>NW_027466455.1:0-600000 GCF_050575085.1 Anarhichas minor
ATGGTAGTAAGGCAAGGGAGATGTTGACAGCTGACAAAAAAAAGAAAAAAAAAGACAAGGCCAAGCTCCATTGAGTCTACATGTGTTTACCAGCAACTAAACTGCACACTCAATTATGTGTCAAGGGAAACAGAATATCTTTCAGACCCAAACGGTGACAATGAGAGAAAAAGCTGTCAGACAAACAGTGTTTAGTCCTGCCAAACACATTCCATACTCCATTTAAATTTCAACCACTTTTAAAAAAACACTTTATTAAAACAAACGATCACAGTTGCACAAAAACCCTAACCGAAAATGTGTCCTTTAAATATCGGCTAAAGCTTCTAGTTCTTCCATAGGATGGAAATACAATTCCTCATTGACAAAAGGAGGGGTGATTCTGCAGCTTCAGCACATTTGTATTGATATTCTTGCAATAAAATATATTTCCCATCCTGTGTCAATTCGGACTACTTTTAAAAACACTCAACATGACCTGATGAGTCATCAGAATATACTGAAACACTTTCACATTTCTTGACCGGCCCTGGTATAGATATACTATAATTAAGCCGTGACAAAAGCAGGGGGGGTAATCTTGCTGTTTAAGCGTTTTGTCAAGTATTCCTCTTCCTCGGTCTCCACTGTTAAACCGTCTCTTTATCTGCCCCTTCTCCTCCACACTGTTTCTCCTGTGTCCTCAGGTGCCGCTTTATCCCTCTTAATCCTCTCCCATCTAACTATTTCCCTCACATTGTCCGCTCATCCACCACCTGTTGGGGAGTTCTCGCCGTTTCTTTTGCCATTTCGCCTCGGTTTCACCTCCAACTTGCCCTTCCTGAGGCCTCCATATTTATCCTGTTTCGGCTCAAACTCTGCCTCGAACCCTCTCGACTTGCATTCTGGTCGTAGCGGAAATATACTACTCCTGAACACCCTTTTCATCCATCCTCTCTGCTCCAGTCCAGAATTATGATTTTCCATCTCAAACCCCCCCCCCCCCCCCTCCTCCATCTGTCCTCTTTAAAAATGATGCAAACGCAGCATATCCACTTGAAAATGGACGACATTACACGTGTGCGCCCATACACAAAATTGCACAGCGTTGTATTCATACGTACGCACGTTGCCAAATTAATTTTCAATCTGTCTAATTTTGCTTACGACCATTCCATCTGCCCCCCCCCCCCCCCTCCCCCCGCTCTAACACACACACACTACAAAGAGCGGTTAATTAATGAGCTACATTTTTTATCAGTGAAACTAATGAATTAGCCTGTGAGGGATAATAGGAAGCTGGATATGGGTGATGTGATGGATAAGTGCGCCTGTGTGAACGTGAAGCCCTGGATGTGTGTGTGTGTGTGTGTGTGTGTGTGTGTGTGTGTGTGCGTCTGCAGCGACGTAGATGTTTGCCCGCCTGTGTCCTTGTGCGTGAGCGGTGCACGCCCTCTTTATTTTCTAACAAGGACAAAAGCGCTTTGATCATCACGCCAGAGCCTTGATCTGCCACTGCCAGCAATGTATCACGCATCGCACACGTCCTCCTCGCCGTCTCTGCCTTCTTACTTCACCCAGACTCATTTCCTACTCTGATCAGAACCACAGGCGGATCCGTCCAGATGTGAAAGCGTGCACATCTGCAAGAACACAACAGCGGCTTTCCACACCTGATCCGTCGCACCGTTTTCTCATTCCCCCCGACAATCATGGGAACATTGTGTGATGTGTATTATAGACACATCGCACAATGTGTATGTTCATAAGTAGCTATATAGGCATTCCCTTCTTTGTATCGCACCCCCCCCCCCCCCCTTTTTGGTTATGATCTACATAAAATAAACAATGATTTTGATAATAAAATCAATAATTTGAATGACAAAGTCAAGTTCATTGCCTTCATTTTCTTTTTCACCAAAGAGTAGCTGGTTGTACGTAACTTCTCATTGGTTGAATTATTACAACATTCAATAGACAAAACTTTTCATGATTGAAAGCTTGTGTGATGAATCTTGCGCTTTGGGTAAGTATTCTTGCAAGAGGAATGCAGTTTCTGGGCTGATAATAATGCCAACGTGGTCAGCAGTCAGTCTGTTTCACTGCCTCCAGGTTGTTGCTGAGCACCGAGCACATCAAAGGCCAGCCTCACTCTCGCATCAAAAATGAGCTTTGCTCTGGACGGACAGAGGTCTGATCTCGGTGCTGCCCGTAGTCCAGCGTTACCGAGGAAGTCAAGCAGTTATGTTTTGCTCGACTGCAGAAATGGAAAGTTGCTTCACATATACTGTACCAGTAGATGAGACGGACAAGAACAATCGGCACAATGTTCATTTTCAAGTCGAAAACGGTTCTTGATTCCAAATAAATTGATATTCAAACAGACATCGTCAGACTGCAGGACTCCAGCTGATACGGGCGTTTGTTGGTGTGTGCATTTCTAAAATGACTTTCACACACACGAGTCCTCATTATCTTTGCCTTTCTGCCATCTCCTTTTACTTTCTGTTTTATAGAATTCCGATGTGCCACGTGACGAGCACCGACACCATTACCTCCTCTTAACTTCTTCCCATCTATTCTTCCATCCACGACTCCCCTCCATTTCTCCCTTTACCTCAGCCAATGAGATGGTCACTGCCAGGAGTGCTATTAAACTCCAAAACCATGTGTGGATTTAAAAACCCTTACAGCACAGTCGTCCTCATTACCCCCTTCCCTCCCTGTGTGCTCTCCATTATTCATCCTTCCCCTCTTCGTGGTCCTCTCTCCATCTTCTGCCAGCGACTGTCGTTGCCCATAAGTGTAGCTTTGAAATTACTAAATCTTGTTGTTTTTAGCTCCCAGCACCTGCCAGTACTTTTATTTTTAAAAGCATGTTTTACATCAGCTGACTGGCAAAACAATGTAAATAGAGTGTGTCTCGCCCTGGAGCCCCGACTCATTAAAAAACATAATACTCATGTTACGTGGGGAAACACTCAGCTAAACACAGCGAGCCTCTGACACCCTGAGAGCCCGCCTCTTTAAACACACACACACTGAGTGCACCCAACACACCGGGGTTATAAAACACACTGCTGCTGCACAAATACACCAGTACGCGTATCTCATCAAGACCTGCATTGAGTCAATTTAGTCGGTGACAGCTTCAGATGGGGACAAACCTAAATCAGGGCCCGACTTGCCGCCCCGAGCGGCAGGCTGGATGGAGAGAGCAGCTGCTGCACTGCGCCGAGGTCTCTCATGCCAGGTTTTGAGGCTGAAATTCAATTAAATTGATTCGACTCCAAATATGCTGAACCGCACAAAGTCAGTCCAATAAGATATTGACAGCGGTGGAAGTTATGGCTGCCATTTCCCCCACTGAATAGATGGGGAAAAGTTCATTTTGGGCATCTCTTATGGAAATTCCTCCGCCGGACACGAGGAGAAAACGAAATCTCAGGCATTGGCAGAAGACAGAGAGGACGTGATGAACTGATTCTTTACATCTTGCAGCATCCCAATGAGCTGCTTTGTACTGTGGAAGTGTGTGCCACTGTCTAACTGTGCACTAATATTCCTTTGACATATGAGAAAAAATATATATAAAGCCTTTATAACCGAGGCTGTGTGATAAAAAAAAACAAGAGCGCTACTCTATTATTGCTCAGGGTCAAACACACAATTAAACACTAAGAACGGGACGGAGGACACAATGGGATGTTGTGGTGCGTCTGGTGAAGGTAATTAGCCACGCATTCAGTCCGTTAGGTGCATGTACCGTCGATCCTGCTCCCATTTTATAGTGTTTATCGCAACAGAAGTTATATTCTCCTCTTGACAAAGTGCCCCCAACCCTCCCATGAACATTTAAACTCCTGGTGTCTCCTTTTAAATATATGGTAAGTTAGGACCCAAACTAAGTCAATCCAGTCTCGACACCCCCGAGGCTCAGGATCTTTAAAATATATTAGCCTTCCTCTTACATTGGAACCCAAACTGAGTAAATGTATTGGCTGGACCCCGGGGGGCTCAGACTGATTAAAACATATTAGTACTATTATGTGGGGCGCCAGCATAAACAGGCCCCTGATCCCTTCTCTCCCCCCGTCCTCAGCCCCAACTGCTCCTGCAGGGGAGAAGGATAAATTTTGGCGGTGTTTTTTTTTCAATACAGGGCCGGGAAAATGGCTGCATGTTGACGCGTCATGCATTAGCCTGACATTTGTGACAAAACATTGGCTTCCAGTCCGTCCCCCCAAAATCTCCAGATCGTCCTCATTACCTACCTACCTCTCTCTCTCTCTCTCTCTCTCTCTCTCTCTCCTCTCTCTCTCTCTCTCTCCTCTCTCTCTCTCTCTCTCTCTCCTCCTCTCTCTCTCTCTCTCTCTCTCTCTCTCTCTCTCTCCTCTCTCTCTCTCTCTCTCTCTCTCTCTCTCTCTCTCTCTCTCTCTCTCTCTCTCTCTCTCTCTCTCCTCTCTCTCTCCTCTCTCTGCCAGTGGGCGAAGACGGGAGCCTCTGCCCTGCCATGTGTGTTCCTGACAGTATTAGCACTCCCATCTCCACAGCTCTACGCCGCCACCTTCCACCTGCCAAGCAATGTCTTCTCCACCGTCAATTCCCATCATCCCTCTTCAACCGTTGCTTTGTTGCTCTCCGTTTAAGCCAGGAGGACAAAACGCAACGTCAACAGTGACATTTTTATTGAGGGTTATCCCTCACCAATGGTTTACGCGTCATGAAGACTATAATTCTTTAGGAAAATGCTTATCAACCCACTCAAGAGGAGGAGCTGAAGCAGTAGAGTTTGGCCAGAAACCCCGCTATCTGTCCTAATTCTCCGGTCTCCTCCATCACTCTTTATTACTCTGGGTACTACTCCCGCCGACCTCTCCAGGATCACTCACTTGCCCTCATTTTCTGCTCACTCCATCCTCGTTTCGCTGCTCCATCTTCCCCAAAATGTATCAAGTCGCTCCCCTTCTATCTTTTTTCCGTTTGGTATCCCAGTCCAGCGCCAATCCTGGGCTCATAACGGAGGTGATGGAAGTTATTCTGTCCTTGTCGGTGCCTCTTCCTCTGCCAATATCGCAACTCCAGCGACCCGCTCTATTTCTTAGCTGGAAAGCATTTTACGACCCTTGTGAGTTTCCTTCCTGCCCGTCCTCGCTGCCACTTCTCTATCCCTCGTTTCATCCCCCCTTCTTCGTCTTCGTGACATTTGGACAAACTTTTCACCCTCCCTCCTCTCTGTTTCTATTCTCTACTCACCCCTAAAATATCTCCTCAGTCTTCTGTGGCTTCTCTGCCTTTCTTCCCTCTCTCTTACTTCCTCCCTCGCTCCTTCACAAGCGCTTTGTTGCACACAACCAGAAAAATGTTTTTCTCCTTTTGCTCAAGTCTGTTCCTCACTTGCACTGCTTCTCTTGATTCCTTGTTTGGCTCTTGATATGCTTTTTTTTTTTATCATTGTTATCTTCATTTTTACTCTGCTTCCTGCGAGTCACTAATCCGTCTTTCCTTCTCGCGTCCCTCCTTTAATTCCCATCACAGCTCCTTCCCCCCCTCCCTCTCAGGTATGCCCTGCTTCTCAGTTTATGATAAAGTTTGACTGACATGGTGATACTTTTCCTTTAATTACCAGATGATCAACAGTGGAGGGGATCTAGCCTTATGCGTCTCGTATGTTACATCCAGAATCACGGTCTTCCTGGTCTCACATCGACCTCCAACTGCCTAGTCAGGAAGAATAGGTTATTACTCAATAATAACTGTCCAAACACTCCAATGGTTATGCTTAGAAAATTGCACTCTTACTCAAACAGCTCAGCCGTGGTCTCTGCAGTGACTGGGAGTTACTAGTGCACGAATTAAGCTCGAAAACCTGAAATTGAACACTTGATGTTTACTTGACCTTTAACTGCGTGTTCTCTTTCAATCTGATGTCCTTCTCGTCTCCTCTTTGACAAAAAGAGAAAATAGCAGTAAGCCCTGAAAGAGGAACGTGACCAAGTGATAAAAGAGTGGCATTGGAAAACGTGAGGCTCTGTCGCTTTTATCGTCTTTTCATCGTTGTAATTGGAATGTCTTTGGGGATCGATTGGACAAAACAAGCATTTTAAAGTCATCAAATGGGGAAGATGGGCATTCTTCACTATTTTCCATGCAGTCTACCCTTCAATGTCCATCATCCTTCCTCTAACTCGCTCCTTTCCTTCTCAGGCTCTTCTCTTCTGTCCTAGCATCTCATCCCTCATCGTTAAGCCATCAGTAACTTAATCCCTCCTCTCTCTGCCTTCAATTCCCATCATGCAAAAATAACCAGCCATTTGCAAAACTGTTGAATTAATCCTCCAACTCAATTCAACCCTTCCCCACAAACCCATCTCCTAACAAATACGTGTATGTACTACTAATGTGCCGGATACGTTGAGGAGCAGAAGTGGAAACATTTTCTGTTTTTCCTCCAATCCAGAAAGTGTGACATTCTTGTGCTGCACAGACGTCTCAGGGAAAAGGTCAGTTGAATAGTTTGGCGCACAAAGTGCGGGAGATTGTGGTGTTGGGATACATATCGAAGAAGCCACTGAGTTCCATCTCATGCTTCAAGTTGGAGTGGACTTTTTCCATATCTTTCCCTGTAACCTTTACCGAGCGCTTCGAGTTGCCATAACACAACCATAAAAGCAACAGATGAAATACACCGACGGTGAGTGCTTGCAGATACATTCAACATAAATGCAAATGAGCTGCATTACATTTCCAACAAAACTTATTTGCTTATGCAAATCGGTGCTGCACATGCACATCATTTTGAAGAGATAAAGTTGTCTCTAGTTACCTCCATCCCTCTCTTCTTCTTAACTACTCCCCCCTCCACCACCCCCCATTTGCCTCTCCCCCCCCCCCCCCCCCCTCACCACTCTCCGGTTGAGCAGACCGTCAGGGACACATGTCGCTAATTAACACCATCAACGATGCCTGGCTGCCATGGGGACTGGACGTAACCGTCGGCGGCACAACGGTAAACAAATAGAATGTGTCATGAATGCCAATGCGCGTTTTCTGTGTAATTCTTCCACACACACACACACACACACAAACAAAAGCACACACATGGCTGTAGAAATAGCACAGACGTGTGCGCACACAGTCAAATACTTGACTGTTGAATTCAGACGCACACACACAAACACAAGGCCGATATTTACACACGTTCGCACACACACACAGGCTTTGAGTGTCGCAGCATCGGCTTGCCATGTCTGGGGATACCGGATGATTAATCGCACTCTGCACAGATGGCCACACCGGGGAGAGAAAGGGAGAAGAGGAAAGCTGTCCTCTGTCTCTCAGCATCCATTAAGGATTCTCTCTCCCTCTCCCTACTGGTCTCAGCTGACCCTTACTCCTCTCCATCTCTCTCTGTAGCATGCTAGATTCATGAGTGGCTCTCAGAGAGTCTTGCCAATGTGTCTACACGGCCCGCATTAATTACATTCAGTCTTTCCATCTACTCAAACAAGCGCACTACACATGATTCGGCGCTTTCCTGTACACACACACAACCCCGCTGAACCTCTCTGAAGTCGGCGTATCCAACCTGAGCAGGGTAATGACGGTGATGGTAGCAAAGGGGAGCCATGAGTTGTATTAACGCCGAGTCACCCCCGTCTGCACTCCGATCTTTTAGACATGGGGAAAAAGACAAAAGGTGGCCTGCAGGTTTTTGAAATGTATTCTTCAAAGCGTAGCGCGGGGTTCTTTTTGTTAAAAACTGAGACTGAAAGCCTCAGTTGGTCTATTTGAACCCCAGTGGGTTCAAATAGAAAGTGCAGCACATGTCAGGAAAAAGCTAAAATGTCTAGTGATCTGGACACTGGTTGGAGATTTGACTTAGCTTTTGGGAAAAGAAAATCCCTTTCTCCACAGTCTTATGCATCGCCACCATCCAACCCGGCTAACACCAGACATCGTCTGTCACAGCACACCGCCGAGACATCCAGCGGACTTCACTTTGGCTTTAGACTTACATGGTGCTGAGCGAGCTCGGGCGTCTCGAGATTTTGCTTTATTATATAAAAAAAAAAAAGGAAAGGTCAAAGAAAATTGTATTGAAGTATAATGCCACTGCTGAGGTCCTCGTCCCCCCTGCTGAGCTAGCTTCAAAGACGCTATAGTGGGGCGAGGGAACATGGGAGTCCTTGATACAGAGACCCACCTCGTTAATGCAGGGCCGGCTGGAAGCTGGACTGTGCCATGATGGATATTTATACATCCTGGGGTGGAACACTTTTATAATTCCTGACATGTTCTGACACCTGCCCTACCACCATAAGGAGTCTGGAGTGTGCTACCAAAAATAAATTATAAACCTTTTCCGGTGTGGAGTTGTAATCAATTAATGAATCAATTTAAATTGCTATACAGCCGTTGTGTGGGTTAAACCTCATTTCATTTTTTTATGGTGGCACACTGCATACACGTCCAGAAATTTAAACAGAGCCACTCCAAAATAAAGCGATCAAGAAATGGAAACTGTAAATGTCAATTTTCTATTTGAACCCACATTAATTGTAGTGGATATTTGTATTTCTTAAACTTTTTTATGTGTCATATTAAATCCTAATTTCATCAATCAATTTCTAATAGATTTTAATAAAAAATGTACCAATTAGGGTGTCCTCTGTTTCCTGTTGTCTCTTAATAAAAGGCATAACATGCCCTCTACATGCTAAATTAATCAATCTACTAATTAGATCCAATTAAAAACAGAACAAGAGTTGAAACAGGTTTTCCCGCGTGTCTTCCAGCAGGATGCAGCTGAACGAGGAGCCTCTTTGGTCACTTTGTGTGCACTGTGTTCTAACTCGGCACACACGGAGTACTTTACACGTCAATCCTCCATAAACTGCAGCAGCACACGCGTTGTCGGGATGCTGAAATGGTGTATGTTGGACAAACTAAAATCAGCTTTACATGGGTGATGGTATCGCTCGACACTACGCATGGCTCTGCAGCCTCAGTTAAGTTTTGGAGGATTAGAAAAACATTCAGCCTCTCCTGGAGATGTCTTTGTCCCTCTCGACTCGGATGAAGACGCGTTAGCCTGTTTGCACAATACAAGGCTGAAAATCAATCACTGTCCTTTAGTCCCTTTATTTTCACTTAAAAAATAAGTTGGTGGTGATTCCCAGACATCAATTAATAGCTAAACTGCAACATCTGCTTAAAAAAAAAAAAATCATAAAGTTATTTACAAGGTTTGGTGCCTTTTTAGCTGTAAACATGCTAACAACCATAAAAAAAGCCGAATAAAACATCGACACTGCTGCAATGCATTCTGGTCTTTTTGTTGTGGATTTGCAAAAGTGGAAAATGTATTATTAAATGACAACACTAGGCTTAGTGCGACATTTCTGTGGATAATCCATGGTGTGCTGAATGTTCGGATATTGCCAGTTTAGAGGCTTCATCCCGGGCAGCGTCGAGCACATTACTCCCACATTCAGCCGAGCTATTATTATACATTGGTCATAACGCTCTGCTGCACAGCTGGCTGGCTTCAGCATGACCCAACATCAGGCCACCGGACAGCGTCCAGCTTCTGACCTACACAGCCGGCCTAAATATCCCATTACTGCTCCAGGAAAAAAAATAAATAAATAAGATAGCTTTTCAGGGATTCAGGGCAGACATTTTCGAATAATAAACAGCGTTTCGGGGGGGTTAGAGGCCAAGGGTGGTAAAATTCATTCAGCTTATACCCGACCTCGGGAATTGTCACAAATTGTCAGCAGAGAAAACCCCCCAAAAAACCCCCCAAAAAACACCGCGAGGGTGTTTCCATGGCACGCCTAAAGTGGAAACGCATTTGTGTGATGAGGAATGGACACTCGGCAACCTGTGTGAGCCTGAAGCGAGTACATTACACAGGCAGAGCAGGCAGAGACAAGAATGTGAACGGGAGCTAATGGGGATAATATGGAGATGGGAAACAAATGGTGCCGCCTGTAGGGCTGCAGCCCAGAACACCTCGAGCCGTCTACTCCAGATGAATACGCCGTTTTCACTTCGGTGCTGAATTCCTGTCTCGTTCACGGGCTGTCGGCTGAACGTGAAACTTTTAAGACTTTCGCTACTTAATAGATCACCAAGTTCAACCGTTATTTAACTGAATAATGAAAACAATTACCAAAACATGATGGATCATGTACCGTAAAAGCCATTTGAACTCGCGTTTGGAGGGACCTCATATTTCTTAAGTCAACCAATAGACGGAAACGCTAATTGAGTCCTAGCTTCCATCCATCGGGTGTCAACAGGTGAGTTCATTATCGTTATAAACGCCTGATCAATGGTTCTGCTGGAGCGCAGAGAGGCGAGACATAATTCCACAAGGGATTCGACTGCAAACAGCTCATAAACACACACACACACACACACACACATACACTCACTGGGTCCAAGGCGGCGAGTAAGAGGAGGAAACAGCTGGATCTTCACATGCAGCGTATGGATTAGATGGCTTTAGTCTAAAATCCAATTCTCGCTCGATTGCTAATGTGCCCTGTAATTTGATTCTAATTGTCCTTTTCCCAGCGATGGCCACTGAACAATATCAGTTGAACCAGTAAGACCAGCTCTAATCCACAGCCATGAAATACGTGGCTCTGTTCCCCAGGTGCTGCACATGCTGGTCCTCAGGCCCGAGCCGGTCACTGGCGATTCAACAAGGAATTGGATTAGGTGGCTTTTCCCTTTTCCCAGCTTATTGGTCCTCCTTCTCCTTCACCTCTTTTCCTAATGAATCTGTCTTTATACTAATTCCTCATTTCCCCGTCTCCTCCCTTCTCATTGCCTTTCTTGTCATGCATGAGGGCAGTGCTGTACTACTAATAATGGAACTGGATTGCCGGTGCTCCCCGATTTCTCATCTCTTTGGTCCTTGATGCCAAAATGACCCTTTGTACTTTATTTTTGTCCATTCAGCATATTACGAAAGGGCGGCTCAATCTTGACTCGCGTCACTTAAATCTTGTTTGGACTATTCTTTATAAAAATGGAACCTTGTATTAAGTGTTTTCTCTGTAAAGCCCCTCCAGCTGCCACAGTGTTTGGACCAATTTAGAAATGAAAAATGGGAGCGTATTACATCGATCCTTTCTGAGCTCTTATGATGAACCTGTTGAATTTAGGGGTGATTCTAAGATCTTACAAACTGCTCTTAAGGCCGAGCGTGGCTTATCTCTCGCCTCCGCTGACCTGTAAACTCTTCATGGACCGCTTTACTCACAGAAATCGAAGACGAGACCGACTTTAAAAAGTTCTCTAGATACAAACTCTCCTTCCATTGCCTGGTCTAAACTTTAGAATCACCAACCTGAAGAGATCAAGTCAGCTTCTTGTAAACATTTGTAACCTTGTAACTAGTTTTTAGATAAACCTCTGCTCTCCTTCTCAAAAGAACCACTTTTATTGACTGTAACAGAACGCAGAAACCATTAGCACACTAATGGTTTGATAATAACCGTCGTCGTTGCGGATTATCTGTTTTTTTGCATCTTTTTCGTCTATCTGTCCCTTTTCCACAATAAAATAGAAGGCCTGTGGGAACTGACATTTCACGGCCCAACAGGAAGAAATAATCAAAACGGACAAAAATGCTCACACAGACCTCCTTTAGTTCTCCCCTCTTACTCTCACTTCATTAAGTGTTAACCAAAACCTCTCCTCCTCCTCCTCCTCCCCCCCGTTTCCTCTCTCACCACCCCGGAGTCAAATTTGCTTTTCTTCCCGGCTATTACACTCTGTCCTTCGTTCACCTCTCCAAACGCTTCCTTCATCTCCCCTCATCTCTCCTCCCTCGCTCTCCGTCTCTGTTCTGTTTTTGTTTCCCCATCCTGCGGGTGTTGCATCGCAAACACCCGCAGGACTCGAGGAGCCTCTTTTTAATGCGAGCCAACTGTCACACACACACACACACACACACACACACAAATGTGCACGCACGCCTCCAGCTATGTGACCGAACCTTTCTCTCTCTCTCTCTCTCTCTCCATGTATGTCTGTCCATTCCTTTCTTCTCTGCCTTCACTCTTCAGAGGGCTCTTCATTTCACTGGAACGACGAATGAGAGGCTGGGGCCATCTGCAAGAGCCGATAAAACCACCCTCTCTCACTCACACACACACACACACACACTCTCAGATACTGACATACATGCAGATGTAGAAACAAGGAGACCAATGCATACAGAGATGCAGAGGCATCACTAAACCTGTAAACGCAGGCACAGTTCGAGAACACACCACGATGCGGACGCACTCCAGTGATTACACACTAGGAAAAAAAAAAGAAAAAGTGTAAACACAGCATTAGGAACAAAAACACACACACACACACACACACACACACACACACACACCAGACTGTGGCTATGTAGGACACACATGCTGAAACCTTGTAGACGTATTCTGCATGTCAAGTGGGACAGAAATAAAAGAAACAGAGAGAGAGATGAGATGAAAGGAGATGCCCAAAAAAAAAAAGTGGGAAATTAACTAGATGAGCGCTGGAATAAAGATGAGCAGGGAAAGAGTTTGAGGAAACGTGGGGGGGGGGGGGGTCAGAGAACATAAAACATGTGCGAGAGATGGAGGGCGGCGAAGAAGAGTGGGTGATGAAGATGTAGAGGGGAGGAGAGGCGGGATGGACACGAAATGCCTGGAGGACAGATTATGCAAAGAGAGGGAGATTAGAAGGAGAGGCGAGGGGAAGGTTGGTCAGCACGTCGGTTGGCGGAAAAAAACGCAGAATTATTCGATAAAGAAAGAACTTCCGAAACGGGCTTCAGAGGCCCGCTCTGCATACATAGACCAACGAACTGCTTTGGTTGTCACAATGCGCTCATTAGCAGTACACACACCGTATCTACACACGCACAATACGGCTAACTGAGAAATATGAAGGAGGTCATGTGTTTTGGGGAATCAGCGGTCGACCCGGGTCCCGTTTCCGTCTAAGTGGTCCGACAAGAGGATTCCTGCTTGAACAGGTCAAAACACGCTCGATTAATTCACCGAGGATCTCCTGTTCCGTCCTCGAAAAAAGGGCCGCCGACTGATGTGTGAGCGAGCGCACCGGCAGAGACCGCCCGTGAATTATAATACGCCGGCTCATCTCAACGTTTGGGGAAACAAAAGGCTCGCCGTGGCTCCTGTCATACTAATAGCTGAGACTTTTACAATGGTTGCCGGTGGAAATCAGCCAGGAGGCCTTTTGTTTTGCCATTAACATGCACGGCTCGTCTGCGAAAGCCGACTGAGTGGCCACGCTCTCGGAGGCAAACGCGGCGGCTGCTGCTGCTGCTGCTGTCACTAATACCAATTAAAAGTTATGACTTTGCCTGAGAAGATGAGGTCAGATTCATCTTGTGATTGAGCTCGTGTCTGCGCTGCCTTGGCAACGGAGGGACTGTATAAAGTCGTCCTCGAGAGGGACGACTTGAAACGAGCCAACTTGGTTTGGTTTACTTGTACAAAGTACCACTGGGCCAGATTTGGCAAGCTGTGCTATGCTGCATTGGGATTTTACAGAAGTCGTATCCTACAGTATTCATAACAGTAAGACCTTGTTTACCAGCATGATTCGTCATATTTATATCTGACATGTTTACCAGAAAATCATGCTCTAGTCCAGATGATTCTGATAGCAATGCTCATTTGGACAATTACTACAGTCCCATTTTAAATGTTTAAAGTATAGGTGTCATCTCTCATCTCTCTATTTTAAACACACCATGCTTTGCAGGAGTGTGATCATAAAGCCAATGCAGTGGAGTAGAAAAACTGTGTTTCTGAAAACTGAAAGAATACATTTCTACCTTCTAAATTCAGATGATTTCTTATTAAAGGATGATTTTACTAAATCCAAATTAGGCCACCCATATAAAACAGTTACTCAGCCATGACCTCAGTCACACACACACACGAGAATTGTTCCTGAATTAAGCACAGACATTTTGCACACTGTGTGCAAAAAAACGCTGAGTCGCCTTCGCTAATGTACAAGGGACCTGATTAAAACAGAGACAGACAGTGCAGACATAGGGAATCACTAATTTAAACATACAGTACTCTAATGTGAACACATTTATTCCTGCATCTCTCACACACACACACACACACACACACACACACACACACACACACACGATAAGATTGGTAAACAACCAACTGAGAGACTGGAGAAAAGAAAATAATTACAGAAGAGAGAGAGAGTGTCTCTGTGAGACACCTTGGAAAATACAAACATGAACCCTGAAGATAGGAGGACAGTGCAGACAGAGAAAGACTGTAGAGAGAGAGAGAGAGGGATGGAAAAGAGAAAAGGAGGAGGGAGGCAAGCCATGGAGGAAATGACGGTTTGGAAAGGAGAGAGAGAGAATGACAAATAAGACAGCGTTAGCAAAAGAAAGAGCGAGGCATATTGTGAAAAGAGGAAACAGGGGACCAGGTGTAAATAAAGAGGAGGAGGAGGAGGAAGAAGAGAAGGAAGGAAGGAATCAGATTTAAAAATAAATGAGTTAGGGAGGGGCAGGGGGGAGGAATGGGGGACTAAGAAGCAACAAATAAGAAGAAGATTTCCAGGGAGAGCAACGGAAGAGGGAGAAGAGGAGAGGGGAAGGATGTAAGAAGGGAAGACAATAGGAGATGTACAAATAAAGGGAGAGGGGAGGGGGGCCGAGAAGGAAAACAACACAACAAGAGAGTGAAAATGAGATGAGGGGGGGGGGGGAGAAAGCCGAAAGTAAAGGGGAGACCCGCAAAAACAAATCAGCAACACGAGAGGGCGGCGAGGGGAAAAAAAGAGCAGAAAGAACAAGAGAGGCAGGAGTCAGGGAGGAGGGAGGGAGGGAGGGAGAGAAAGGGGCAGAAAATAGAAAGGAGACAATGCGAAAACAGGGTGAACGTAGACGTGGCAAGAAATATGAAGCCGCAAAAACAAATCAACTAACGGAGCGGGGGGAGAAACGGGAACGCGACAAAGGTACACGAGGGAGAGATGAGAAATGACGGGGAGAGAAAAGAGTGAATACTAACTAGAAAGAGCAGAGGGAAGTATGAAATGGAAGAGGTGAGATGGGAAGGAGATAGCAGCCGAACAGACAGAAAGTGAAAACGGAGGAGGATTGATAAATGAGGAGGGAGCCGATCGGATGGCGGAAAAACAACATAAACGACAAGAATATCAGACCGGAGGAGGCTTGTCGACAGCGGGAGACATTCAATTATAGGACCACAAACACACCTGTAATGCACGCACATGCACGCACACCTGGATGTAAAGCCTAGTCCATGTAAAATAAGGAAATTGGTGGTGACAGGGCAGGAAGTGAGGAGGGCAGATGGAAATGGCGTGAGAGGGATAATGGGAGGAAAAGAAAGATATAGCGGGGCGGAGGGAGACAGGCTTCAGCACGGGAAGAGAATATAGGTCACCCATTACAGCACGAGGGTTCATACGCAGGTAAAATATGGGCAGAGATGTAGTTGGTGTTCCTGGGGAGATGTGTACGTAAACAACGTGTCACTGCTTTCTTTATGGCCCTTTGGATTTATCACGCAGAGAGTGATGGTGCGTGCAGGTAAAGAGCAGCTGAAGCGTCGACATCGCTCACTGTGGCGTCTTTAAAATGCAGGCGAGAGAGCAACCCAAAATATATATATATATATATATATATATATATATATACACACATATATACTGGAGGTCAACAGAGTCAGCACAGATAAGGTGATCTGGAGTGGATGGGAACACGTCTCTTCTTGATATTTACGAGGCGTATTCGGTTGGAAACCGCTGTTTTCTTTTTCCAAGACCGGGCTTAAATTTGTGTCTGCCTGTGAAAAATTGAAGAGGACATATGGAAATGGGAAGCGCTGCAGAAACAACCTTCAGGCTGTTACTCATAAGCACCGAAAAGTTACAGCAACTACAGCTCCCAACTAAAATACTCCACGAAATATCTTCATGCACAATTAAAGAAAAACCTGTTTGTTCTTCCCACGTGACTTTATTAATACTTCAATATTCATTTTCTCACCATTCCATTACATCACCAGTTAATAAGCAGATGGGTGTTCAACTCTACATTGTAACTAACTTGCCTGGTGCAACAGGTTTGTAGTCACAGCGCTCAGACTAAGCTAGGTTACAGCGCGGACTCTCCTGCTGCTGTGCTGCACAGACGGCTCATTTCTTTAATTCACGCTTCATTTTCAAACTTATCTTTCCTCTCACAGTAATGCCGTCTAAGTGTTTGGAGTTTCTGCTTGAAAATGTTGTCACGAAACCCATTCGCTGTATTTGTTTTTTCTATTATCCTCCTGCGTGAGATGCAGCCATCCATTCACTACTCAGTTTGCAAGAGAGCAATTTCTCCAGAAAGGATTTAACTTCGCTCAATTATTCAAAGAAAAAAAATGAAACAGGTATAACTGTTACAACTCACTTAATTGGGAGATCTATATCACCGTGAGCGAATGAAGATTGAGTAAAAGAAATGATCCCGAAAATCTATCGCACGGATCGTCTGTAGCGGTTTTTGGATTTCCTTTGAGACACGTGGAACCAGGAGCGCTTCATCGGGAAATGAAGGGTGTGACGGGGGCATTTCAGAGAGAGTGTGCTCATGCATGTTTCCCCGATACTCAATAAGCTTTTGTCTTCCAATGACAATAGATTCAACGTTTCAGCACATTAGACGCTGCTGGATGAGCTGCAGGAACGGCGTGAAAAACTAGTCTTGCTGTATTGACCCATATGTGCAAAGTCAGTTGAAATGAATAAATAAATGACGATGCAATCAGGGCCAAAAAGCTCAAACAACAAACATACCTCAGCACTTTCAAATGCCAAATATCTGAGATTAAAATGTTTGTGACTCAATATTATTAGTAATGATTTCTGAGCAGGGTTGGATATTATTAGTAATGATTTTTGTCTGGCTGTTGTGATAAATGAAATTGCAAATGACACGACTGCACACAGGGAGAGGGTGAAGGGATGGAGAGGCATCAGAGAGGCAGAGAGGAGGGGAAGAAAGTGAGACGGTAATTGGGCAATACCACCAAACGCATGAGCAGAGAACCGAGTGGAAAGTGCACTAATGGAGGGGAGGGAGGAATAGAGATGTCACTCCAGAAAATATTTGGCTAATTTGAGCCTATAATTACCATGGCGATGAGTGGCAGAGGGGAGCGGGGAGCATTGTATCTGAAATAGGTGAGATTTGACCGGAGATTACGTGAAAAAAAAACACCAGGATGGAAACGCACACAGCTACAAAGAGGACGCAGAGTGACGGGGTTCTTTCTCTGACACACACACACAAACACACACAAACACACACACTGCCGGAGTAGGTCAGCTCAAGTTGGAGGCTCTCTCCATGCATGAGCCCTCAAGGTCAAAGGTGGCTTCTTTGGAAATGACACCCTGTTACCGCCATGTGTGTGTCTGCACCCGCAGGGCCGGTGGGTTGGCCCTGCTGCAGGTAGGTATGTGTGTGTGTGTGTGTGTGTGTGTGTGTGTGTGTGTCAGGGGTTCCAACGCCTGGTCAGGGGTCCTAGGTGTTAGCAGAGTTAACAAGGCGGCATGTGAACAGTGTGTGTGTGGTGTGTGTGTGTGTGTGTGTGTGTGTGTGTGTCCCTCATGCTCTCTAGAATTCTCATTTCTGCCTATTTGTCACGCGTCACAAGTTTTAGTGTGCTTGCACTCCTGTAGTTCGGTTAATTTGCTTCAGATGAAGACGGGGGGGGGGGGGGGGGGGGGGTAATATTGTTGCCTTTACGTTCGGGTCCGGTTCAGGCGCACACTTTTTTCAAACCAACCAAGAGACTGAATAAAGTCATTCATTGGATAGTTTTGGTGGTCTTGCATCACAAATATGAATAAAATAATTAAGAGGTTTTGATTCGTCGCAGGAATTCAAACTTTTTTTTTACAGATTTTACTGTAAGGAAACAAATAACCCATTAATGTAAACTGACCCAGACCAGCACTCTAGTCAATAGGAACCAACATTTGGGGTGACCGATCAACCCATCTTGCTGTGTTAGATTAGCTCATGTTCTCTACAACATTTCACTTTTCTTGTGTGTTACAAGCACAAACCACCCGAGCTCTTTCGCCACCGATTACATAGACGACTGGCTGCTTTGTTTATACGGCAATGAAGAAAATGAAAGATAACGGCGACCAATCATGACGCTGTGGATGGGGCGGTGTTAATGGTGTGCAAATAAAGGTGTTTACGACGACGTGGGACGCAAGACAAACTCTCCTTCCTTTAATTAGAACTAATTGGGACTTGTCAAAGTTCTTCTTCTGAGAATGGGGCACACGCACAAAGAAAAAGACAAGCGTGCACACACACACACACACACACACACACACACACACACGGCGGCATTGTAAAACAAATTAGTAATACACTGAGTGATGAATGCAAATGTGCTCCATAAAAGAAACAAACAAGAGAATGCTGGGGTGGGGTGGTAGGAGATCGAGAGACTGATGCGAGTAGCACTGGTTGACACACTGGGGGAGAAGAGACAATTGATATATGGGATGAATTATGGGATGACATTTTAATTCCTTTTCTGATATTCAAATTTAGACTGATAAGGAATAAAAGAGGGTGAAGAACTGAGGTCTTGTAGCTCCCTCCAGGCGACAAATACTCGTGAGTAAGGGTTTCAAATTCCTCTGGAACTACATGGGTTGCTTTGGATTATTAAAACAAAGTCCACTGAATAGCACATGACAGAGGGAAGGAAGGAAGGACGGCAGAGCGGGGAAGAGGAGAAGGAAGAAGTGAAATGAGGTGCTGAGTAACAGGAGGAGGTGGATGATAGGAATACGGGGAGGAGAGAGGAACAGCAGGATTTGGCCTTATTACTGGCTGTCCCTTTGTGGAGGCATCAGAGAAGGTGGGACAGGGGGGGGGGGTAGGGAGACATGGTAGGAATGTTAAAAGAGGACATTAGAGGAGGTCAATGGACGGACGAGTGGACGGAGAGAAACATCTGGAAGTGAAAAATGAGAAATTAGGAAGTAGTTTGGTAGGATGGATAGGAAAAGAGGAGGACAGAGGACGGATGGAAGGGTCAGCCATGATCGAGTGAAAAGAGATTGATGGATAGATCAGCAGAAGACAAAAGTGAGATCCCTGCTCCCTTGTTGATGCCATCAGTTATAGACAAAGACAAATAGCACCCACCCCCCCCCCTTCATTCATTCCTTTACTTCTCTGATACTTAGTATCAGATTGCCCATGTTTTTGTCTCTTTTCCTGCCATGTACCACTAAGCCGTATTTCCCTCTCTTTGCCTTTCAGGCGTAACATGATTTTGGGCTTCGGTAAATTGTCTTTATCATCCACTTATTGAGTAAAGGCTTCCCTCACTCGTGCTCCTTGGAATCCGCGTCACACTTCGCCAAGCTAAACTGATCCCAGAGCTTACGCGCCGAAAAAGGTTGGGCGGACGCGACAAGTGTCTGCCGAAGACAAATAGATCAAAATACAAAATGTCAAGGTGCTGCTTTAATACTCCCCCCACCCCGCTTGCTTGATCTCGAAGCACGTAGTCCATCCCTCGCTGTCATTCAGTCGACGGGGCCGCCACTACCCTCCTGCTATGACATCCATCACTCCTCATCCTCGTCTCCCCCTTCATCCCTTGCTTCACACCTTAGTCTTATTATTTCCCCTCCATGAACCCGTTCTCCTTTACCTAAACATGTACGACGCTGCCACACACGTTAAAGCATCAACAGTTTCACCTGAATTTAATTGTAACATTATATGAATATAAAGCGAAGGAAAAAGAGATGTTTTGAAGGAAAATGCAGACAGAATAGCCTTTACTTGAATCTGTTTTATTCACAGCGGTGGCGACATTAAAAATACTAATCACCTATTATCTGACATATTCCAATATGATGACACAACGTGCAGATCTTTCCCCAGACGGCGTTTTGCTCCCACAGCAGCAGTAAAGCTTTCACTCACAGAGCTGCCAATTAAAAACTACTCTTCCCTCCTGCTTCTCAGTACCGCATGAAGCTATGATGAATATTTATACGAGCATGGATCATTTATATACATTTTTTTAAATGCGGAGAGCCAGGGACCGTGTTGGTAGGGGGTGCGTTCGGCTTCTGTACTGGTGGGAAGATCAAATGGTCAGGAAACGGGGTTGAGTAATAATTCCATTATCAGCCTTTCAGACGCCAAACACCTCCCAGTGATTTAGAAAACAATGCGGTATTATCTCACAACTCTGTTCTCTATGTTGGCAGCCCAACTGTGCCAATGTTGTGGCCTCATGAGGAGACGCATTCCCCCCCCCCCCCCCCCCTGATGTCAGCAACACAGCAATACTCGAAGCAACCATTTGCAGCAGGTTCAGTCCTCATTGAAAGGGGGCAGTTTTCTCTTCTTCACCACCGAAATGTTACTGAAGTGCCTTCAGAGTGTGAACTGCCTGCACTGATATGAACAGCACCAGACAGCCATAGTGCAGACACAGTGCACCAGCGCGGGGTCAGACCGTTAAATAACAGCTGAGTAATGGCTGTTTTTAATACTGCTCTACTTCTCTCGGTGCACGCAGTCCATCCTGCCTCGTTTGCTTCTGGTGCTGTCCGTATCTCTCCTCGTAGATACGGACAGTAAATAGAGGGATAGAAGGCTCTAATATGCCTGTGCCCTTTATCTCCCCAGAGGAGAAAATAAAAGTCAAGGAGATGCAAAATAAGGACGGACTCGTTACCGGTTGGACCCGTTTGCTCTCTGCTTCCGTTCTGTTCACAAACAGCCATCAGTCTAAAACGTGTTCCTCCTCCTCGTCTTGCTTCCTTGAGCTCTTCCATTTCTTCCTCCTTTAATTCTCAGCTGAAGACCCCATTTCCCATCTCTCCTTCTGCTCTGCTGTCTTCATTTCTTCAGGAGGATTAGAAAAGCCTTCGATACTCTACAGTGACAGCTGACTTTTGTGGGAAACGTAGCCTCTCCACTTCAGTGAATGGCTCCTGCCCTCTCCTGTTGACACACTGGGCAGTTTCCCCACAGCGCTGTCACCGCTTGAGTTCTAGTTAAAAGTTTTGATGCCACTGCAGCATCCATCAAACCGCGGCCGCCCGGCTATTTGCTTCACATGTGGGCGTACCCGATACATCAGGATCGACTCTGTCTCCAATCGTCAAGGTGAATTATCAAAGTTACACCTCAAGTGGCCAGAGGCCCATAGCGTGACGGCTACCCCACCATCCTGCCATTCACCTTTCAGTGCGTCGCTCAGCCGCTGACCTTGTCACAGCCCCTTGAGTCATCATTTATTCATCTGTCCCTCATTGCGTTCCTCCATCCCCGCTTTTCCGTGTTGATTGTGTTTGGGTTCATTCATTTTGCATGGTAATGGTGGGAGAGGGAGAGGGAGAGGGGGGGGGGTTGACACGTTTCATAGCTCAACTGCGCAGGCTAAATGGCGTGGGAGGGCAGAGGAGAAGAGTGAGGAGGGGAACAGAGATGGAATGAGATGATTAAGAGAGGAGAGTGAGATGGGAACGAGTGGAAGAGGGCGAGAAGCAGGGGGAGGACAAGGATGAGGGGGGGGTACCTGAAGTACATGATTTTAATATGAGCGGTATAGGTGGGAGGGAAGAGTCGAGGGACATAGGGGGAGCTGAAGTGAGAACATATGGGGTGGAAACACGGCATAAAGTCATTTAAATGGAAAGGTCACAAGCTATTCCACCGCTGCTGCTCTCAGATCTGTTGATAAAGGACTATACAGTGCAAGCAGCTATTTTCACAGTGACAAATAATGCACCCTGAAAGTGAGAATGCCACATAATGGGGATGTTATCTATAATAGCTTGTATGTTTTCTGCATCTCCAAATCAGGTTTGAATATTTGAAACGTACGCCGCCGACTTGAATACAGCTCAAAAAGCTAAATTGTGACACAAATGTTTCATCCGAATGTGGTAATTCATCAGGTTAATGTTCAAATAAAACATTTGGTCTGATCCCCGAGCCACATAAACTGTTAATGAACTAAAATAACTATAGCCTGGGGGGGGGGTTCATTAATGGACTCAAATTCACATGAAATGAATCTGAGTGCACAACACAAGCGTTTGTTTCTCTCCCTGGCTCAGAACCCGGAGACAGATGATTTGTTTGATTGGAAAAGCCACCGGTGCACCTCCGATCCAATCACATCCAAGGACTCAAACGACGTCGTCGCCAGGCGGCAATGGCAGTATTTTATTCACGGCATCCATCACAAGCCATGAGAAGGTGAGGAAAGGTAAGAAACCAAGAGGGCCTCTCGGAAATTTATAGTTTTCCAATTGCAGTAAATTTGATATCATATCATTGATCAGCCTCCCTGGTCTGCTGGTTGTGCTCATTGCACATTTCTAACAGGATACTGAAGGACACCGTGTGCACATAACGTATTTCTTGTTTTTTGTTATATTTTCAACTTATCTAAACTGTTTAAAATTAATTTCACTTTTATTCCCCCTCCAGCAGAATCCTCCCACGTTTAGCAGAGTCTGGGCTACAGACCAAACACAACTACATAGCCATTGAGCCCTCAAGGCTTTTTAAGCACTGTGCTCTGCTGAGGTCAAAATCACCATTATCCCTTAACATTATCTTTAACACACGGTTTCATTCGTTTTCGTCCTGATAAACGACCGCTGCATTCTCATTTAACCTTGTATTAACTAATGTGCCATTTCTACTGTTTCAAACTGGCTCTCATTAGCATTTCATTATTTGTAAAGTGCTTTCCAACACCGTTAAGGCCAAAAAAAAAGCTAATAGAGAGTCGGCAAAAAGAAACACATTTAAGGAGGAGGAGGATGGAGGATGATTTGGGGGGGGGGGGGGGGGGGGGCTGTGTGTACAGTCCAGGGTGAAGGGCAAAAGGACCTGACAGCAAAAAGCATCCAGGGATCAGACCTCATCAACGAAAGAGAGATTTGTAGAGACACGATGAGAAATGGCAGATGGTGTGTAGAGACACAGGATGTTCGCCTGTGGATGGATACACAGAGCAATCATGTAAGGACGTCCGTGTCTTCTCATGTGTGAACTCTGTCAAAGGAAATCGCTGGTCCTCTCACAGACTCTGAATCCCACCAGACAAAGCTTTTTATTAAAAAAAAAAAATCCTGAAGACTGGGTGAATACTCAATTTTGATTGGCTGCAGGATTGTCCATTAATTCCTGAATTCATGTTCTCCATTCATGGGCTGGCTACATTACTGACACTTTGTATCACATTTACAGTCACCTCACATCCCATGCGCTACCAACAGTGCTACTTCAGGCTGCGGCCGACATAAAACATGGCTTCTAATTTGTTAGCGATATTGATTTGGGGACAATGACAATGTCTGGATAGATAGCTAGTCTTGCTGTGAAACATACTGTCAACTTATATTTACTGTTTTTCAACTGTACGCGATGTTATTGACTCTGAATCTTGCTAGCATAACGTTAGCTTTATGCTAGTGTTATATATTAATTTGGGGAAACGGACATGGCTGGTTAGCTAGCTTGTCTTGTTAACATATTGGGTATTAGCAAGCCTCAGGGTTGCCAGAGAAACTTTAGATTTTGGTTGCAAAACAAAAACAAAAAGATTAATGATGCTCATTTTTTTGTTCTTTGGCAAGTGGCCATACTGTAAGGGGGATTATCAGGAATTAATGGACTTCACGGAGGCAACCATCCGCCGTACGTCGCCCATTAATTCTCGACAATGGACACCTCGTCGGTCATTAGCCCTTACATATACACCCCCACACACACATATACACTCCCACACCCCCACACACACACACATATACACACACACACACAAAGAGATAAAGATGAACACTCCCATTCAGTCATGCATACACAGGGACAAAGGGACATCATGTCATACTAATCGCAGACCTCACATGGAAATGTGCGTTTCATAATTACAGCCATGAAAGCTACTATATGGATCAATGTGACGGACCTATAATTCCAGCACTGCTTGATCTCTGCAGCTGTGAACACATGGGCACCGAGGACATTCTGTTATCTCTCATTACCACAAAGCTGTTTCTTGTTATAACGCTGAATGGAACGACAGTCTGAGATGGTGGTACTATAAATACCACAGAGAACGTTTTTAGTTTGCTGCTCTCATTTGCCTGGTACGAGTGGTCGACACACAGCCATACTAAACCAAGCTCTCAAAGGCCGATGTATTGTGTTGCACGGGGCACACTTTCGGCTAGGAAGAAGACTTCGTGACACATTTTGCATGATTAGAAGAGAGATTAGGGTTGTGCAGATGATCTTGGAAGCAAAGAGCTTAACGTGCCCAGTTGGGATCTGGCATTTTACCACTCAATGTTGAAACTGAACAGTAGCTCAGTCTGGAGCAAGAGAGTGCCAAGAATGTGCTCAATGCACCATCTCAGTGATCATGTGGTTTTATTATGGCTATTTTTACTGGAACAGTGTGTTGTTTAGTAAGTTAAATCAGAAATTGATTGATTGGTTATTCACTTACAAAAACAGTTAAGTTTGTTAAGCTTGGCATGACGCGGCAATAAAAACAAACTGTATAAAGGCATCAAGGCGGGACTACTGCGAGTTGTCTTTTTGTCACCCATCAATCAAACATAACTACTTGTAAACACATATTTTTGACACATCATCTCAGCCTGCAGACTTTCTCCGGACTTTGTAAGCGGCATGTCAAGAGGAGAAGTGTCTCGGCCGTCCACACGTGGTCTCTCCCTTCAAGTCCTTTTAAGATGAGCCCTACCTCAATCCTTCCTGTGTCTGGTTGGAAGCCTCTGGACGGGTCCTCGGTCGTCACTCGGCACTGGATCGCGCAGCCGTTCACCCTGATCTTGTCTTGCTTGATGCCCAGTTCTGGCAGGCTGCGGCCCTCACACACATGCAGCTGGGCATGCACCAGGTCCACACTGAGAGAGAGAGAGAGAGAGAGAGAGAGAGAGAGAGAGAGAGAGAGAGAGAGAGAGAGAGAGAGAGAGAGAGAGAGAGAGAGAGAGAGAGAGAGAGAGAGAGAGAGAGAGAGAGAGAGAGAGAGAGAGAGAGAGAGAGAGAGAGAGAGAGAGAGCATGGTGTGATTAGCCCTTAATTTCCCTTGATGTCACTGGGGAAAATATCTTTTCTGCTTATAAAAATGTGTAAAAGATCAGTAGGGCCATTCATCCAATATAAACATCTCAAGCTATTCTTGGCCTCCAACCAGACTGAGGAGGGTGTGGGTCTGCAGTGGATGTGAGGATTTCTTTTTTCCAGCACTACTCATTTGGACAAATGAATCTGCGACGCGTGACGGGGAAACAATCCCTCATGGATACCTCTTAATAGCAAAAACAAAGTCGATTAAAACGAAAGCTAGGTTATAATTTGATGTTTCTGAAACAATGGCCCCTGGGAAAACAAGCAGCCTACAAAAATACAGTTCTATCTAAAAAAACAACAAATTAGCAACATAACTTGTGTTTGCTAGGTGTGCTTCAGCATGGAGAATCTCAATTAAATAGCTCCAAGGAAATGTAAAAAAGTCAAAGCCAAACACCTGCGTTCTCTGGTTTTAAAGAGTAACAGTTTTGCTTGAATTGAATTAAACTGGCTTTCATTATCATTTAATTATTTGTAAAGCACTTTGCGACACCATTAAGGCCTACAAAAGCTTTTAAAGATTAAGCAAAAAGAAACCTTTACAAAAAGGCAGAGGAGAGAGGACGATGGGGAGGAACTAGAATTACCGTCTCTTGGTAGTACGCCAACCAGACAAGTTGCAGTTTACATCCCTTACAGTCCAAAATGTCATTTTATCCTATACATATTTGTACAAAATTGTCATAGCTAGCATATGAATTCTTAGGGTATATATCCAAAAAGTCACAAGGGACCTTTGGCCACCAAAATCGAATCGTCATCCTTGAGTCCAGAGGGACATTTGTGGTGAATCTGAAGAAATGAATAGAGATTAGTACGTGTGCTCAATATACCAGGTCCAAGGATATGCAGACCAGTGTGTTCTGGAGTCTCTGCTTGCATGAACAAATGTCCATACATGGCGTGGCATTGCACAGAAGCCCAGCCTCAAGCAGGTTTGTGACTAATAAAAAAAAAACTACGTTGCAGTACGTCAATGCAAATGTGACCGGGCAAATAAATGCACATTGTGTGACTCAGTTGAAGCAAGTAAACCTCTGCATACTGATGAGCTCTGTGATAAGGGTTCATCATGACTAAGTGGAAAGCATTACATTGAGAATGCCATCTGCAACAACCCGGCATATGGAAATCACTGCTCGGGTACAAAAGTGAGGGAAAGAAAAATGCATCGGTTATAGGTTCCTTTATCCATCTTTATTAAATTTCAAAAAGATAAAAATGTCGTCATGACCTGTCAAAAATGTTGCCAATTAAGAATGATGTTTGAGTAAAATACACTGTGTAGTGCTGAGTTGTTTGTTATGTCAAACAAACACACACACACACACACAGGATTACATTACGCAAATTCTTATTCAGCAATTACCCAATATTAGAAAATATTTAAATAAGAGGGACATAGAGACATTATTTTCTTCCATTTCCACGAGTTGTAACCTCATCTGTATGCATTTATTTAAATGTGAAGCTCAAATGAGACTTGCTGGGTTAAGCTTCATGACCTTGCACAATCTTAACGCGCAGCCCAAAAAATGTATGAGAGCACTTTGTCATCCTCGTTTTCTGGATCACATTTTAAAATGCGGCGGTGGACGGACAAAGAAGGCGGGGACACACAATGCCTTTGCACTCGATCCGCCGCACTCGAGACAAGCGGGTAGCCTCGGCGCCTTGAAGGGTGAATGAGAGACAGGAGGCACACACACACACACACACACACACACACACACACACACACACACACACACACACACACACTAGTAAGCGAGCTCAGATCTTGGACACCGTCTTGGCTTCCGTCTCCTTAATGTCTCAATTAGCTGGTATCCACATTCTGGCCAAACAGAAGGACAATTATGCATCAGCCTGGTGTGAAATGTGTTGGTGGAATAAGCAGATCCAATCTTGATAGCTTGGAGAGGCACCAACGTCATGTTTTCCGTTACACTTTCATGAATACGCGGGTATTTATGGAAACTGGACAGCTCTGCTCGCGTCCTTAAATAATAAAAAACGAATGTGACAAATGAGTCACATTATGAGCGATGTCCCCAACAGCAGTTCTTGGAAACGACTCTCGGTTTCCCAGCACTTTATTGTTTAATGAGGATGCCAGCTTGTTTCCAGACTTAGATTAGTTTCTTGTCTTTGTGGGGTCCAACACATTGTCGGCTCCCCGAGGCTACGGCCCTTTAAGGACACTGCGAGGAAACATTTTGCCTCTCCTGCTCTCTCGTGTTTGAAATGCTCTGTTGCCAAGAGATAACCGTTTGAGCATTAAGTGACCTTATGTGCTCGTGCATTTACTCTTTTAGATTCTTTCATTTTACACTAAACACTAATCACGCTAGTCGTGACATTGCACCTTGAACTTTGACCCCCTTGCACAAGATCTTTTTCTTGTAGGACGGATATATTGACGCACGTGAGGACAGCGATAACAGAAACTAAAGCTGATATAGAGTTAAAGTATTTGTTTTGCTTGTGAATTTGTTCTGTCAGTAGTTCCCTCATTACCTAATCACTCATGAGAAGTGAGGTAAAGGAAAAAAACTGCCATAAGTGACATATTAGTGTACACTAAGAGCTGCCTTTTCCCAAAGATGGAAGTAAATAAACAAATTTCAGTGGCAAACAAGTCCAACTGAACACTTCCTGAACACTTAGCATCCATGCATGGACTTCCTTTTTGTCCTAGTTTATTTTTTTTCCCTGGCATAATTCTTCTACTTTGAAAACATAAGGCAACACTGATTGAATGAGGACCCTCGAGGGTTTATAGAATTCATTGTATACTAATTTCACTCAGACAAATTAAAGAGCCTGCGGCAACACATGTCCCTCAGTGCAGCCAGATACAGAATGAAAGTCCCTCGTATCATTAGCAAGTTCCACAAAAAGGCCGAGCTGCACAGGAGGAGGACGAGGGTGGAATGCCTTCAGCGAGGAGGAGGAGTTTGAACTTGTACTACAGCACACTCGCGCTCTCAATAGGAGTGTGTGGTGGTGAAGGCTGCCGGCCGCAACAGTTGGCGACACTCTTGTGTTGGAGAAAACAGAGGATTAACTAACCGAAGACAGTGCGGAGGACTTGAAACAGCTGTCGGACAACATTGCCATCAGCGGGGGATACTTCAACATACACTAAAAATGTCTGAGAACCAGTATTTGAAGTTTTCTCACATGTTTTTATTACACAGATCTTAGACAGATGCATGTTATGCTGGGAAAACTGTTCCAAAAAGATTGTTTTTAAGGTCATTTTTCATTTTTGTTGTAATTTACGGATCAATAAATGTGCCCTGTGCACAAAAAGTGTTTAAAATGTAGCTAGCACAACTCCAGAAGTATTTACCCATGACCAAAACTCTCTGCTGATTCTTAAATATAATCTTAAAAGATGTCGGCCTCAACTTCTTTCAACTCTCTCCTTATTGCGCACGTATCATGTAAATACCCATAATGCACTGGGCACACAGCAGGCTACATGGCAGTTTAATTATGTTTTTTTGCCTCGAGCCCCAGCAGCAAGAAGTACTCCTGAGCTGCACCGCTACCTGGCTCACGGTCTGCTCCGTGTCAATTAGTTGGTGGGAATTTGATTAAACAGGAATTTATTTAGGAATATGCAGCATGTAAGCACAAACTAAACGGAAATAATAAGGTCTTACAACTCGGTTTTAAATAAGGCCCCCTCTACAGTACGGGGCCGCTAGATTACAATTACGCACTAATGGCGGGACCTGCCTTGAGGCCCTCGTCATTTCAGGTGCTATCGAGGGTTTAGCGGTGCATATTACCCAAAATCAGCAAATAATCACATTACAACAAGCCAAGTGGAAAAGCACACTCCGTTTTCTGGTAGAGCTCGAGAAAGTCCAGGAAACAAACATCGTGTTAAGATATGCTTTTTCTTTTTTTTGTCAGCAAATATATAAACCATTAATAGCATCATTAGACTCATTTTGGATACATTGTTAATATTTCACGAGTGCTTTCCCTCTTTCTTCTGACTGACATATTATTCATGAATTTGCAAATTCACACCATCTGCATCCCTGCACATCTCTCCAAAACCGTCATTTTAAATTTCCCTAAAAAAAAAATTTAAAAAGCACCCGAAGAATGTCAGACAAAGTCATTTTAATGTCTCCTACTGAGGCATTGTTTTGGCTCGCATCGGGGTCCCAATGTGTCAAAGGTGTGAACTTCATTTCTCTGACAATGCTAAAGTGCGCACAACTGTTTTAAGATGCCAAGCATAATGTGGCACGTCTCCTCTCCTGCCTGGCATCTCTGACTGCTTGCCTCTGCCTTTCTTCCGCCTTCTCAAGAGCTGCCAACTTGATATTTGATCTCTGACAATTTAAAAAGAGAAGATGGAAAGAAAACCTCCACAAGTGTCATAGAATAGAAGTCTACACGCCGAATCTGTTCCGTCGGTGCCTTTACCTCACAGCCGAGCACGTCGTTTTGAAATTGGCTGCTCCCGTCTATGCAGCAACCCTATACAGCCTCGCTCGCTTGTAAATATCCTGCATTTGCTCGCTGATGAAATCACCAACCCGCCAAGAGACGCATGTATTTGACAGCAGAGCCACATGGAGGCTCAAATTATTTACAGCTCAGCGTTGGCTACGTTCCCGTAAGCACTATATTAGCGAGATTTTATAGCCGCACCTGAGAAGTCTTTTTGTGGGATAAGCAGCGTGAATCCTTCCCAACTGAGACATATTCCTTATATCTATAAAATATATCACCATAGATGCTGCAGACAGCTGAAACTAAAAAAAAAATTCTAGGGCATAGAGTATATACACACACGCACACCTCTGCACCACAGCTTATATTAAAAGAATTAGAGTTTAAATGTCAAAGTCTGTCTTCAGTTGGAGGTATATTGTGGTGGGAAAGCACTAAAGCAGAGCAGCGCATTATGACAGCAACATTAACATCTTAATATCAACACGTCATGTGAGACAATGTGGAATATTCCCATCAAAGACAAAGTAACTGCCTCTCTATAGTATAAAGACATCCAGCGCTACACGTGCGAGTAAGGCTCGGCTTTGTTAAACCACATTATGAAACCATTAAAGCTGAACATGTACGGTTCAGGTAACAAGGGAGTTCATGTTCTGTGGCCATTTAAAAAAACACGCCAAACATTTTGGGTTTTGACTAAATAACAGCAGGAAAACTTTTATACGTTTGATGATGTGTAAAATGTTGCATCGTTATGAACACGTTGGCTTCTTTCTATAGTGTGATGAAAGGCTCACGAAAAACGCTTTTTGAGCAACCGATGGGTCGCAGCACCAAATAAATTGGTGTTAATATATCAAAGCAGACGGTGTGCTTGTGAAAGGGCGCGTATGCATTTCAAAGCAAGAATTGACATTCCCCTTTACAAAAGAGCATCGCAGAACTACTGCGGGTCATCTCCAGAGTCAAGAGTACAATGAAGGTTTCATTCAAATTCAATGCTATTAAAATGAACTATCGTGTCCGCCCTGAGTTATGCAGGAGGGGAGATTGCCAGGGTTGAGGGGGATCAGAGCGGAGGATGTATAATGTCCCGACCTCTGAGGGAAGGTTGAGCACCTGCAGACTCATCTCAAAAATGTATATATGCATATATGCATGTAGAAATATCTGAGAAAGCACTCGTGATGTCGGCCACTTACACACACACGCAGGCCGCGGACACGCGAGGCTTGCGCTCACTGGAGCCGTCCCCACATTATCACACAACACGGAAAACACATTAGCCCAATGCTCACTAGAGCAGGACGAGGAGGAGGCGAGCACACTCGGAAACTCTGTCTCGATCTGTCACATGTGCGAACGCCAACGCACACGCACACACACACACACACACACACCATGATGGCTGAGTACTAATTGCATATCATTTTCAGTCGTTTCACTCGGAGCTCGTTTAGGGAGAAGAGGATGGCTGCACGCCCAGAACTAACAGGGGGAGAGGGAGAGAACGAGTGAGAAAAGGATATAGTGAGGAGTGGAAGGCAGCTTGTTGTGGCTACAAGAGATGAAGAAATATGACGGCGAGTTAGGGTACATATGATATTGAGATCCGCAAGGATGGGGGAGATTGAGAGAGAGAAGTGAAAAAGAAGCGACGAGGTGACAGCTATACGTGAGGGGAAGCAAAGGGAGTGGGAGTGTGGAGGTGGATAAAAAGCTGGATGCCAGAACTGAGAGAGAGTGAGTGGGAAAAGTGGGAGCGTGGAGGAGATTTGGATTTGGCCTCGCTCAAAAGGACAAAAGAAAAGCAAGGCAAAGAGGCGGCGGGAGGAAGACGGAGAGAGGGGGAGTTGGGATGGGAGTGGGAAGGATGACAAAGATGAAACGGGAGAGTGGGACAGGAGGGATTGAGGAGGGAGGGAGGGATTGAGGAGGGAGGCATGACTCAGGGTAAGGAATGAGATGCTAACAAAAGGGAGGAAAGGGAGGAGAGGAGGCGGGTTCATCTTCAGGAAAGAGTTTTGAGAGGCGTAAGGGAGAAAGAGGAGCTTAAAGCAACAGTTCAACATGCGTCTTGATCAGAGTTAGATTGAATAGGTAGCAACAGCCTGAAGACGGTTAGCTTTGGTTAGCATCAAGACTGGCAACAGGGGGAGAGAGAGAGAGCTAGCCTGGTGAATGAGGGGGAGAAGTTGAAGAGGTGGAAGAGAGGAAGTTGGGTGTATCGCAGAAAGAGGAGCACAATTAACCCGTAAATTAAAAATGTGATCAATCCTATCCTATTCCTCTTTATTGCTTTTTAATTTCACCCTCACCTTCTCCTAAAAACCCTCCCTCCTTGCAGTGCTTCTCTCTCTCTTCTCCTCTCCTTCCATGTTCTCTCCCCCTTTCCTTTCCTCCCTTCTTCCTCTCGTCCTTTTATCTTCCGTTGTCTCCAGCTCCCCCTCCCCATGTGGCCTCCAAATGCAAAACATTTACTCCTTTTGAAGTGAACACTTGTTTTCATAACTTAATTTGAGCGTTAGTCCGCACCGTATCAGGGTGTGTGTGTGTGTGTGTGTGTGTGTGTGTGTGTGTGTGTGTGTGTGTGTGTGTGTCTTGCTCTTATTCACATAAAACACGTCTCCGGTAAATACATTTTACAAGATGGCTCCGGGGCTAGTGGTAAAGAGCATGGCTGAAATGCACTTCTCATTCCAGTCAAACTAATGCAGACTCTTGTCTACCAAATGTGAATGCACGTACCACACACACACACACACACACACACAAATAAATGGAAATACAGCCAACATGCTTCCAAGTGGGGCCTGCAGGAATGGAAAGGCAGAAAAACAAGAGGATAACAGAGAACGTGTTAGCGGTGGAAGGCGAGGGAATAGCAGGGATGGATGAACACAAACAAAGACAACAGTAGAAATCAAAAAAAAGATAGACGGAAGATTTGGGACCTGGAAGAAAAAGAGGCCCGCAGAGAAAAATAAGAGGACAAACGGAGTTGGAGTAAGGTGTGAAGGACAGATGGAAAGGACAATAAAGACTGGTAAATGGAGCGAGAGAGAATATGAAACAGAAACAAAGGAATATGACGCAAAAAGACGGGCGGTGAAAGGCGGCGAGGAGGAAGGCATCGAGCCTCCCGTCTTGTTTTGTCTGAATTTCATTAGACAGCGAACGGAAGGAAAAGAGGGAGCCTGCTGAGGAATGGAGAGACAGATGAGTCGACTGCATGAGAGAGAGAGAGGGGGGGGGGGGGGGGGGGGAAATAAGAATTTGGAATCATTGTGGCATGAGGATGGCATTTTGACATCAATTTAGCTGGCAGGCCGAAAGCTACGTTGCCTGTTCGATACGCCAATGCAAACAGGACAGGAGACGGAGGGAGAGGGGGGTGAAAGGGATGAAGAGAGGGGGAGGTTAATAATCACAATTTATCAGAGGAGGTGAGGGGAAAAAAAGTCTGAATGGTGAGGAGGAAGGATGGATGGAAGGGAGAGAGGAGAGAGGATGGAATAGGACGCATAAGAAACTCACAAAAAGGAAATTGTTTTTCCAATTAGGGTGGAAAAGGGCTGGAGCTTAAAATGTGTTTAAAGAATCGTTTTGGGTAAACAGAGACATTTACAGAAGAGAAACAGTTGGAGGGCATAAGTAGAGGACAAGGCAAAGAGGCAGTGTGTGTGAAAATATGGACGGCACACACACACACACAACCCCGGCAGACACCCACACACGAAAACAAGATCCGATCTGATTAGATTTCCTCTCCTTTTCAGCTCGCTTTCTCCACCTTATTTTTCTCCGGCCTCACTATCAGCCTATTAATTAATTCCTGCTCTCCTTGTTATGGAGCAGATGGAGGAGCGAGGAGAGGAATGTAAAGTGACTCCAGCGCCCAGGAACGAGATGAGAAAGGCCGCAAGGAGAGAGGGAGGGAGGGGAGAGAGAGGAGAGGAGAGAGAGAGAGTGCATGTAGATAAGAGGAAGGAGACAGAAATTAAACGATAAGAGGCAAAATAATCACAGTACAAATGTATATTTCCAATGATACAAACAGCACTCTTATTCCAATATATACTATATTATAAACGTATTACTGTGATGCTAGAAGGAAAGAAAACAATCATCTCATTAAGCTCATTTTATTCAGCCGTTGAAGCATCACCCCCGTGCTACACACACACTCCTTAAACAGCAATAAGTCACTGTCACAATCAACTGTGAGACATAAAAAGATAATTACCACAAAACAAACAAAGAGCATCGCTAACAGCTTTCTTTCACGCTGCATTTTTTTTTTTAAATGACTCGGAATCTGGTGGAATCGCGGCAAATATTCACACAACAAAAAGCTGCAGAGTGGTCGTGATTTAAAAAGTGCGTCTGTTCGTCCCACTGCGTCACACGGATGCATCGCACGAGACCACAGCCGACAACCGTTCTGCAGACTCCACCTGCTGATTAGCGCTCCTTTAAGTATCGAGGGCGGGCAACTCATGAGTGAAATGACCTGCCGAGGTGAGTTGGAATGAAAAACATTCTCCATCTGCTCCCGCTATATGGCCACATGGTCGGCCACGGCTGCATTAATCAATTATTGCAAGCGTGGAATGATTCTGTGGCGATTCGGTGATCAATGAAGCGACTAAACGCTTTATTTCAGTCGCGTGTTCACGTATTTAGCGAGTACACATCGGCCATAAATATCTGTCGGAGGCTTAAACACCCGATTTGAGATCGCTGCCCGAGGTGTGACCTTTAAAGTTTCAGCCGCGTATAGGAAGCAGATTTACGTTTGACTTGTGTCTCGCGCCTGCGCCGTGTTTCAAGGCCTTCTCGGGGATCCAGCGTGAGTGAGCGCTCTAACACACGAGGTGTAGATCAGTGGGTAAAATTGATGTGCCGGGGTGCGTTCGAAGACACCATGCTGGTTGATTAAACTTAGATATTGACCCAGTGTCAGTCAACGACATCGACTGTGTCGGTGCTCCTGTTTCTGCGAGCAAAAGCCCACCACACAGCAGCATTCATGTGATGTTCTTGTGACCTTGCAGAGTATCATGTACTGTAGATGTGGGTACTTGAACAAATCAAGTTGTCCTTGTAGCACTTGTTCTTTACTGTAGGGACTGAAATGTTATTCTCAACCCATAATTCATCATCACTCATTAACTGCTTCCACAATTAGTAAGTTAATCAGCTGCAATGTTCAAACTTGATCATTTTTTGGTACTGGGGTATTTGTCTGCCTCCGAAAACTAGAAAGATTAGTGGTTTGGCAATTTGTTCAAATTTAAGAAAAACAAAAGTTTAGAAATATACTTCAGCAATCACACGGAACTACATTTGAAAGAAAATAACCAATTACTTGCCGGCCCTCAAGATCAGGTGAACTACATCACAGTTAGAGGTCCGTTCAAGTCTGGATTGTAATTTTAAAGGATGACATTTATGTGGATCACAAGTCTGCAAGAAGGTCCACAAACGACAACTCAACACAACTCTCGATTGCACAGCAGTACACACAGTACACACACACACACACAAAAAATAAATAAATAATATGCAAAAGCCAACATGGGCCTCATAAAATGCAATCCAAGTTCTCTCACTCGGAAAATTGCACAGTGGAAGTCACAAACAGAGAAAGAGAGAGGGAGGCCAGATAAATAAGACACACACACACACACACGCAGTTAAAAATGCATCAGCAAACACACTGCACATTTTGGCACACCCACAGAAAAATATCCAACAAGCAGGGCATACAAGGAACACAACATGTCTGTTATGTACACGAGCACACACACACACATGGAGATAGATATGCAAACATAGAGACGCAAGCCCTTGAGTCACAGACCGGCCCCGGATAACCGGGAAAAGTGTCAAATATGAGCTGTGGCGGAACAAAATGGAGGCAACAATGAAGACGGAGTGAAGCTGGGAGGAAGAGAAATGGCACGCAATGAACACAATGTGAAGGAGAAGAACGAGGGGAGCAGGACAAATACTGAGGGAAGCACAAGTACAGGAGTTAGCCGAGAGGAAGAACTATGAAGGCAAATCACTGTCAAAATCCGAGAGCGCAAATCAAACAGCCGCGCGCGTATTTTACTTTGACAAGCGTTTTTACATCACTCCGCGAGCAAAAGTCGCTCGCGAGTAGTTTTTCTTGTTGACAGTAAGGGGGCGGACCCAGTCTCCATTGTATCTCTGCATCCAATTGGTTACAATCCTCGTCTTTGGATAGGCCGGATGTCACTCTGACATCATTTTGCTTATGCGAGAGTAAATATTTGCTCGTGGAATGATGTAAAAGCGTTGTCAAAGTAAAATACGCGCGCGGCTGTTTATTTGCGCGCGCGGATCTCATTTGCGCTCTCGGATTTTGAGAGTGATTTACCTTCATAAAGAACAGAGAACCGGCAAAGACATAACTCAATTCAGCCCCGCTGCAGATAACTAAAGAGAATTAGGCTCAGTATGTGCGCAAAGTATTTGTACGACAATGTTCTTGCTCCGACAAATTAAACTTTAAAGGCAAACTAGAGAAGAGGGGGTGAGACAAGTTGTGTAGAGAGAAGAGTAGGACGATACAGTATGAGAGGAAACAAGGACAGACAAGAGGCAGACAAATAAAAGGCGGTAAGAAAGAGAATAAAGCATACTCATTGCTCATGCACTGCAGGGAACCAATTAAACACAAGTCGAGTTAATTGTGAAGCCCTGAGTCTCAACAATCGTCTGAAATTACACATTTTGTAATTGTAAAATATAAAGTCATCAAATCTGAAATGTGAATGCTGACTGACGAGGGTTACAAAGACAGATAATAATAATAATTTATTATAATAAACCAACAGTTCCTTCGTCTGCTGAACTTTGTAGCCCCGAGCCCATCGGTTCCTACGGAGGACTTGGAGCTTTAAAAACAGGTCACAGATATATCCTTTCATTTAAAAAAAAAATAATAATAAATAGGAAATGTCCTAACACAGCTGGGGATTGCAGTTTTTAGCATGTCAGTAAACAGTGCATTTGCTGTGGACTATTTCCAGCCGCAGGTTGATGCATATCTGACGATCCAGTATGTATTACAGGGGGACAGACAAAACAAAGAGAAGTCTCTACTATCATCATAGCGAAGGAAGACGTCACCCTACGGCTGTGTGGCTCGTGATGTTTTACTAATAGTAAGACTCACATTAAACAAGCAATAACTGTCAGCAGGATCAACTGGTCTTGGTTTATAGGATTTGTTGACGTCAGCCTCGTATATATATATATACGATTCTCTGTAACTCTGCATGAAGGATTCACAGAAAAACAGACGTACGCTTTCATGGAAACACGCTCGCGCACACTGATGCATTCAGGGACCTTTGCAAATGATTACCGATACATGTTAAACATAGTGACACATTTACATATATACTGCAGCGCAACTCACTGCTTTTCATTTACAGGTTTTACACAAATAAACCATGCCACATGGAGCCACTGGGTCTTCCTCTTCATACATCTAAGCTCAGCAGGAAACCATATTAATTAAACCCTACGCAGACTGCGGCTGAGTCTTTAATGCATGAACGTATACGAGTCTCTCCTCAAACCCGGTCCGGGAGAAAGAGGGGCACACGATGTCATTTAGAGACATTCAGAATGTCCTTGTCAAAGACAGGCAGGCCTGCTGAGTGCGGGACAGCAACGGGCAAAGCCTCCTTAACGTCTAGCCGGGGAGGGATTTCGTCTGTCATTCCCCCCCATTGTATTCCACTCACATCTCTCTGACTCAAAGGCTGGTGAATCATTCGAATGCAAGCGGCGCGCTGGCATCCCGTCGGTGTGTGGGATAGTGACAACCTAACAATATTGACAAACACACGAGCGGGCGATTGGTCGATTCAAACAGACTGCGCTCCGGCACCTTTTTTTTTTTTTCTTCCTGCAGTGCTTCAGCGGGTCGACTGTACAGCGCGTCATCATGCAAAGTGGATCGTGGCCTGACAAAGATCCCTCGACGGCGCACTGGAGTCAGAAACGAAAGTGACATCTGTATTAGCGAGTCTTCAGCGAGATCCAAGCAGCTCTTGCTGCTCCTCTTTGGAGGCAGACTTGACATTTGAAGTTAGGATTCACTTCTTCTGTTTTCAGCGAGGGGGCAGACTAATGTATCCCCCCCGTCTGCTGCTATCCCCAAATACACATCTGTCCCAGGGCCTTCCCCGTGATCCACCACCTTTTGATTCTCAATCCTCTGGGTTTTTTTCGTCTTTGATACGACTTAGCTGGGAAGCCCCGAGGCCTGCGGGGGAAAAGGCTTAGGAGGAATCCAAAAGGGGATTACTAAACGGAACGTATGGAAATTACACTCTAATTTATCATTTAGGTCATGGTAATTCATGCAAATTAGGATTTCATTAATTCCGGCCTTGGGTTTAAATGGCGTTTCTCTTCTGGGGGTGCGCAGTTTTGTCAGGATCACGTCAGTGTGGTGGTGGCACAGGAAACAGAGTCTCATATGAAACCTCAACAGAAAAGGTCATGGCCATTGAAACATGTTAGCATTTAGCTCATAGCAACGCTGTGCACGGAGCTGCTGCTGTGCTGCAGCATGGCGGTGGACGCCAAGACTTGTTTAGATATTATTAGGACTAAGAATGTCCCAACGTGTCCTACTCTATGACCCTGGAACACTCACACTCTATCCGTTCATATTCAGATATTTGTGATGGGGTTTTTCATAAAAGTTGTCCCAGCACATGTTTAATACACTCAAGGGCAAATTGATGGAATTTCTGCGCAGCTTACCTTTTTATGAAAATGAACAGTTTGTGACATGCCTAGCTACAGTGAGACATGTAGTGACTGCCAACAGTGTTCAAAGGGATGAATAAGTGAAATTGTTTTCTATCTCTTTGCATTTTGCCGTTTCGTGCGTCACAGCAAATGGCAACTAACAATTTTCTCCATTCATAGAATGATGACTAATTGTCCCCGTCTGATGACTAATTGTCCCCGTCTGATGACTAATTGTCCCCATCTGCGGGATCCAACTGTACAGCGCGAGTCCAGTAAATGTCACCTTAAAGAGTAAGAGAGTAAAGTTTGGCCCTGTGCATTACGGAAAACAAACATTTCATACAACCAGTAACGATGACTGCTGTGATTATAATCATGATGAGCATCCTTCCCATTATCATAAATAGCCTCAACACTCTCTCGCAAATTAGAAGCTCTCCTGGTGTCTGGGGGGGGGGACACACACACACACACACACACACACACACACACACACACACACACACACACACACACACACACACACACACACACACACACACACACACACACACACACACACACACACACACACACACACACACACACACACACACACACACACACACCTCATTCTTATTCATCTGCTTACTTCTCAATCACTCACTGTACGCTTCACTGCACAATTATAATCACCTTAAAATGATTTTGACGTGCTCACAAAACCAAACAAAACTCCTGAGTGCCCGCGCACACACACACACATACACACACGCTCAGGCGTACACTGTAACACACACAAATGGCTAAATGCTGGGTTCAGTTGTACAGCGCAGTGCTTACAGACGGAACGTATACACAAAACATTGAAGCATACTGTAATGTAAAGGCTGATTCAGGTCGCACACATACAGTTACAAGTATTAGAAGCATTATCGAGCTCATTGCAGAGTGCGCAGGCATGTCGTCCATGCAGCTCAGCTGGATTATCTTGTCAATGGTTATTTTACACACACACACACACGCACGCACGCACGCACGCACACGCGTGTACAGACACCCTGTATGCGGAGGAGGAGATGCGGATTGTTTACTGCCGCATGCGTTTCCTTGAGGTCGAGAGAAAGAACAGGAGCATGCAGGGAGGAGGAGGAGGAGGAGGAGGTGGAGGGGTGTGGGATAAAGAATTCAATAAGCCATGAGCTAAATAAATAAATGAAATGTAAGGGAGGGAAAGTCCAGAGGAGCAGCGAGCAGGAGGAGAGAGGTTAAGAGAGGATAAGCAGAAGGTGGAAGGGAGGATGCCGAACAATAGAAAGAAGAGAAGGTGAAGGACAAGGTAGTATGGAGGGTAGGAAAGGATGCTGGCAATGTTTCAAACAAGCACACATGTAGTTTTAAAGCAAGCTAATCATCAACTAATGTATATTAGTACCGAGTTGACCTTTTCCCTTGAATATCTTTTCATACTTTGCTCTGCCAAGAAAACATGAATAAGTGCGAAAGGGTCACGAGAAACCGGAGGGGGGGGAATAATCGCTGATGTGGCAGCAACTCCCACGTTCAAAGAGGAAATCTAAAGCATGAGCGCACAGAGAGAGAGAGCTGGAGACGCTGGCTGCTGCATCCGACGTTCAACGAGGAGGGAAACCAAAGGGAAGGCAGATTAAGAGAGACGCGATGAAATGTGGAGTAAAAAAAAAAAAAAAAGAAGGAGGAATCACAAAGAGAGGAGAAAGAGAAGCTCCGTGACAAACTGAGGGATGGAGACAAGGCCTTACAATGCAACACCTCATGTGGTTTCACAGTCCACTGTGGACTCAAACATATCTAACCGACGCAGGCCTCTAACTTTTGGTCCGGCTCGGCTGCGGCGCTTTTATTCCTCCTGCGGCTCCGGGTCGCTCCGCATCTTCTTTCTATTCACCTTGTGTGTCTTCCCCCCCGTTTGTCAGACCCCTCCGTCAATTAACGCGAGGCATTGTTTCTGTCCGACTTTCTCGCTCGCGCTCCCTCACTCTTTCACCAGCCTGATGAAGATGGAGAGGGGTCATTTAAGACTAATTAGCGGCGTAAACAGACAAATAACCAGGTGCAGCGCAGCCATTTTCTCTCAGGCCCCTTGTATATTAATGCGTGTGCACGCGCCCACATCCACACGCTAAAGAGGCCGAGACAATGGGTGTTGCTGTCTGTCTGTCTGTCTGTCTGTCTGTCTCACACACACGTACCAAAAGCAATAAAGCCCAAAACAATGCTCACTCAGTTTCTTTGACGCAGATCGTAAAAATATGTCTCCGCATACACTAATTCTCTCCTCTTGTCTGCAGTGTTTTTTTTTTTAAAAGACACAATATTGTTGCAGCACCAAACATTATGGCAGCTTCTTTATCTGCTCATCTGGTTGTTGCGTCTCACAGATAAATGCAATGAAGGCATCTCTCTAAAGAACCGCCTCTCTCTCACACACACACACACACACACTCACACACACACACACACACACACACACACACACAAATGCATTTTCCAAACAGCAATATTACACGGCAGGCTATTCACTCGCCTCATACCAAAGATGTAATGATAGGAAATCACAGTATTAAAACATGAAGCATGAGACAATATCAAGTCCAAACTGTTCCACGCTTACAGTGAACACTGCGCAGTCATTTCCGGGGAATTTGTCTGACATCACTAACACAAAGCAGAGGTAATGACTTTCTTTTTTTTATTATAATTTGAATTAGAGATATGATCGTCTCAGTGTGATCAAGTCTCACTATGTTGGATTTCACACAGTGCATTTGATGCGATCACCATTCGGACGCTCGATACTACGCCGCTACAGCGATCGCTGCCGGGTCGTCGATACGAAGCGATTAACCTGAAATTATTCAAACGTGACATTTAATCACAGTCAATGTGGGCCTACATGAAAAGGTTTATTATCTGCCCTTCAGAGGTACCGTTTTATTGTGCGGCGGTGTGAATACAGATCACCCGTTGAAGTCTTTCATCAGTCCGTCAATACAGCATCTGCACGCTATTGGATTTCTGTTGTGAAATGAGCACGGGCCAGCCACTGTCACCCTGTGATGGATTTGATTTTGATGCACTTTGTATACCTTAGAGGGTTTGTTTTCAATACTGTGCTGATTGTCCATGGGAACATGTTATTTAGTGCAGTGGAGGAGGGGGGGGGGGGGGGGGGGGGGGGGGGGTGTTATTGTCTTTTCCTGTGGGTTAAAAGCTGCTTCAGAGGAATTTCTTCCTCCTGCCAAGAATGGAAACAAACTGGAGCCGAGATAAAGATGCTGAACAAAATATCGTGGCTTCAATCCATAACTTCCTTCGTCTGTCCTCAAAAACCCTCGTCAGTCAAATTGTGTTGCTGCCATCCATTACTGGAGTTAGTAGATCATGTCACGTCACTCTTGTTTAGAAACATAATACACACAAGTGCCCACGACCTGCTATAGCTCAGCATGTGCCCATATCAGCAGAAACAGTGTGCAAACCCCCTCTATACTGTGCTGTGTGAGGCGCACGCATGGATTGAAAGGTACACTGCTCTGGTGAGCTGGCGGGTATGGACTTTGATGTCAACATCAAGAGCCAAGTCCTTTTATTGGAGTGGCCAGATAGCGCTGAGGGAGACTTTTGCTTTTGCTGTTTGGTGGGAACAACGTCAAAGGAATGGTGAGCGGGCCCGGCAGAGTCTTGCAGCGTTGCTCGAGATTACTGCAGAGAGAAATGAGCGACTTTGCGGCAGCTGTTGTCGGAAGAAACTGCAAACACAATTTTGTGCACAGCTTAGGGCTATTCTGCAGTTCATTGACGAAGCCTGTGGCATTTGAAAAAGGCTAGTTAGTGCGCCCCTGAGTTTAGCTTGTTTTGTCACGCGTTTGTTTTCTGTATCATCGCCGTAAAGAAAATATCTCTTAATCATTGAAGTATGCAAGGATCAGAAGACAAAATGATCTTTGAAGCTCAACTTTCAAGAGTCATCACTAATAACTGTCAACATCTAAAGCACTACATTGAATCAGATTCCATTAAAAGATGTAATTACCTGAGCATTAACGAGACGCAGCGATCGAATAGCTGCTGATTAAAACCGCCCGTTTTTGAATCTGATCGGCCTTGACCGGTTTACTGCCGCTAACAGAAATTCCATTGACTTTGCATTATGATGTGTTCAAGCTCTATTCAGTTCAAATTACTATTTGGTAAATTAGAAAACTATCAAATGTAATCTTGGGAAATGGAGTTTGAATAACTTGAATGAATGAAGGAGACGTTCTCACAGATCCAATCGGTGCATCTGCTTTAATGTCAGCAGCTGTTGAGCATTTCCTGTATTGGTCAGTAGCCACGAGTCTGTGCGGCTACAGCAGCTGGACGAGTAGGAATGTTTGTCCATGTTGAACATGGCAGCCAGTGCTTCCTGTGTTCCCAAAAAAATCCATAAATCAAAGGGTCGGTTTAAGGCATTAAGAGTCGAGACATGGTTCGGGTTAAGCTTAGGAATTGTTTGCTGAGATTTTAATAAATGGAGCTTGATGGGGCGATGCACAGCCTGGACGAACGCGCTGCCTGAGAAATGAACAGACTTTGGGGGGAAAAGACGTTAACGTGGTTGGCTTGTCCGTGTTTTTGACGAGATATTATGGAGGAAAAACTGGGCAGATCTGCAAATGATCTCGGGTGTGATGGTGGACCGCATCTGAGAGTCTCGTCCCTCACATGTGTACACATGGCCCAACACTCTTCAGCATAAAGCCACACACACAGCATGAGCCGGGGGTATAATCACACCACTTCAGGATGATCATAAGGACTCCTGTCCACCAATCTAACAAAATTTGCAACGTCCCCCCTGACGGCAACAGGCACACACACACACACACACACTAGCAGAATGCACGCTGCCACTCAGCGGCACACACTCAACGCACAAAGGACAGATCGTTTACAGCTAAATTATGGACAAATTGAACCTTGAGAGAGGAGAAGTTCAAAGGCAGAACTGGAGTTGAATGCAGAGGCGGGCTCATCCCTTTCAGACGGTTGAGCCTCACACACACACACACACACACACACACACACACACACACACACACACACACACACACACACACACACACACACACACACACACACACACACACACACACACACACACACACACACACACACACACACACACACACACACACACACACACACACACACACACACACACACGGTGTGCCTCCCAGACAAAATATATCTTTTACATGCATTTCACAATGCGTCAGTTGCTTATACATCCAGACAGACAGAATTGCCTCTATTGTGCAGGAATTCTGTGAGGCAGGAAGAGCGATGAAAAGGTATTCGGATAATGTTTTTTGTCCTTGAGCAACTGTGTTTGTGTCTACGTTGAGACCTTTGGACATCAAATGTTTGGGGGCGTATTTTATGTATGCCTCTGTGAATAAGAGTGTGTGTGTGTGTGTGTGTGTGTGTATGTGTGTGTGGGAGCATCCATTCTGATTATAGATTGTGCTATTCCGCCTCCTCACCGACACTTGAATATGCACCCATTTACCACGTCAAAGCAATATTGAGAGAAGGTGGAGGGAGAAGAAACGGTACCAGTGAAGAAGAAGGAGGAGGGACAGTGGCAGGGGAGAGGATGAGGAGGAAAGGTGGGAGGACATAAGGAAAAATAAATGTTTATGTTAAGATGGTTTGGTGTAAAGTTTAAGGTGTTAAGTTGAGACAAAAGGCAGTTTGTGTTTTGGAGTCAGAGCTCGACTACAACGGTATCGGCAACATTACCACAGATTCCTATCTGTCTCATACCTGAGTCGATATGAAGGTACAGCAGTCAGCTCTGATCTCAGTGTCTCATAATCATACACAGGAGGGAAATGTGGGGCTGCAGCCCACATTTTGCAATGCACACTAATTGGCTAGAGTATGTACAACATAATAGTCTTTATAGTAATGTTCTCTGGTGTACAAGAAAACATATATTACTGTTTAATACCAACAAGACATTATGCAATACCAGCGCCATCAGATGTTTATCGAACTGCAACTTTAAGACACACGTAGTGAGACCCCATTCGCTAATCAAAGCAAGTGCCTTCCACCTGTACGAACGCATGAAAGGATGGCGCAAGAGGGACAGACGGAGGCGGAGAGTGACGAGACGGCAGGTGGAGAGAGGGCAGGTGGAGGGAGCGAGTGCTAAGAAGGGCAAGCTCATAAAGGGACAAAGGAAAGATGAAGAGTGGACGAGGCAAAGGTGAGGTAGAGGACACAGAGAAGGAGAGATGAATGAATCGACGGGGGGGGGGGATGAATGTGAACGAGAGGAATAGATGACAAAGATGAGACGGATGGAGGAAAGAGACCCAGACGGAGTGATGGGAGTGACGGAGTGAGCAGTCGACACAGAGACGGAGAAACTGACGGGGCTGAAAGGACGGGCGGGGGGGGGGGGGGGGAAGAGAGAGAACAGGAGGCAATGGTGCGAGGACGAGAGAGCATGTGGGGGGGAGGACAGAGGTGTCGAGACGGATGCAGTAAGTCAGCTGAGGACAGACAGATGAAGGGGAGAACCTGAGGGAGAAATGAAGGACGAGATGGAAGAAGGGATGGATTAAGGAGAGAGAGAGAGAGAGAGGGGACTTTGATATATGAGCAAGTGTTACATTGACCCCTCACCACAGACAGCACCTAGTGACAGTTAGTTCAAACTGCATATCAAGCACGCACACACACACACACACACACACACACACACACACACACACACACACACACACACACACACACACACACACACACACACACACACACACACACACACACACACACACACACACACACACACACACACACACACACACACACACACCTCTCAAAGTGAGGGGGATCTGTTCCAGAGAGCATCTAATTGAGGGGAAAACAAGGCTAAGTGCCCATTGACAGGTGGCGCTAACATGCGATCTGTATCCGGATAATTTCATTTGATCACAGCCCTTTGCGTTTAAACCTGGTATTAAAGTGACCAGAAGGAACTTTTTAACTGATAATGAAACGGTCTCGGACAGATTCACAGCACACGGGCTCGCCTGCGGGGGCCTCCGGCAGCCCGCGACCTGCTGATGGAGCTCCGGTAGCTCCTCCATCCGGCCAGGAGCAGAGGGAAGGGGAGGCCCGGGAGAACCAGGAACAGGACTACGTGAAGCTAAGTGTCAGACCCCGCTGCAGTAAAATGAAACACACTACCGTGTTTGTCCACAGGGGGTCGCCAAAAACCACACAAAAAGAAAGTTGCTTGTAGTAGTTTTAAGCGTTCTCTCGATCGCTTCTTACAGAGGTAGAACAAAGTCGTCATTGTTCGAATCACACGGAAGTCTCAAGTCTTGGCTAACAAGTCCCAAGTCGCGCATCAGGACCAACAAGTCCAGAGTCACGTCATAAGTCAAGTCCAAAGCTTTGCGTTTCAAGTCGTCATGCGACAAAGTCAATGGAGCGGATGATGATTTCAGCCGGTGGGGAACATGAACATCTGTACGAAATGTCACGGCAATCCAGTAGTTGCGCAGACATTTTACTCTGAACCAAAAAGAAATGTCAATCTGGCTTAAATCAAGAGAGGTGAGAAAGAAAGAGTAAGAAGAAAGACCAACAAGGATAAGAAGGGAGGGAGGCTAAGAAAAGGACAATACGCTATGCATTCACAGCAAGGGGGAGAGTGGGAAATAACTTCCAAACGACACATCTCAAACAAATAAATCAGGGCTGAAGGAGTGAAGAATGAACAACAAGTTAAGGGAGTGCTGGAGAGGCTGAACGGGTGTTTTGAATCCAGTTACTCAGACACACGCTAAAGGTAGGCTTCCTGTCATGGCCGCCAGTGGAGATGCATGCAAAAAACATTGCATTCGGATGTATGCGGCACAAGGGAAGGAGGAGGAAAAAGCGATGGAGATAGAATGAGGATAAAACACAAAAGCAGCCACGGCTCAACTGCAGCCAGAGTTGAGGAGGCGAGCATAAATCGAACCGGGAATGATTGATGAGGAAGGAATTACGCAGGAGAGATGAAAAGTGATGATAGACGGTGAGGGTTGGAGAGTCGGGGAATGAACGGCTCGGTATGAAAAAAATACCTCGCTGACAAGTCCATTAGTAACACGGTCGGTTTCAAACCCCCAACAAACAAGAATGAATGTGCTCACACCTCAGAGATTGGGAGTGCAGCCGCGTGAAACGGAAAAGCTGAGAGACTAATGGCTCGAACGTTCAAATAAAACCACAATACAGTCATTTGCACTGGAATGGAATACTTGTCGCCGTACACGTCCCCTTCCATTTAGACTGATGCATGTTGAGTTTCCGCTGGAAAGACTCGTTCTCTTTAGAGCTCGGGCCTGAAGTGAAAGCTGCGCAAATTGAAAGTGTTGCTCGTCACAGCCGAAACTTTCGACGTGCGCCCAAATTAGAGTAATTACTGCACTCCTGCCACTTTCAAATGACCCTAATTCCCCCCAAAAAATGTCAGATTTCCTCAGGACAAAGAGGATGTGACAAAGGAGCGGTAGGGGATCTGTAGCGAAGACTTTCTTTCAGCTTATTGTCTCACTCACGGGAGCACAGCGAGGCGAGCGCGTCCCTGAGTGTGTCCTTGCAGACAAGAGCTGGTTCACTATGAAGGAAAGGCGCATGAAGAGGAGGAGTAGGCGGAGGTGCAAAGTCAAGATACTTCCCATCTCATTTCCTCCTCACAGATAATCAAGCGTGACATTCTTGGTGAGTCGCAAGATGAAAACGTTACAGCGCGATATTGCCCGAGTTCTTCAGCGTCCTTTATCCTCCATTTATCCTCCATTTCAGCCCTTTTTCCATTTTTAAATGTATTAAATATGACAACGCATTTGATAACGGTGATAGAAAAGAAGGGCCATTCTGGGAGGTTTACATTTGAGATTATCTGCTCTGTGGACATGAAATACATGATTTATGATAGTTAAATATCACATTTTCCTCCGACATTATTGCTTCCCCCAAAAAATAAAAAACCCACAGTAGAACTAAGCACATTTTAATGTTTCATAGAGCGAGATAAGAGTAAAGAAACGGAGAATTAAAGACACAAAAATCATGCTGGAAAAATATAAATAGATTTAGAAAAACCTTTGAATGGATTAAAAAGAGAGATAACACAGTGATGTGTAAAGCTAAATGATAAAAACGATGATACGTTTATATCCGCCATACAAAGCACCAATCGTGGCTGGATACACGAGTCTTGATTTGCTTTAATGATACTACATAAAGCAAATATATATATAAAAAAACACTTCCACCTTTTTTATGTCTGATATTTATTGCAGAGTTGCTTTGAGGAAGAAAATGGAAATTTTGTTCGGCCCCAATGTTTATGAGAAGCACTGAAAGTACAAGTAAACCACACACACACACACACACACACACACACACACACACACACACACACACACACACACACACACACACACACACACACACACACACACACACACACACACACACACACACACACACACACACACACACACACACACACACACACACACACACACACACACACACGAGGGGCGTTAATCCGCCAACAATTGGGATAATAACATGTTTCCTTATCTGCCACCTCTGTGTCAAGACCAAGTATGGAGCAAGTGTGTGAATGCACAACTTTTTAAACTCGAATGAAGAACATATGGCAGGTGTACATACTCCTATAAAAATCAAGAAAACTGCAGCCCTACAAAGAATAAAGAAAGAAATAAAAGACCTAAATTATATTAATGACACATTTTATTGCCGTCGCATTTCTCTTTCGGATCTTTATTATCACATTAGCCACATTTTTAAAGGAAAAGTGAAGATTTAAGACCTTAACTGACAGGATATACTTAAAAAGTGGACACCACTTTAATCAAAATAACACAAATTAACGGTTTGGGGAAACTAAATTGACTTTTTTTTGTTGCGAGCGGTGGTTGTTTGACTTAATGATCGCCGGGACGTCACTGTTTCACTGATGTAGTTCACCGTGATGCGACACAAATACAGCGAGATGAATGAAGCGCTTCTTTGTTTTCTTTTCTCTCTCACACAGAGACGGAGAGACGGAAGAGATGAAAGAAGCCAAACAACAGACTGATTGAGACGGCGAGCGAGTGCGGCTCACAAAATGATCAGTCATGTTTGGTTGCCATAGGAACAGGTGCCATCATTCCCCCCCCCCCCCCCCGCCTATAACTTCCTATTAGTTGCACTGATGTGTTAGTCTGTCAGCGTAATTCATAAATTGGGCTAATTATGCAGGGAATCCAATATAAATTAGCGTAATTGTAGCTTTCTGGTGTGTCTGGAGGGCCTTTATACTTGTACCTGTGTGTGTTTTTGTGTTTATATCTAGAGTGTGTGTATTAGTTTGAGACCCATCTGTGTGGTTTCAGCCGAGCAAATCTCACAGGTCATCAGCGAAGCGGGATGCTATTTATATCGTTCACTATTCTCTCTCTCTCTCTGCTTCACTGCCATCGTCTCTCGCCCTCTCTCGGACCTCATCGCTCTGCTTTTCTCTTCACTGATCCCACCTGTTCTGGCTCTCTTCTCCCCCCCCCCTCGTCTTCTCAACTGTGCCCACACCTCTACACCTCCGACCTTCACTCTCTCCATTTCAGCAACTTTTCAGAGTGGGAGGCGTCTAAAACACCTCGACGCTGCAGCACCTGTCTGTGGACAGATGACACCAAACAAACGCACGCAAAGTGACAACCGCCGCGACCATTCCAGCTGCCCACCTGCCACCCGCGCTTGTAAACATCTGCTACTTACTCGGTGATTTCTTCGGTGACCGTGTGCTCGACCTGGAGGCGAGAGTTGACTTCAATGAAGAAGTGTTTGTTGTTTCTGTCGACCAGGAACTCCACGGTCCCCGCGTTCTCGTAGCCCACCTGCAACAGAAAAAGGACAAAATAATGAAAACAACATGAGCAGAAAGCAGTTTTACAGCTCTGAATTATCTAAGTAATGATGTTAGCTGTGTAAACACTCAAGAAGGAGCACTCACTCATCTTAATGAGCCATGAAACCGAAAGAACAAAGAAAAAAACCTGTCTTGTCTCCATGCAAATAGGACTACATAAAAATAAGCTTTGTGTTTTATTTGTATGGAGGGAAAAGGGCATTTCTCATCATTTCCCTGCACTGCAATAATTATATCATCAATCAAACAGGATTTATTGAAAACTCATCCTCATAAAAGCCCGTTTTCACAATCGGAATCACAATCGGTGTCGGGTACAATAAATGTTCAGGAGTTTGTCTCGTCGGTGTTGCTGCAGAGACGATGACATGTCCTCTAAAGACTGGGCCTGACACGCATGCGTCAATAGACATAGGGCTATACTGTAAAATATATATATATATATATATATATATATATATATATATATATATATATATATATATATATATATATATATATAGCGTGGACAGATAAAGAAATGGTTAAATTACACTACACATCTTGCGATCGTATCGCACCAGCCGCGGCGCCACAATGGGGCCTGGGGCGTAAAGTGAGACCCCATCTTGCCGCGATGACTCACTCACGGACTCACGAGGTGAAAACAACACCAGCGTTGCCGTCGCATCCGGTTAACGTGAAGAAACAGAATCACAGGGAGCTGAAAGAATGCGCTAACATATGAAGACATAAATGTGGATCAGAGCACACATATCTGCAAAATGCTCACACTGAACGCATCCCCGACCTCAATGCGTTTATTTTGGTTGTCAGTTTGTGACGACTCTCAATCCCGGACTTACCGTTTTTTCTCTTTTTGGAAAAGAAATGTTCTTATTTTAATCGGCACTGCGGTGTGCAAATGTACCATTTAAAATGCAATGCAATGTTTTTTATACCCGTTTTATTACTTATTCTTCATTTAAGAGGCGATAACACATTATCTAGTCACCTCTTCAGGCATTATCCCTTTTGGTTTTAATTACACACGTTCATCATGTACCGACGACTGGACATTTCCATTTAGATTTCAGTATCCGTTTGAACTTTTAATTATGGCTGTTAGTCATGGTTTCCCCCCCACACAGAGATATGATGCCGCACCTGCGTATGACAGTAATTTCAGAAAACTAAATAAATAAAAACTCACTATATAACCAGCTAGTGCGATTACTTTGCCTTGCTAAGATAGGATCACCTGAATGTGCTGATCTATGCTTTTCTGTGGGAAGTTGAACATGACATTCAGAGTAAAACATGGTAATTAGGAGGGAAAATGAGCATGTTGGTAGACCAACGCCAGCGCTTTCCATACTCATCCTTCAAAACTCCACTTTGGCTCGTCTCAGCTCAAGTTTAATTTTGCCCAGTGGGAGCTGCACGCAGAGTGCAATTGCCTTGTAAAAAGCTTTATAAATAAAACGTATCATTATTACCATTATAATTTTGAGACTGGGCGATTACACAGACGATTCAAGCGAAGCAGTCGGAATGGCGTTCCAAAGTTTTTCACCAATTTAACCAATCAGAGCAGCTCAAGTCGCTCAGATCAGATCCAGCCACAGCGCTGATTATTCCTGTAATCAGTCGCCATAATACCAAATAGAAGACGTTTCGAGCGAGGAAAACAACATCCAAAATGTTAGAATGAAATTAGAGGGCTGCAGGCAATCAAATCTCCAAAACACAAGCTGCACAACAGGAAGTCTAATTTACCCAGGAGGCGCAGATGTGAGCAACCCAAGAAAAGGCAACAGCACCACCTACATCTGTACACATCTAAAACCATTAGTTAGACGGACAGTTTTGTGCTTCCCTCCCTCTCTAGAATCAGACTGAAGTGAACAAACCGGGACGAAGTGAACGATCTCACAACTAATTCCTTCACACCAGTCCTCAAACAGAAAAATGCATGTTTAGTCTTTAATTGTTAAACCAGCTCAGTGCCTTCGGCGTTGCGTTCGTTTCCAACATTTGGCGAGCGTAAATGTCAAGACGATCAAACGGGCAGAGGAAGCGAGAGGGCTGGAGACAAAGATGGCCCTAAGCTAAAACTGCAGCAATTAGAATTTGGCAACTAAACAAAAAACGCACAACAACCTCAAAGAAACGTTGATGGAGATGCCGTTATAACGTAGAATCCATGATGCAGAATACACAGGCAACACCTGCTCGGAGCTCGTCAGCCTCTCATTAAGCCCATAGCTGGCCTAATTAAGCTTGTTGTAAAGAAAACTCTTCTCAGGAGGACATGAGAGACAGTTCTGGAGCGACGCGCGCACACGCCCACATGCAACACATGTAATAATATTTGCTGCAACCTTGTAAAACATCCGTGTAAAAATATTCAGAGACACTCAGCAGAGTTTCCTCTGCAGAGAGAGATTAATCCCATTTATGGCATCTGTAGCTCCCCACAGGTTTCACCAGAGAGACTCATTAGAGGGATCCCACACACACACACACACACCAATTAAACTGTATGAGCCACACACACACACAAACATACAGGAACATATACAAACACATAAAACCAACTAAGCCAAAACTCTGACAGCTACAATTACAATGCATGTGTGTGTGTGTGTGTGAGAGAGAGATACACAACCCTTGACCAGGGGAAAACAGTCAGGAATAAGAAAACACAATCTCTCTCTCACACACACACACAAATCCATATACATGTGTACTTATTATATAATATATATATGTCAACATACATACTTTACACAGACGCACACACACCGCTAACTTTTAGCCTGGGTTAACCTCTCTTTCCACCTTCTCTGTGTGCAGCCAGATGTCTCATTGCGCTTGTGTGTGCGTGATGACAAAACACATGCAGCTAGTACCCAAGGCCTCATTGATAAACTGGAAGCAGTGAGAGCCAGCTCCTGGCTCCACACACACACACACACACACACACACACAGCTCCATAGACTTTAATGAGCACACATGAATTCACATGCCTCACAGAGCCTCTCTCGCGCTCACACACGTCAAGTCAGTGAGTGAAGCAGCAGCCAGTGTAGCAGATTGAGCGGTCAGGGTTTCATAAGGTCTGACAGACAAGTCAATGGGCTGTATTAGCACAGGGTGCCGCACACACACATCCTACCGTACTACAGTATTTTTCTTTTTAAAAAGCATAATGTGCATTCATACGTTTAGCTCCCTGCAGCTGACCACAATGTGTGTGAGCGATTGTGCTTAAAGGAGCCCAGCGCTGATGAATGCGCACTGGTGTACGGCTTTGAATAGGAAGTGACAGAGACAGATAGCTGGTGCTGTGCGGCACAGAGAGAGAGCAAGAGAGTGAAACAAAGTGCATTAGGAACAGTTCAAGAGTAGCGGGAGAGGGAGGGAAAAAAAAAAGACAAAACATTGGAGGGAGGGAGGGAGATAAAGAAAGACTGATGGATGAATCAAATGAGGACAACCACAAAAGGAATCGCAGTGTTCGTTTAGGGGTGGAGAGGGAGAGAGGACAAAGAGACGTCCGGAGTGAAAGAGAGGATTAGATGGAGTAAATCAGGGAGGGAAAGAATAGCAGAGAGGTTCAGTGATGGAGGGACTTTTTCTCTCTCTCTCTCTCGCTCTCTCATATGCGTGCCATGTTATTACAGGATGTCAAAACTCGAATTCAATGAAGACTCTTTGACAGTTGGTGTTTTTCCCGCCGACATTGTTGATGTCTGAGGAGGAGACCGGTCAGTGCGGCAGCCGTCCACACGAAGTATAGGCATCGTGGGAGAAACTATTTGACTGAGCTCAACAGATTTCACTCCTGCCTGTAACAAGGTGAGGGTGCAGCAGGAACACAAACAGTATTGGGGAGAAAAGAAATAAGAATTCTGATTGTTCTTAAAAATCCAATAGTAGTCTCTGTTGCTGCCGACGGCAAGGTCAGAACTTACAGTCCTTCAAAATGAAGTAAAAAATGAAGGCGGGGGCAGTGAGATGATGAGGAGGAGTATTTTCTCAGAATATGTTAAGGCCAGAAATGCTGCTGCTGACCGCCGCATCTTCCACGGCCACGCGCTCGTCGAGTAATTATTTCCAGGAGGATAATTATCATGAAGCAGGTAGAGAAGATGATTCAGTAGCTGCCCACACAGGCCGACACCTCTGAGGTGGAACGTACAAAAGAGTGTCCCTGACAAGAGCTTGAATGGGATGATTGTGGCCTCATTTCAACGCAGAAAAAAAACAAACTGATGCCATTCAGTCTGGGAGAGACTGCAGGAATTTCAGCTTTTCTGAAAGCAAAGAACAGAACGCTGCCATACAGTAGCTGCATCTGATATTTCCCTTCGTACCTTTACACTTATGTATTGTTAGTTGAACGATACTACGCTGTTCCTACCAAAACCAGATTCTGAAGCATTTCGGCCTTGTTTACGTTACTGTAACATTAGCAGCACTTGATAAATGTGTGCCAGAGAATGGAGACGGAGCGCGTTTGAGTTTCAGAGTGCACTTGCAGCGCGTCCATTGCTGAGGGCCACTTCGCAATCGCCTTCCGTAACCCTGAAAAAGACGGAACAAGGCAGTTTTGAGGAAGTGCTCCCACTTTCCTTTTGTTTGCGTGGAGCTATGTTTTCTGCTGGCGCTGCACGTTGTCTAATCTTTATCTTCTTTGCCTAAGCTGAGTGATGTTTGGGATGTAAGCTGCACTGACTCTTGTAAGTGCAGCAACATCACCGATGTGATCCCACTTGGCTTCTGGAGCCTCGGCATCTTTGAATCAGCGACTTGTGATTAGCCTCAATGTGTCTCCACTGAGTGCCATGTTAATGGTGCAGAATAAAGACACATGAGGAAAAAGCATGTCATACATGACGCTGTGTTCCAGCCCACTTATATAACAGAGTGTCTTCCTTTTTCCTTAAACTCCATTGAGATGGTGTTTCTAGCGCAAAGGTGTGCATAGCACAGGTGTACTACTTTTTACTAACCACTAAAACATTGCGTCACGTTAGCTCCGACTAACTTTGCATGAGTCTCAGACCGCCAAAACGTTTTTATTCTGTGTCGAGCACCATATGTATTTGAGGGCCTTCCTGCAGCTTCATCTCTGCAAGGACACTGAGAATCCTAGCAGAGGCTTGGTGCTGAGCATGATGATTTCAGTCTTTGAACTCAAAGTGCGGAGACAAGTAACGACATAGAAAACTGGCTTTTGGTTAGCTATAGAGGGAAGAAATAGAGAAGCTTGCAAGATTTTCTTCTGGAGATTTTCAATTTAATTTAACAATGCTGGGGAAATAGTCAAATTCTACCAAAATACCACACGGACCCTCTCGGAGGTCACGCGGCCGGCACTGCACTTACATTCTGAAAAGGAAAATATGATTTCTCCTCAAGGTTGTTGCAGCCAGATTGCTATCACTACATGCAAATCCTGTGAGGAAATAAAAACAAACATTGACGATTCTCTGCACATCGCACATGAAGCCCACCAATTACTCCAGTCCCCTGCCATCTTCCCTCAATGTCCGCCAGCCAGAAAGCAGTGCATGCTGGGTCGTGAAATGTCCAGGGGGGCCGGTCGGAGTAATGCGGTACATGCTCCTCAGCTTGAGGTGCGATGTGCATCACGCAGCAGAGGGAACAAAACAAATCAATGGCACCATCGACGGTACTGACCTGTTAAATGGCTTCGTCTGGTGGTCACATTAGTGTGTGTGTGTGTGTGTGTGTGTGTGTGTGTGTGTGTGTGTGTGTGTGTGTGTGTGTGTGTGTGGGCAGTTTATTGCAGAGTGACTTTAAGAGCCAGTGGACTGACACCAGGAGTTTAAATTATTCTGTTACTTGACTTCATTGTTTTGAACCCGTAATCAAAGCTGTGGGTTTTTAAATACTTGTGAGGACATTGACTGTTGGGTATTTCAGCAAGGTGTCACAAGAAATAAACTGCATGGGGTTTTGTTCTGCTGTGTGGCACCCATCTGGTCAAGACAAACTTGAACTTTAGAAAGCCGCTTTGCATGAAGAGGTTCTCTTTATGACCAGCATGGACATGAGGAATGATGAAAGCAACCAATAATATTATAATAATAATAATAATAATAATATACGATACACACATGCCACATGTAACATGTCTTTTAAGGAATGCGCTGGTTTGCTTTAAAGCACCAAAACAAAATACCCCAAAACAAAGCTTCAGGCACAGCTCAGGGCTGGAATGAGTAAAACACAGATGGGTGGGGGGGGGGGGGGGGGGGAGAGATATCTCTACATCATAATTTTCAGTAAAGCCCAAAGGAGAACTGCACACAGTCACGAGGGGGAGGAGTCCTGCCGTCTTTATTACAGCGACAGAGTTTAACTGTAACTGTGGCCTTTATTTGGGAAAATAGTCGCTGCCATGAAAGAGGAGGCTGATCACATGAATTGTTTTTCTTTTTGTAAAATACACAAGGGTATCACAGTCTGTTTAACAAGGTGCTTCACACAGCAACTTTGTAAGGCGCATAGTCCCATCACCCAGCAGTTATTACATAACCAGATCCTACAGCACACCCCCCCCCCCCCCCCCCTCATCTAAACATCACCGCTGCTTCTTCCCATTAACTGGAGTTCACTTCTTCCCTTTTCTTTCATTTATTTCCTCTCTTGTGGGGATCGGAGTTAATCTGGTGCCAAGATACTCTGTAATCTGATCCAATTCCCTTTCAGGCTCGCAACACACACACAGACACACACACACACACACACAGAGACACACACACACACACACACACACAGAGACACAACCCTCATCCGACTCACTGTTGGTACAACACCAGAACAACACAAACACGCACTCAAACTCACAAATAGCTCAGCTTTCCGTGGTGCCACCTCTCTAATCCTTTTGCTGCGGGGAGCTGCCAAAGCAGCGGCGCTCACCTACCCGAGCGCACTACGCACATCCTGTAGAAAACAGACTAACGGCAGTAATGCGCACGTATCGCATATGTGCCTCGGAGGCACACAAAACACATGACCATAATGAACACAATCATGTGTGCGCACACACACACACACACACACACACACACACACACACACACACAGGCAGTCCCGTATGCGCCCACATGTTCATATTCATCCCAGCTGTAATGGGAAAGGAGCTTGACCAGAATCCCTCCATCCGTTTACACATTCATGTATTCATCCCTTCATCTCATATCTTCTGCAGGCTTTAAGTCCATCACTTATTTCTTTCCCCTCTTCAATCATGTTTTTCCACAGTCGTCGCTTCTACCCTCTTGTGATTAAGATTCAGGTCATCCTACCTCCTCCTCTCCATATATCCCGTTTTCCCACTCTTCCCGCTTCATTTTCATGCTGAAGGATTTGAGGATGTCTGGTCATCACATTTGTAATGGGAAAACAAACATATTGCAAATACTGCAGGAAAAGAAGCCGGGGATACAAAGTCTGAAACAACACATTGTCGCGTATTGTTAATATTCTGATGGGAGAGGTTTCACTCAAGAGGATCCTGCATCCAGACATTGAGACGGGATAAGACTCCCTCCTGAATCGATGCCGAAATTACCCCACGTGTGGAAGTGTTTGCTGAGCGTGATCATTAGTATCACATGATGCACGCTTAATAGCTTCTCAATTTGTGGACCAGAACTCCACAGCTTCGCTTAAAATGTGTTTGCAGCTGTGCGATAGTTAAATTTTGGCAATCTACGCTCTCTCCCTTGTTGCTTAAGCCGTCACAAAGTGTCCAAAGCGCAGCACACATTCGAATGAGGAAAGAAGAGCGTGCGCTGTATCTCATAATATGACTGACACACGACTAAGTCTTATTGGAAGACATCAGAATCTTTTGATAGATAGAAGATCTGTTCTGTTCTACTTAGATATTTCAGTCAGCACCAAAGTGGCAGATTGACATAAGCAACATGGCCGTCCCTACCAAGCACGGCTCGTAAAAATGAATTACTAAAGCTATAATAATCCCAATTATAGCGGATCCTCAAGCGTCTCAAAAAGTTCTTATTGGTAGAGTAGCTTTGTTATGTTTACCCGTGGCCTGAGAGGTCAGAGGTCAGACCCGGGGCCCCTCACTTGGAGGGATGCATCCTCACTCATTACACCACATAATACCAGCCGCCGTCTGTAAACCTTCAGTAGCTCGCAAAAATGGTAACCCCGTCTGAGGCGACCCGTATGTTCTACAAATAAACCACTTCTTTCTGAGGTGACAGCCACTCCCTCTCTCCTCACCGCGCTCTGATCCTTCCCTTAGCTTGTCTCCCTTCAGATGTTTCCCCCTCTCTTCCTCGACGCGGCTACATTTCAAAAGAGTTTGCCGCCTCTTCCGTAAGTGGCAGTTGGCCTCTGCTCCACTTTCAACACTCTTCTTTCTCTACTTCCAGGTTTGGCAAGCCTTCAGATAATACGTCTAGAAAAGTCTAGAAAGTAAAAGAAAAGAAAAAAGAGAGTCAAGAGTAAGGTCACGGATGGACAGATGGCAGAGCAGCGACGCATCGATGGGGCAGAGTGACAGGAAAGACAAAAAAAGAAGGGAGGAGATGAGGAAAGGTGGACGGTGAATGGAGCAGATGGCTGTAGGGGGGAAACGGAGACAAAGCAGGGAAACTACGAGGAGCAGGAGATTGAGAGAAAGACACGGAGATGAATAGAGAATGACCGAGAAGCAAAATCAAAGTACATCTCGATCTACAGCGAGGGAACCTGACGGCGTGTTTGTAGCAAGCCTGCGGATGAATAATGACCGAAACGTGTGACGTAAGAGTGAAGAAAGGACGGCCGATAAGAAGCAGCCGAGTCTAAAAGGTGTAGAGCTGCACGGTAACTGCAGACAAAGAACACATGGAGTGTGTGAGACGCTGGTGGATTCATGCGTCTAATCTTACTCGAGACATTTCACAGATTGTATTTTCTTTACGCATAAGAGATAGTAATAGAGGTATAAATATATTAGGCTGCACTTCAGGCATGTATTTTATCTCTCATTGTGCGTATTTAACTTACTTTACTTTACCTATATGCAACTGCATTCAGTGCAGTGAAAAAAAAAAGCTATCATATTTATGTACCGAGGTGCACGTCTAACAGGAAGTAAATGGACGTCATTTTTTTCTACTTGGGGATTATTTAAGGACTAAGAGCTAATCGGCCTACTTTTAATAAGAGGGCTGCTATAGAGCATCGGAATTGGCATAGAGCATCAGACAAAAAGTGTGTATGGCCATTAAAATGAATTTTAGATGCACTGATGGAGATTTGCAATAAACATTGTTGTGCGCTGCATTATTTCTGGGCTTTCAAGCCGCTATTTGCATGACAAACAAATCTGTAGCTGTAAGACAAACGCGTGCGCGTGTGTGTGACACATCAGCAGCGACATAAAAAGAATATATATCGTTCAGTCGATTTTTCTCACATTACAGACGGATCCTGGGGACCAAATGGAAGCTGCAAGGCCATCAGGCGGCAGCGTAATGGGAGTTGTACATAGTCTGGAAGCATTGCAGCCATAAAGCGCGCGCACACACACACACACACACACACACACACACACACACGGAGAGAGAGAGAGAGAAGGGAGAGCGACGGCGAGGCAGAGACAGATTTTAAATCAATACAGCCACAGAAGACATCTAACGGGAATTTACCGTCCACGTGTGGACAAACAGAATTGTGGGCTCATAAAATCTGATGTTTACTATCAATTAATTAGAAAAAAAAAAAAAAAAGAGAGACATCAAGTGCAAAGTGCAGCCATAACTTTAGATGTACTGAAGGGACAGAAAGGAAGAAGCTTCCCAAAATAACACAGCACAGGTCAGAGAAAGTTTCTGTGGGCTGATTCACCGTCAACAAGGCGACTCAAACTGTCACATTTTATGACTTCAAATAAGCTGCTATACGGCGGGAGTATATATATATACATATATATGTGTGTGTGTATGTGGGGTTGGTTTTCACATTGTATGCCACGTATTGTTGTATTTTCTCTACATTTCCTTCACCTCCTTGGTCCCGTAATCTTTACCGTTCCTCCCGTGTTTCCAGTCTCTTTCGCCTTCCGAGTTTCGTCTCTTTCGCCTTTCTCCTCAACTTTGGCCTTTTATCAAATGTCACTGACAGCTGACTTGCATGTGTGAAAAATGTTGGTTTTATATCCCCGCAACCAGGCCTAAAAAGGTCAAACATATACCTTCTTTTTTGTTTAATGCTTGGAGACATTTAAGTCTATAGGGTATTATCACCATAAAAAAAAGAAAGAAATACAACTAATCTGCTGTTCGGGAAAAGTTATATTTTGTTTTATGGATTTTCTCTCCAATGATTTAAAGCTGGAGACAACTAAAGAAGCACACTTGAAAATGTCTAGCAACTAGCTCTACCTTCCATATTTCATTCCTCATCTCTCACTTCTTCACGAGAGTGTTTTATAAGAGTCTTTGGGATTCTCTGCCCCTTTACTGCACAAGCCTCCCCCCCCCCCCCCCCCCCCCTATCTACTCCTCTCTGCCCACTGTTCAATCTGCCACCTCTATTCCTACACGAGCGGTGCTTTCATGCTGCTACGACCAATTTACCGGAGGCAAAGTGCCACTGTGGCCGCCTCACACTGTCCGGTTACGTTTAATTGTATTACAGTAATCGGATTTCATTGCTGTTACACCTGCAGGTACCCTAAACAACACATAAAAGGATTACAAACGCTTTCTGGTAAACTGTGAAAACAATCTCTGAAAATCACATTTAGATGTTGACAGTGGGCATTAAAGTGAGACTATACAGCTGTTGAAATCTAACTTTACTTCATTTTATGCACTCCCCGGGTTGTGTCGCTCAGCTCTCCCTCGTTCTGGTACGAGTAGCTTACGGTGGCGGACGTTCGCTAACACTAGGAAGATATTGCTGTATAACCGACTGATTGCAACTTGTTGACACGTCGTAGAGTAAATACAAGAAGAGACCAGATTAAAGAAAAGACAGTTAGCCTCAGAGCGAATCCAGTTACTTTATCAACCAAATACCAGATCCATAAAAAGCCACGCCAGTGAGAAGTACACACACCGCCGACTGCAACGCCTCAGCTCATTCACTCAAATCTGTACTCTACCGAGTGCTCCATTCCAGTTGCATCCTCAAATCGAATAACTTCCACATTCAGGAATGCGGAGGCCATTCAAATTAAGTTTGCGATCGCTCGAACCATCAAGTTATCAAGAATCGGTGGTAAATAACATTTAAAAGAATAATCATTCTCGAAACACGCTGCAGCCAAACGCTGATTTTGTTGAGCGAAAGTAAAAACTCGAATCGAGTCTTGATATTGCATACAGTGATGAGCGTGTGGTGAATTCAAATAATCACACGAGCTGCCCTTCCCCATCACCGACCCACTGTTCTTAAATCCCTCTTTTCACATCTTACTTAGGCCTCGCTTCATTTTAAGGCTTCCCCCCTCTCTCCCCCCTCTCTCCCCCACTCCTCCCTGATCTTTTATCCGCCTTTTCACCTCGTCCACCCTCTGCTATTGCCCGCTCATCCCTCTTCCCAAATCTCTCTTAATACAGGGCATTATTGCTCATTTTTTGGGTCTCTCTCTCTCGTCGCTCCGTCAGCAGTTAATGGAAGCATAATGAGCTTGTTGTCTATGAAATGATGAGAAGCAGAAGTGAATACAGCTGCCTAATGATCAAAGAGCATCCAGAAACACACACAGCTGGACAAAGGCGTGGTGCATACATGCCTATACACAAATACAAGCTCACACACACACACACACACACACACACACACACACACACACACACACACACACACACACACACACACACACACACACACACACACACACACACACACACACACACACACACACACACACACACACACACACACACACACACACACACACACACACACACACACACACACACACACACACACACACACACACACACACACACACACTCTACTGAATCACAGACGCACTTGAATCTATTCTCTGTGGAGGTACACGATTAGTAACTTGGATCCAAAAAAATCAGGCCAAATGCTATTTCTTTCTTCCCGTGCTCACTCCAAGCACACCTCCCTCCATCTCACTCCTTCCTCCATCTCTCCCCCGCCCTCCTTTATCTCCCCGTTTCACTCCCTCATTCTCACTCCTGCCAAAAGGGTGGTCGGGGCAGAAATGGGTTTTTCCGACTTCATAAGACTGCAGCGGCGCGCATGTGTCCACACATTGCTTGGTGTGTGCACGCGAGCGTGTGTGTGTTTGTGTCAGACTAAGATTTGGATGTATTCTGAGCCAAGACACCCACACTGCAGCATTTGACACAGCCAGAGGGAGCAAAGAACTAGAGAGAGCGAGAGAGAGGGAGAGAGAACAGAAGACACACAAGGGAAGGAAAGACAAGAGTGGCAAAAAAAATTAAAATACAAGGAGGGATGATTTTGTGTTTGTTCCTAATCATGCATGCGTGACCTGTATTTGTGCGCCTTGTGTCAATCCCTTTCCACGTGAGAATGTGTATCCTTTTTTTTTGAACACATCAGTGCAATGCACCCCGTATGTGTACACAGCATGCATGTGATCATTTGTGTCGATCCCTGAATTCATGTTGTCGTGCGAGCACAGGCTGAATGCACTTCCACGTCCTCGCTCTCTGGTAGAGCAGTTGAGTGAGCACGTGTTTGTATCAGCATCACTTCTCGTCTCCTACACGTGTGCGTTTGTTTTGAACCCGTAGACAATCCGATGCAGAACAGAACTGAAATTCAGTTGGGACTGGATTATATGACCGTAATCAATATTTTTTTCCAGATGTCGATACATGTTTATGTGATATACAGCATGCTTTTATGCAGTGAATCGTGTTCCACTCTTACCTCACTAAACAACTATTTGTTTTTCATTACAGTTTGCTCAGTCATTAAGGGGATACACCTTCCCATCACTCCATACATCAGAAAATACTGTCAAAAGATCTATTTTGGACATGAATTGGGAATAAAATATTGTATAAATCAGACGAAGAACTTCCCTAGTTCATATACACAATAATCCCAATATCGTACTGAAAGTCTATAATGGTTTACAATTTAAATGATTTTCCATATTCGTATCAATTGTTTTCCTTTTAGTTTTCACAGGAAAATAAATCATCAAGAAGGCGTCTAATTAACAATCACGCACGTCATCTGGAACACATTTGCAGGCATAATATGTGTTAATTTGTTTTATCCACACTCCTTTTGAATTGAAAGAGCTTGTTATGGAAAAATGTAGTTGATTAAAAGGAAATAAAATTAAAAGAATCTAAAATTACATTTCAGAGTAAGAGCAAAACAGAAAGGAGAGAGTGGCTGATTGGACGGGAAAGATGGAGCGCTGATGAGCATTGTGCGTGTGTGCAGACAGAGTGCCATTCAGACCGACACTAAGAGGGGAAACAAAAGAAAAGCAAGAGAAAGAATGAAAGAGACGTCTTGAGGACAGAAATAAGAGTGTGTAAGTGGTGGTAAACAGAATAATACAGAGACGCTGACCGTAACACAGGTAAGAGAGAGGGGGCAAGAGAAAGACAAGAGGGGAGGGGAGAAGGTGAAGTGAGTTGACTGAAGTCTTATCCCATGTGCATAATCAGGAAGCCACACTAAACAGGGAAAACTGCTGATGCCAGTGAGTGTGTGTGTGTGTCTAATCCAGTTTCATTACCAGCTTTTGCTGTCTTATACAACTTAAAAAGAGAGGTGAGGGAGGAGAGAGCAAGTGAGGGGGATGAAGGGCATCTCCCATTCCTCTCTTCCTCCTCTTCGATGCAACATACGCCTTGCCTGTTTTTCGGTTTCATTCAGTCAGTGCTCACACTTTGTGGTGAGAACAGAGAGAAAGTGCTCCAGTGAACGTTTGTTCAGTCAAAACGCACTCTTTCCAATTTAATTTCCCCAAAGGCAAACAGTCTTCCTTCCATCTTTCCTCATCAGAGAGATCCCACTTTTTACTGCACGCTGCAGCACATTACGGCCGCGATTCTTCTGCTCGCGTTGGAGGATTTCTCTGCAAAAATGTGTTCCTCATATCTTCTCCCAGTCCTCAGAGGGCAGAGCTGGCAGGAAGCAGGACACGCATCTAGATATACTTTACATCATTAGGATTCCTTACAGGGAATAATGCAGCGCGAGGTCTTCAGCGTTGCGAAAATGAGGCCCGACAGGGAATCAACACCCCCAACGTGACGCTGACGATTTCATTACAAGCCACGGCGCAATTTAGAAGCCTTCTGCCAAAAAAGTAGCCCAGCGTGCCCGTCAGTAGGCTGGGACTAATGTCTTTTGGGCAGAAGCCATCGCTCGTTAATCCAATTAGAAATCTACAAAATGGACCGGACGCCCTGACGGCAGAGTTTAACGTCAAATTATGGGTCACTGTGCTCGAAGAACAGATCTCACAATGAAGTATTCAGTAAAACAATGCAGCTACATTGCCAGCTCCTCCTGATTTAAGTTCCGCAACTATATTAAATGAATGTTTATGTCTGGCATCTGTGGATAAAGTGCAGCAGAAACTAAAATAAACTCCCCAAAAACTGCCACCGAGCCTCCCACCGGCAGCAGCACGTTTTTATGATCCCTTTGAAACATTTTGCGTGAAAAGCGCAGGTTTGGCTCATTACATTTACAATGACTCCGTTTCATTAAGTCCGCCAGTGAAATTAACTTAAACGCCGCCATTATTATTCACATCTGTGCGTTTCCTGACGTGAACGGGGTCTATAAGTAAGGTGCAGACAACAGAGCAAAGCATGGCGTCACCGTCCCCGTTTAAAGCACTTAGTTTGTTTGTTTTTACCAAAACTCTAAACGTGTTATTTGTGTCTGACTGGCATCTGATGCGCTTTGATTGTTTAGACGGTCGCTTTGTAGGCGGGATGTCCCCCCCCCCCGCTAGTTTTGATCTCACCTGCGTAAATGACGCACATCAGTTTGTTTTATCGCCATTTCACATCGCTTTTCTTCTCCAATGCTGTAACACAACACGGTGAATATGAAGCACAATCAAACCTGGATCATTTCGCAGGTTGAGTACAGTTAGCCTGCTTCTGTACCAACCGCCGCTGTGACCATATATTATTCATGAGCGTGCACTTTTCACTGTTCTCTGCTGCACAATGTGGTACAAACAGTGCCCCGTGCTTGCTGCTCTCTCCCACCATTTTCCTCCTCCCTCCATCCTTTCCCTTGGCTCCAATTTCAGAAAGCACCGTTGGCTTGAGTCCCCTCCCCCCAGCTGGCAGAAAGAATCAATACCTCCCCTCTCTCTTTTGTCTTTGCCTCACTTCCTTTTGTCTCAGTCCCTGCATCCTCTGACCACCTCACTTGGTTTCTGTACACTGTCTCCTATTTCAATAAGAGCAGGTTTATCTTGTTATCCTTTCCTGCTCCCTCCGTCCATTTCTCTCCGCTTTGTGCTTTACGTTCCATCCCTTTCTCATCCTCCATCTTTGCCTCCCTTTTAGCTCGTCTCATACGGCTGCCTTTCCTGCCCCAGGGGACTCCATCCCCAAGAAGCCTCATCTTAAAACTCACACACATCACTCACACTTCTATACACTTTGATGAACTACACACGTTCATGAGCAGCACTTCCCATTTCAATATCACACTCGGTCGTGGGCTTGAATGGACAAACGCATTCAGCGCGCCAGGATTCTGCAGGCGTGAGGATGCACGCCGCGGACGCTCAAAATAGCAGCCGTCCAATCACCAAGCGCCGATGTCACCCCTGAGATGCAAGGCTCCTGCACCACATTACACACGCCCCAGGAAACATGTTATTCTACATGCACACAGCTGACATGTATGGTATTCTTTAGACTGAAGACAATGTTTTTGTGCATGTGGTAATAACTTGATTTCCATGATGTGGAGATGTCACACATCAAGAGATGAACATATTATCAAAGTGACCAAGACAGCAGTGTTCTACCTGAGACATGTTGCCAAAGTTATGCAGTTCTTAAGAAAGCAGAATGCTGAGAAATGGATTCATACGTTCATTACTGGCAGGTTGGACTATTGTAATGCCCTCTTCATTGGCCTACCAATAATAGGAAAACCTCCACTAGTTCAGAACCGAGACTTTGAACAAAGAGAGACCACATCACGCCTGTTTTAGCTCCCCAGTTCTTTTACAGTTGAGTTTCAGTGTCTTTTACACACATACAAAGCTTTTAATGATACAGCAGATTGATCTGGTTTTTTAATTCCTTATCAACCAACAGGAGCTGGCATCTTAACTGTGCCTGAAGTAGCGCACAGAATTGATTTGGGGGAGATGCTCATAGCTACTCTCCTCCTAGACTCTAGAACAGCCACATTAGATATGCAAGCTCTGCTGACACTTCTAAAAACAACTGAAGACCTACTTATGCAGGCAGGCATTTAGTTCATGTCGTAAGTTTTTATCTTTTTCTACGACTATCAAATCTACTTTTATTCCTCTGCCTTCTCATTGTAGCCTTTATTGCATTTTTATGAACTTTGTTTATTCTCTGTATTTGATCCATGTTGTGTGTTGCTTTTACTATCATACTTAAAAGCACCTTTAAACTGCATTTTATGAATGAAAGGCAGTATACAAATTAAGTTGTCATGATTAGTAGTTGTACGCAGCCAGAGTTTGCACATAACGTTTGACACTGATATCGTAGTACACAACCTGAGTGTTTATACTCCCCAAATGGTGACAAGATGACTCTGGACAAGGTATTTCTCGCTCCACAAACTGTTTCTCTTTCTAATGTTTCTGTAATTTGCGAAATACTTGATCGTTTTACCTCTTGGGGCCTTTAAAAACTATGCATAGTAATCAATCTGAGAATCAAACATCACTCCTTGGTTAGAGTGCCTACAACTCAGGCACAAGTAAGTTGTTTTGGTCTTCGGTCCCTTTGAAGACCAATTAAAAATCCTCCATCCATCTACTTTGACATTGTTGACCCTCCTATAGTAATTGTAACTTAAAGAGTTCAGGGGAAATAGATGACAAATGAGAACATATAAGTTGAGCAGCAGAGAAGACAAAGAGGAAAGCCTACTGTAGATTTAGACTCTAAAGAGAAGAGAATATGAAAGAGGAGAGGGACACGGCACGAAGAAGAACCACGGAAGGAAAGAGAACAGAGCGGGAACAGATGGAGACGAGATAAATAGTGAAGGGCTGAAAAACATGAGGCAAGAAAATACATTTTGAATTGGAGAAAGGAAAACTGACTGATTCACGAGCTCACTGGGAAAAGGAGAGGAACATTTTTTTTTTCGTCTAGCCCATTTCCAAATGCTGGTTTTCATGATAGAATATTAAAATATGCTTTCAGGGCAAAAAGCGCTGCTGGCTTCGAAGTCAGAGATGGGAACACAAATACAGTTCATGAGTCTGGAAGTCGCAATAATGTTTACAGTACACTGACCACCTCCAGGGACCCAGAGTCAATCTGTGTAGATTGTGTGTGTGTGTGTGTGTGTGTGTCCGTCCACTGCGAGCATGTCATCTCTACACCCACCGTCACCAAGGTGATTGACAGCAGAACTAATTTCACATTTATCACCCTTGGTGGATTGACAGATGTGTGTGTTGTACACACACATATACACACAAATAGTAACACCACACAAGACGGGCCGGCAGACACGAGCAAAGGACTGAAAATGTACGACAAATTATTTCTCCCCGGTTCTCTTAAAAGAAAAAAACAAAAAAAAACACTCAACCACAAATGATGCTTCCCCTCAAATCATCAGGTGCACAGCTTTCAAATCTCTGTCTCCTGCTCTCCTCTCTCCATCTCACTCTTAAAACACAGCGGCAATAATTAGAATTTCACGCCCTCTGCCGCTCCGCTCGCTTCGCGGGAGCGCAAAAAAAGGGGAGAAGCGTCGCTTACTGGCCCAGCTTCAATGTTCTCTGCCAAAGAAAAACCAAAACAGAAACGAAACGGAGTAGATGAGGCTGCGTCACATGCAATGTCACATGCAACAAAGTCTCGACTGTCAGCGCTCCTCAGCCACACAAGTACAAGAAGTGAATTCCTAATTACAGCAGCACAACGTGTTAAACGCCGCCTCCTCCATGTCTTAAGGTTAAACCCATTAATATGCCATGAAACGAAAATGGCAGACGGCGAGGCCTTGCTGACATTGAAGTCACCTATAAACAGACACCTGCTTGTCTTTCCTCTCACACACACAGACAAACGTTGAGCCAATTAGACTGATGCCCACAAACGTCTACAGTGAGCTTACCTGCATGCTAAAGCTAATAGTTAATGAGGTGTGCCTGTTATTCCAAGGTGTGCTAACTGCAAGTCTCGTTTTGTCCTTCAAACATGCGAATGCACTGGTGCATCATCAAGCAGGTGCAAACCATTAAAAGAAGAACATCTATTACATCGGCTCAAAAAGCTTCATCGTGTTGGATCACAGACTCACGGTTTCCTTTCTGCTTATAATCCTTCACTGCAGCTAGCTTTGCCAAATCACGATCACGATATAGCGGCTCGGACATTGGGCAGAAACGTGTTGCCAAACTGAAACAGCTCCGAGATTCACTGGAAAAAGCCCAAAGTGTGGGTGAGACAGTGAAACACAGGAAATAAATATGGCCAAAGGCAGGGTTGCATTGCTGTATCTGGAGATTGGGACGCAGTATAAACAAAGACGTTTCCACAACAAAGGAAACCTCGAGAACCAACCAAACCAGAGACACACTCACACTACCATATAGACAGGAACAGATCTGCACTTACGTGGATCCATATGTTTGATCTGGCCCAAAAAAAAAAAAAAAAAAAAAAAAAAAAAAAAAGGGCTTTTGCATAATCTGCTGTTATTATACGGTTTGTTTAATTACCACAGAAGGGTGAATAATTAACCAAAAGAGCCAACTGACCCAAATGCATTATGCTTGCTGAAATATACAGGGCTACGTCACGATGTAGCGCTTTAGATGTTATGCACACAAAATGAAAACTAAAAGCAATTTGAAAAAAAAAAAAAAAAAGAAGAAACATGTCCAACTGAAAGATATCTGAATACCATTGGGCAACTGACTGCAACTAGACTGTAGACCACAGGAAGTGGACAAGCTGGCCAACCCCCATAAAAACTTCTAGTGATTTATTAAAGTGTCCTTTGCTCCCAGAGTGGCATGAAACCGATTTCCTAGACATGCATCTTGAAACTCTCTGCTTCCGGAGAAAAAAAGGACCCGTGATCACCGTTTAATGGCATGTTATTATAAAAGTTGCAGCAGGCGGCTGGAGTTTTACAGCACAGACCTGCAGACCTGGCATTGTGGGTAGTTGTTGATTACACTTTTTGGCAAAATCTATGAAGTCAAACCTAGAAAAACAAAGCACAGATGTTGCGTGCCTCATAAGCAGCATGGGCAACTTGTTGATGGTTGAGAAAGGGGGATTTAGGCCTGAAGTGGGTACTCAACCTCAAAACTAATGCTCACCAAGCAAAAACAAAGCACGGGGGGGGGGGGGGGGGGGGGGGGGGGGCTCTGCTATCTGCAGCTTAATCTCCGACGGACTGCTGCATTCAAACCTCCTCAAACACACTGCGGATGTAAAAATGTCCGATACAACTGCTGCAACACAGACGTCAGAGGTATTAAGAAGCAGACGTTATGGATGAATGAACAGGCAATGAGGCGCCCAATCTGTGGTCCAATCACTGATTATGAAAAGCTCACACTGCTATAGTGAGGCGCGTCATTAATACAATTAATCAGGACTGGCTGAGATATTGCACGTGTCGGTTAAATGAAATGCCAGCCATAGATCTTTCTCCTGAAGACACGAGCACAACAAAGCAAAAGGCATTGCAGCCGGAGGAGAAACAAAGCCGTTTGCAAACGAATACACAAACTCAGCTGTTTTAAGCACACGAGTGGGCAGTTTGACAACACATCGGATTCACCCGTGAGCTCTGAAAGCCACTTCTGAGCTCAAACCCTTTCAACCGCGAGCTGAAGTAACTTCCTGCAGCCGTCGGTGTTGCCAGGCAACTTTGTTCTCTGGGACGCTCCATCAGGAGACGCGTCGGCCTGCAGCGAGTTCAAAGACTGCGCCGCTCCTCAGATGGAGGCTGCCGATAATGGAAGACGTGCGATACGAGCAGACGGGGAGGTGACCGGCAGCGCTACGGGGGCCGCCCGTTAGGACCACACGGGAGCCGAGAAACAGCAGGTGTGTGCGGGGGTGTAGGAGAAAGACGGTGCATAATGTGGGGAACGTGCATCATCCAGTGTGTCTTTCTACTCTCACTGAATATCTGTCTATGTGTACACACTGGAAACCGACCGTCTTCACAAGAATAGCAAAGTGTGGGGAACTGGCCACTTGGAGAGAACAACACCACGTACTTGGTAATGCGTGTGTTTGTGTACTGTGAATAACCGCGTCTCCGTCTCCATCACTTCCTATTCTATAAGGACCTATGGAACACATTAAAAATAGATGTCTCTCACTCTCACTGCGACAAACACACACACACACACACACACACGTTAATAATACCCAACTAAGTACCAAAGTTCAGCCCCGCCGTTGCTTAGGGAGCAGGTTTCAGTACCTGCAGTGAGAGCTGGGTCCAGCTCGGAAGTGGGGACTGGCACAATGTGAAATGCAACACATACACATAGCAGGGGAATGCATGGACAGGAGGGAGGGAGGGTGGGGGAGGAGGGGGTGTCTGGAACAAGAAAAATAGAGGATGAGGTTGTGAGAAAGTGAGACCCCTGGTGATAATCTGCAAATGCTGCAGGTTTGATCCTTCAGTTGTGTGTGTGAGACTTCTTATAAATGCCTCTATGCACTATAATGTTACTGTACTTGCGAGCATGAGCTGGGTACCGAAACCCGGGATTAAAGATAAAGTATTGATAAGCTCTGAAGTCATTTATCATCACACCGCAGCATCTCCTCTGCTCTCCGTGTCGGGGCTGAGCTCCTCCAATGTAAACATGTAGAAAAGCCAAATTTCAATCTGTACCGTCTCTCATCCACCGCCGCGATGTTAGCCAATAGCCAATTATTACAAACATGCTAAAACAACAGCTGTCTGAATGTAGTCTAACTGTTTAGCAGGTTTGGCACATCCCTTAAATTGTGGCTAATTCTAGTAAAGGTCTCTGCTGGCTGACACAAAGCAGCCCTCCTCTCTCTATCAGCGTTACCTGCAGGCGGTGAATCACATCAGCAGAGGGAGAAGGACACGATGAGACTGATGCTGACTGATGTCCGTGTTCTTCATTCTCAATCAAAGTAGAACTCAGTGCTGTAATGTCATGACGTGATGTATTTTAGATGGTTTCCATTGAGATATGAATGACTTTATATGGGGACTTTGCTGTGGTTAACATTACTGTTGCTGCTCTAGAAATGAAAACGAACAGGAAAGGGTATTGAACCGAACCAATTTCCCGTGTATTCAAGCAACGAGCTTGTAAAAAGTTGCTGTCCTATACCAGCCTCTGTTAATCATCCTTTTATTAATGCGGGTGCATTAAAAGTTGTGATAAATATTCTAATAATTGCAAACAAGGAGCTTCCATATGTTACCGATACAGGCAATTATGCCTCGTTTATACATGCGACACGTGAAGTAAACACTGACATCTGACTACAAACACAGCTTGAAACTGAAATCGATTACTTAATCTTGAATTGAAGGTTTGGAAAATCTTCCTCCGGCAATCGTCAACAGCGAGCGCTCTCGCACAGACGTGATGGAGCTTGTAATGCGTCCTTTGTACCGCGTCGATCGAGGTCCTCTCAAGAACACTGAGCGGGCGTGTGCGTGAGCGCACAAGAGTGCGTGCTGTACTCTTGTTGGCACCAGTCGTCCGCACATTGTCGTTTAAGGAGCGTCATAAAAATGTGCAGGGAAAAGTCATGGCAAGCTGCTGCCGCTCTTGGACAAAGTAAACTACTGAAGCGAGGTCGCATCATGAGTCTGGCATAAAGTTTCTCTCTCTCTCTCATATAACCGTGTCTCCATCAGTATCATCAAGGTCATTTCTTTAGCAAAGCACCAGCCTCCTCTTCCCCGCTATCCATTCCTCAACTGGGCCATTACCTGAAAAGGCCATTACCTGAAATCTCCTCTGAGACATGAGGCTTGACTTTTAAGTGATGCTGTCATACTGTAGTTGAGCCAACTTTTCGGCAACACTAAAGCCAGACCGACTGTGATATAACTGTTTTCAGAAGGCTAAATACAAGGGGAGCTTTCACGGCGCGGGGAATGTTTTCGCTTTTTTTTTTTTTTTTTTTTTTTTTTTTAAACCGAAGCGGAGTGCACAATTGGTGACAATAATCATAAAATTGGTCTCGACAGATGCACTCAAAAACTGTTCAAACACTCATTTCTAGAATTGCATTTGCTGTCTGCACTGTTGACATCTATTTCCACCCATTTTTTTAATTGCATTTTAATTTTCACAGGTTTTACACAGCACTAATGTCGCCTTCATTTGAATCACAGGTAGACGGCGCATTAACATTCCTGAGGAGAATCCAGTGGTTTTTGCAGACCGGTTACAGACGGAGAAAATGAATCGCATCGAGGGGGGGGGGGGGGGTGGGGGGGGGGGGGGGGGGGGGGGGGTTTGCTCAGACTTCCTAAATACAACCCGATGCTTGAGCGTCCTCGCCAGAGAGGCTTTTATTTATTCAGTTGCAGTGAGCCATTTTTCAAACAAGTGGTCAAAACTCTGCAAAGTCAACGTCCCGACACCTGCCTTGACACCTTAAGAGGAAATACTGCTTCCTAGTGAAAAAGCTTCCTCACCATCATGCCGCAGCCACATGAATAGTATCTATATTTAAATACACAGCTATTCGTTTGTATGCTTAATGATTAAGTAGGGGTTCTCTCCATTCATTCAGGACCTTTTTCAGTGCATCCTGAACCTTGGGGAAATGCCTGCATCACATTGAAATAAAAAAATAAAAAACAGCAGAAATCACAAGAGCTTTGTGGCTGACTGGTATTGGCGTCAACACAAAAACACACTAACGTACCTTTTTGGCGAGGTTGACGGCGTCAGCGTGAAGCCGGTTTCTCAGATGAGGGTCCAGTTGGAAAGCAGGAGCGATCTCCACCACCTTCAAAACAACAGCAGTCTGTTTATAATACACGGATAGATAGATGCACATATTTCAACAGCTACACATGCTGCCCCTTGAACAGCTTTGTCAACTATGAACAATCATGGTAGCATCTGGGTAACACAGCTTGTCAGTTTTTTAATTCGTTTGGACACCAAGGCTGGAAATGCACTAATTCTCTTGGACGTTTGATGTGTTAAAAAAGCAGCACTCAAATGATCATTGAAAGGAAACTTGAATTTTAAAAAGGCACGGACAGTCGTGAAGCGCGGGTCAGTGCTTTTTAATACCCGCATTCACCCGACCCCTCTATGAGCGCCAATCCGAACCGCCCCAACCCACAGAAACATGCGTTAGTCAGCTACCTGAAAGCGATCAATCCTTGACCCGCCCGTCCAAACACGTGATATTTACTAGTAAGCTTTGGAGAGAAACCTGGCTGACCCGCATCACTAATAGACAGTGTGTTAAGATAGCCTGTATCACTTTCATTTAATGGATGTAATTCTTTGAGGGCTCCCTGCCATTAGTTACTGCAATGCAAACACAATTTGGAAAAATGGTCACTGAGTGCATTGGCCTTTCTGTAGCAGAACATGATACATTATGTTCACCTGCTCTGTCTGCCATTTGGCACGGGGCGGGTCAATCACAGGGGGTTATTTATTTATTTATATATAATATATATATATATTATATATAGCAAACTATTCAAAATGTCTCCCAGTTTACTACTGGTCCTTAAAACGGACAGTGAAAGCACCACAGACTTACAGTTAGCTTCCTACCAATATTTAGTAAATACCATAATTTGTTTTCATTTTGCCTAAAGCAGCCATCAGTTTGATACAGTACATGTCACGTTGGCTTCAGAAGAACAGATGGAGTGAATCATTTGAAGTGACATTCAGCCTTTCATTGGCTGCTGGGTGGGAGGGGTCGGCCATGTTGGAGGCAGATCGGTTTCATTCCACTGCATCCAACAAGTTAACCCATCCAGAAGAAATAACTGAATCCAGTTCAAAACAACGTGATCCGTGGCCGATTTAAAAGAAATTAAATTTTTAAAAAAACTACATCAAATGATATCACCCCCCCCCCCCCAAAAAAAACCCTCTCCAAGTATGAATAGCACTTCCAAGACATAGAGAAAAGCTAAAAATATCTGCGCTCTACCGTCCCTAATCTATTTCAACAGGCGACTATTCTTGTTTCTGAGATTCAAAAAGATCTTAGATTAAGGGCAAAGGCAGATTAAGTCTCACAGAATCAAAGAGCAGCAGCTCTGGCACCAACAGAGCCACTAATATGATTATCATCTATAATTTGATTAAAAGGGAAGGAAGAAAGTGATGAAAACACATGATTGAAAGCGCTTTGAGGTGACAATACGTAATGAAATATTACACTTGTTAATCAACCTCCTCTGATGAAAGCATTGTTATATTGAGTGACTATTTCAATTTTCCCTCTCGTTTGGCATTCAGACCTTTTTGTTATTTTGACAATCAGGTGATGCCGGAATAACTAGCCCCAAAATAAACTAGGACAAATAGCCCCAGCTAATGAACGACAATCAATTTCATATTATATGCTATTACAAAAAAGAAAGAGTTTTTGTTCATTTGGTGGAATTTATGTAGCTGCTGCAGTTTTTGCTAAGACTCCCAATCCCCCAGCATTATCATTAGCTAACCGTTATTGGTACATAATCCTCCCTGCTGCTCAGGATATCCATGATAGCCAGGGCCACCAGTGCCATAATAATCATCGCTATAATCAGGACTAGCATATTTATTAATGTGTTGCTTAATTGGCTTGTTTCCCTAAATATAAAAAGGGAAATAAAACACTACAGCCTTTTGTGTATTCAGTAGACCGCCGTGCTCGAGGGTGCGATTCCTCCCTACGACCTTTGTTTAATCATCCACTTCCTGCTAATCTACGTAACACTGCAGCAATGCAACGAAGATAATCTGAAATAAACTCAAACATTAAGTTGGGTTGGATGAATTTTTAAAAAAAACGTGGACTTCACCTTTTGGTGCCTCCGCTGAATGGAGCAGTCTCTCTCGTAGAGGTGGACAACGTTACCGTATTTATCGCCTGGGGAGAGAGACAAAGAGAGAAGTGGGTGAGAAAATGACAATAACAAAAGAATACGAGAGAATGATCAGGGGTGTTGAGAAAATGAGTGGTTGAATTCACGAAAGGGGGGAGTAAAATAAACATGTATTGGTGCACTCTAGTACAACCGATGGCCCCTTTAGAGCTCTGTCAACACAACTCAACCTGCAGCACCTATTCACACATGCAACGGCTTCAAACCGACCAATCTGTGCGGAGCATGAAAAGACATCTTCAGTGTGAAAAGACAGATGGTTCAATCTGCTCCGGCCTGCAAGGCAATGTCCATGTGACGGACGCAGGCATCGTTGGGCTTCTTTTTGGCATCATTCTTGCTAGCTGGACCACATGTACGTCGTGTTTTCAGAAGCCACAGTTGAGGCTCCCTTCAACAGCAGACTTAAATGTCTTCAACTATCACAGATTTGTTCCCTTAAGTGCTTTAATGTGCCGGGAGTCCAGCAAAAAGACTGGCCGGGAAAACGTGTGATAATGAAAATAAAATGAAAGCACAGCCCCCACAAAATATTGTGTTTATTAAAAATGATGCTCTCAGCAAACTGTAAAAGTCCCATTTTTGAGTTAATTTAAAAACAGTGCCAGCAGTACAGTCAAAGACTATGTTTTGTGCTGAATTTTGAATACGACAGCAGGGCAAAGTCACACTGCGAGTTAATGACATTCTTTTCCCCTTTTACTTTGTAGCGCAACAATTTAACGCTCAATCTAACATGCATCAAAATTGATATATAGTCAAACACGGATTGCGACCGAGAACCTATTAGACCCGCCTCACACGGTATGACCTGACAGATCGCCTACATCGCACTGTGTTTAAAAGCCTAACAATAAAAAGAGGCTGAAGGAAAGTTGAGAGAAAACGCAAAGGGATCGGAGACTAAATGAGACAGGGGGAGGTTGAGAGAGGAACAAGAGAGAGAGGAGGGCAAAAATAACAAGGGAAGATTTAAAAAAAGGGGGGGGGGGACTGAAAAAACAGTGAACTGAAAGTGAAGGAGGGAGGTGTGATAAGAGAGAAGGCAAACAAAAAACAACAGGCTGGCAATGACACGGTTTTAACAGGTAATTCACAAAATCCCTCACATGCCCTAAAGACAAGAATTCCTCACAGTGACCACACACGGAGAACTACAACACGGTGAACACTGAAACACGCACAGACGTAAACACACGACCCACAGTACGCCCGATAAACGTTTACAGTAATGCAAACCAGAACATGAACGCATTCACATGCACCGTACAGTAATGTTCAAAGTGCAGATACACTTCCTGTAAGTGTCAGTGTTGACTTTCAGTTATTGAGCGGTAGTAGAGTTACGTTGGCTCTGTGGAGGAGAAGTAATGGCTGCTGGAGAATCCTCTGCTGGCTAATAAAGCTCGTTTACTCTCATTGTTCGGCCGTCTCTCTTCCTTCCTTTGCAATAGCGCAGAGTTCAAGGACTTCTGTGCTTCCTTAATGAACTTAGATCAATTCACATAAACAAAAGAAACGGACGCATAGTTAGAAGCAAACACAAGAGGAAGTCGTAAATGCACTTACCGAGGATCTGTACTTCAATGTGTCTCGGCTTTTCAATAAACTTCTCAACAAACAGGGCTCCGTTCCCAAACGCCGACAGGGCTTCAGAGTAGGCCCGCTGGTAATTCTCCTCAAGTTCCTGACAAACAGACGAGAAAAGAAATCCATACACGTCTCACTTAGTGCTGCTATTCAGGAAGCAAGAGAGTCACAGCAGAGGATTGGTGGGGTTTTTAGGGGGTTTTGGTGCAGCACAGACGAGATTTCAAGATCCTTTAAATCTCGGTTAGTCAGTTAGTTTCATTTAGAATAACTTATATTTCCACATTTATTGTCCGACATTCCTTTCCCTGTCATTCACATGTGATGAGCAGATGTCTTTAGGTTTTTTTTGTTTCCTTTCTTTTGACACAAATGTTCACACCCCCCTAAGGGAGCTAGAGTCTACACGACATCTCTGGGACCCGGTTTTGGGAGGTCACGAGCGAGCACGCTGGGGGTCATGACACGATCTGTTTTTGTCAGTCTGTGACGCGACGCCCATCCAGCCTCCTCTAGTGGGGAACGACCGAGTCACCATGACGCCCCAGGAGAGAACACACGAGCCCATCTTCATCTGTCATCTCAGAGCCTGGAGAGAAGAGGCTCTTGGAGGCAAAAAACAAGCTTCTCACAAACCTCGACCAAAAACGGGCGTGAAAGGAAAGCGTGAATCTCACCGATTGTACCACTGTGTAAAAAAAAAAAGATTCTAAACTGTCCTACATCTGATCAGACCAGATGAAGGACACCAATAGGAAGGAGATAGTGCCATCAGGCACTAACTCATGAGATGCTGTACCGTGCATTCCACTCACAGGGGTCTATTCATTGGCTCACAGTAAGTAATGATGATTTTGTATCATAACTCTAGGTCTATGAACACAGGAAGGGCACTCCAACAGGGCTCTATGTATATTTAACTTCCAGAGATACTACATATCAACTGTGCAATCTTAATCCCTCTGTTCCTTTCTCCCATCGTCTGGATTCATGATTGAACGGGTTTGCAAAGTGCTAACCTAAAACAACACAAACTAGTGTTTACTTACATAAGCACTTGACAAAGTAGAATGTCTACAGTCGTCAGTTTATGGTCAGAAAACAATGGATTCTACAACTGTTAAAGAAATAACCCTCATAATGAAATGGCCATTGATAAAAAGCAACTTGAAACAACACTTACAACTTGCACTAAATTATAAGTGTCGGAGATGTAATTTGAAGTCGCACACCGAGCAAACTTGTCAAAGCACTGATGCAGCTCTATTTCTGTAAATGACTTTTTGAAAGACTAAAGTTCGCTGAATTCCATTTGCACTCCCTCCACATCCGCTGGGTCCGTCTGTCAGTGTTGGTCACTGGAGCTCTGATACGTGCCGTTCTCTTGTTCTCCTACTCTTTGGGAAAGCACATCACGTCAAACCCTAAACAAAAAAAATGTAATTACGCCTTGCTTATCAGTAAACATACACATCTCCACCTACAATATGTTGCGGATAGTCAAGCTCACTCTGGTTATTCTGCATACAAATGACCCCACGAGCTGGCCTTAATGGAATACAAAGGCAACCTACGCATTGTTGCTCGGGGTCCCGGCAGTGCAGAGAAACCTCTTCACAATTTCCTCACATCGTATTAGCAGGAGCCGCCGAGGCCCCCGTGACTCAGCTGAACGACTAGAAATGTCAACAACTAATTAATTAGACCGGGGTACGACTCAGAAAAGGTCACGCTTTCAAATGGTTTGTTGACTTGTGAGGCTCAGTGACTACAGTACAACACAGCTATTGCTTGCGTAGATCAGTGAGTAAGGCTGAGTTTCCATACAGCGGGTTTTTTCAGAGCATTACCACCTTGTTTTACCATTGTTTCAATGAGAGAGCTTATGCGACTGCCTGAAAAAGCACTACATCCAGCGTGCTTTTCTGAGGAAATTAAATTTTAAACAAATGTTAAATTAATGTGGTAATTCTTCTGTAAAAAAAATAATAATAGTGATGGCGACTTAGATATTATTTATTTAGAAAAAACAAAATGCAAGCGGCCATGAAGGATGAGGAGTCGGCGACGCTCCGTGCAGCTCTGATTCACCGCTGATCTGTGCCCTCTTCTATCCGATTGGACAATAAACCAGCTGCTTGCTGGAAAAGTTTGACATGCGCGAGTTCGCGTGGGGCAGAGACCACACACCACCCCCCCCATCCAGTGCCTCCGCCGCTGCTGGCAGGAGTAGCAAAGCTGCCTCCAGGCCTCCGCTGAAGTAAACAGAGGTGAAAACCTGCCACTTCCTGGTGTCTATGAGCCTGCGGCAGTTCATTTTCCCTTTGAGACACATATTTTTGATTAAATCATCCACACAAGGACATTAAACCCCTTTCTCGTGTATCGGTGTTCTGGCGAGATTTCCGGTTTTATTTCACAATTAATAATTTGCAATATTTTGTAATAGAAAATCCTAATTACCCTACCATTGAACCATGGAAGGTGAAATGGTATTATTGGACCTGCTTGGCCCAGTTTTCCAATAACAATCACAGGTTAAGAGCGTTTTCCTCGGCGGTTTAACGCATTCAAACGTTTAATTTTCACAAGCTTCTCCCAATACGCTACTTATTTAACCATCTGTAAGCAGTACGATTAAATATAGATACATAGATGAAACAAGCATAATGAAAATTGTCGTGCATAATTTATGAGGTAGCCTCTAAAACAGTGTTTTTTTGTTTTGTTTAAAAGAGACCAAGTGTGCCTTTCTCCTTCTTGCTCTTGTTTAGAGTAGATGCCGGAAAAAATGTAGAGCAAACCTGCAATCTGGAGGTGACAGATCACACAGACTTTGACAGCGTGTGAGTCAGCCATGAAATTGTTATTTCCATGAGAGACTTGCATCAGAAACCAGACATCTTATAACCAAGACCTACTTACACAAACTATAACCAGCAAAATAATAGGAAGACATGGGAACTTAAAATTGAAGAAGCTGGTATTAAAAGGGTCATGTCGACCAGGTAGAATTAATCCAGTTTCATATTAGCGTCATTTAACAGCAAAGCTAAATTATTACTAGGCCAATTCTAGAGTAACATGACCCAAAAAGGTCCAAGTGTTGCCGTTGGTGATGATGCTGTGTGGTCGTCACTGTGACAGCTATTGTGCCAGCCCATCATCGCTCATGGGCGAGAGGCGGGAGATGAGGAGGATGGTGATGGTGGGTTTCCTCCCTACTGCTTTTCATCTCCTGATCCTATGTATTTATGCAGTGCAATGCTTTTTTTTTATATGTCAGGGTATTTTATCACATAAAGATTGCTCATATTGGATACTTGACGCACATGTAAGACGCATTCGATTAGCTTTTTACGATCATATACATTGAGACGCTGTTTGAAAAGTGGCCCCTGGCCAGCTACAATATTGAAAGACATTATTTTCTTAACGTCCTCTGAGAATGGGCCTCCATCACACGGAAATCTCTCTGAAATTGCATCCGTCAACCCAGAGTACACACACCAAAACACACAGGGTGATTGGCAGCCAGATAGATGGACGACCAGGTTGAAATGAATATGAGAAGGAAGACTCGTCATGAGGCGGGCGGGCGTCAGAATTGGGTTTGTTTTCTCTTCTCTGGACACGGGTCGGGACGTTAGAGCAGGCCGTTACATTGAATCTCTCACAGAAGTGATGTTGTGCCGCTCACCTCGTACTCTCGGACCACCCTCATGCCACGACCGCCTCCTCCGTAGGCCGCTTTGAAGATGACGGGGAAGCCGTACGTTTCGGCGAACACCTGCGCATCCTGCAGGCAGGAGATGGGGCCATCTGTTCCTGGGACCACAGGTACACCTGGACGAGGTAAAAGGAGAAACACAAGTGAGAAACATGTTACTTTAAAGATTCTGAAAGCTGTGCTTTATAGCAGTAAATGCTTAGCGCATTCATTTAGAGGGATTTATAAGTCATATATCATGCGAGAACACCAGCAACTACTTTCACACCGCATTCGAGTCTGATAAGGTCAAATTGTGTTTTACGGCAGCAGCAGGAAACTGCTTTATAGCTCAAAATGAGGGCTGAATATGAATAGAGCTGAATTTTTCGCCGTTTCTCGCCGTGGCAGATGGAACGAGTTATAGGCTGAAAAATATGGTCTAAAAATGTACATCCCCCGACAGACATAATTAATGCTTGGAGAGTAAAAGCCTTCCGGCGTCAGACTCCAGCAATCATCTTGTCTTCGGTCTCAGTGCTACAATTATTTGATGGTACCAAAATACGACCCGCGTCACGGCAGGTGTTTTCCGTACCCGCACTGATGGCCAGGGAGCGAGCCTCCACCTTGTCGCCCATCTTGCGGACCGTTTCCGGGCTCGGTCCGATAAACCTCACCCCTGCGTCCTGGCAGGCCTGCGCAAAGTCTGACCGCTCGGACAGGAAACCGTAGCCTGGGTGGATGGCGTCCACATTGTTGTCCTGAGAAGTGAGAGAGGGATACATGCTCACATTCATTACATCGTTTTGGACCTTTTGACTTTGGCATTACTGCTTATAAACACATCCCACTGAAGATAATTAAACTGAGTCCAATATTCAACACCTACTTGCTTTAACACATTCTTTTTTTTAAATTCACATTTATTCTCAGGTTTTGTGCAAAACTATTTGCCGGTGGAACCCAGAGAAAGGAAATGTTGCCCAGCTAAGCAACGGGAGTTCTGGTAAATACAGAGCCACCGCAGGGCCCCGGTTAACACTTGGCTGCCTACCGGTGAGGGAAATGACGAGTCATCACACATACACCTACCTGCGCGCTTTAACCACACGCTGTCTGCTGGCCAGCGAAAAGGACGTACGCATCAGTTACGGCAAAGGGACTGTGAGCTAATGACACACTTTATTCTCATTCCATTTCGGTTGCAATCGCCTTAATCATCATCTACTCAATGGACGCCAGCGGGAAACGAGTAGACAGGCACACATAATCTGAGGGTCAGGGGGAAGGTACTGAGAGGAAGACGAACACACACAGGGTAGCAGACAGATACAGTAGCTGCCGAGCTTGACAGATAGAGCCATCTTTAGATCAGTATGTGCCATCTGCTCTTGGATACGAGGCGGACTATAATTATGGGCTGTCCCGTTGTTAAGGGAGCTGTTACTGGCAGGCCAGAGGAGGCATGAAGCCACACACACACACACACACACACACACACACACACACACACACACACACACACACACACACACACACACACACACACACACACACACACACACACACACACACACACACACACACACACACACACACACACACACAATGCAGCAAGTGCATGCACACAAGCAGGTACGCCAAGTCACACACACAGACACGAATGCAAAGAGACACGGACGGTAGATGAAGCATGATTATACAGTCGCGCTTTCACAGTTGCAAGCAGACACACACACACACACACAGAAGGTACTGGGAAAAAGGCATGGATGGTTATTTTGGTCACACAGTTACAGAGTGACAGACAGTGTGAAGAAGAGGTACACATATGCCGAATGTGAAAGAGTGAGAGCAGGAAGAACACACACACACACACACACACACACACACACACACACACACACACACACACACACACACACACACACACACACACACACACACACACACACACACACACACACACACACACACACACACACACACACACACACACACACACACACACACACACACAGCTGGCATGGGGTGGCTGGGCTCCCAGATATGCAGAAGGATTTTTGAGAAATGAGTTAGATGGCGGGCGGCTCCCGACTTGGCTAGCTGACCACATGCCCACGCAGAAAATGATGAACCATGAGACATTGATCGGAAAAAAGTGATAACAAACAACTGGCAGCTCGTCCTGGAGGAAGGAGGGAAGACGGGTCGGAGAGGATCGGAGGTAAGAAGGGACCAGATCCGATCTAACGCAGTGAAAAGTGGCAGAGGGGAGAGAAGGAGAGAGAGAAAGGGAATGATGGAAGAGGGAGTTCGCAACAAGGAACAGGAGGAAAGGGAAAAGAGGGGCCAAGGAACGATGAGCAAAGGGAAGGAGACAAGGAAGAGATGAACAGTGTTTGAGGGATGGACGGAGAGAAGTCGTTTTCTTTTCCTTCCTTCCAACCAGGCTAAATATAGACCTAGGGTGAACAGAAAGGAATAAAAGGGATCTGCCTGTCTCTTGTCCGTCTACTTTGATGCCACTGTAATTTGCACTGCCTCAATGACAGCTTCCAACTTCAGGAAGGTAGATGGGTTTTCCTAAAAGATCAAAAGTAAGGTGAACCAGCAGAGTATTTTACCTACTGTAAAAACCTAGGTTGAGAAAATAAAATCTAGTTTATATCCTAGTTGAACTATATGAAGCACTTAAAAGTGCTGTGTAAATAAAGCTTATTATTATATTGTATTATTATTATGCTAAGTTACATAATTGACTACTCCAGCTCTGCAATGAACGCACAGACAAGAGATTGAAAGCAAATAAGCAAAGTGTTGAACTTTTCCTTCAATGCTAAATCAAGACATATTATATTTTGGTTAAGTTTTTGAACGTGGAGAGACTCTCCATCTCATCAAAACCTGAAGGCTACAATTGGCACCACTTCACCGTGCAAGATGGAGCCAACGAAGTGAAGTGTATGCTGCGTATATATGTTGTCCTGAGATCAGCCAAGGCACAAGCTTTTCATTGTATGAAAATGCCCTGCATTATGACTTCCTTGAATACTTGTAACCCATGTTTCCATTCTAAGAGACGAGTGTTAAAAGGCTTGGGGGGACCTGGCAAAGGCATTCAATAATATATTTGTGGAAATGCTGGATCCTACGCTTACCGTGGTGAAATTTAGTAAAGTCTTTTTTGTGAGATCGTCCATGCCCATGTCTCAAAGTGCACACCCCCAGTTCTTAACGCTGGCTGTCCGATAACAAGTTGCAATCTTCAAAGCCCAAGCCGAGAAAACCCTAATGACATCACTAGGGATATGTTCCCAGACTTTAGAAAGCTCCTCCAGGGCCACAGAGGTCATTAAGTATTAAAAGTACTCTCACAGGCCGAGTATTCACCAGGACGAGGAAGCTAAAGTTGAAATGTAATATCCCTGTTTCCCTTTAAAGTTTACCCTTAAAGCAAACACTGAAGGGTTATTCTTTAACGGGAAAAACACTTCTTAACATCTGTTACCATCTGTTACCTTGGCTACTTGGATGATGTTTGGAATGTCCAGGTATGCCGCAACAGGTGCCAGACCTTTTCCAATCAGGTAAGCCTCGTCTGCCTTCTGCCTGTGAAGACAAGGGCAAAGGATGTAATTTCAGTGTGATGGGAAGGCGGTGGGGGGGGGGGGGGGGGGGGGGCAGCAAAAGCAAACAAAACACACAGATGTGCACCAGCTCTCAAGCACACAACCATTAGGCGGCATATCCAAGCTCAGTCGGGAGTGGGCACCGGTACTTAGTCAAATGAAGCCTGTTTTAATTACTCAAATGAGTCCTCCAATCAGCCTTCTTTGGGCTTATGTTTTATAAGGAGGAGGGAGGATAGGCAGAACCAGGTGGTGCAGGCGCATAACGAGCTTCATTAGTCAAAGAAAGGCATTTTAAAAGACGGGAGGCATTAGAAAGTCAGGGCGGAATAGAGAAAGCCGACAGTGGGGCAGATTAGAATGTTGTGCATGTAAACTAAGCAGAGCGATTGCCTGAATGCTCGGAATGTCAATACAATTATACTTATGTCCCTACTTAATACCGAGCGCCAAACAAAGAACTGGCCCAAGGCGCTGGAGAGGAGAGAAATGCTCCCTCAAGCTTCCCTTTAATTGCGGTTGGCTCTAATCAACCGGTCGATATCCTGCAGCGGCAGCCCAGCAGTTTACCGAGACATCTGTCGGTTACGCTTCCTTTTACTTAAACCTGTGCGGACCCCATTGGGCTCCAATGTAGCAGAGCTCAGCACCTGTGCATTTGTCCGGTGTCTTGCTCGGAGTAGACGGCCACGGTTCGAATCCCCAGTTCAGTGCAGGCTCTGAACACGCGGATGGCGATTTCACCTGGAAGAAGAGAGGAGGACAAAGCGTGGTGAGCGGATGGTGCAGGACGTGGTTATTTGACTCATTTGCTCTGCTTCATTTTGCCAAACCGGTTTCCTCTTCCTCCCTGAATGTTGCTCTTCCTCTCTTATTCTCTATAATGTTTAGATGCGTCTTTACTTTTGATCCACAGTTTAGCAGATTGTGTGTAGCGGGAGGTTGTAGTTCTTATTCTCTCTATTTTTCATAAACACACACTTTAGATGATTTTTATCAACATCCTGTGGCATTGGCACTATTTCGCGACAAACAGTTTCCGCTGAGAGAATAAAATAAACTTTGATTTTCTTTACACCACACATGAAAACAAGACAAATCCATCTGGTGTGCTTCATCAAACCGTGCAAAATATCAACCGACACTGCAATAAGTCTGCCGTTTCTTCTAAAGTTTGAGAAGAGTGTAAAATCTCTGCTCTAGACAAACAAAACACTTGCCTGCCTTTCATCTTGCTGTCACTGGAGCCAAATACTGGTTTTATTAAACAACACACATTCCGGGAGAGAAAAAAATAAAGTTTTGTCACTGAAGACTAGTAAGATGTGTCGCTTGAAAGGGAGGACAGCATTCAAACGAGTGAGGACTGCGTTGGAAACAGAGAGAGTGCAAGAAAGAAAGTGAATTCTGGAGAAGGACAACCGTAGGGACATAAAAAGGATGGAAACATGAGGACGGAGAGGAGAGGACGCACCACGCAAATTAAATGTAATGGATTCAAGGTGAGTAATCTAGGGAATGGAAGGTGGGGAAATACAAGACGTATAGACAAGAACAATGCGAGAAGAGAAAAAGGACATAAGAGAATTGAGGTACCAAAAGAAACAGTTTGGCAAGTTTGACAACATGACAAATAAGTGGAGAGGAGACAAGAAGGGCGGTGGAGGGGGGGGGAAGCAAACGGGAGCTAACTCTGAAAGAAAGACAGCAAGGGGCTCAGAGGAAAATCACATCTGACAAGTGCAGAAGAAGACAGGGAGAGCAAGCGAAGGGAGGAAGGAGAGAGGACATGAGGAGAGAGGAGGTAAGAGGGGACGAGGAGAGCAGAAAGGAAAGGAGAATATTAGTGAAAAGACCAGAGAAGCAACGGCGAGAGAGGAGATGTGCTTGGTGAAGTGGAATCCGGGCTGATATGATGTGATGGTCCAGTCTCTCTTTTCATCACACATGCGCACCGAAGCCGAGCACGGTCCGGTGCGCTGCAGTGTGATGAATGTGATCCAATGCGGTGTTGATATCGCGTCACGCCGATGTGAGGGAGAGAGATTGACAGAAAGCCCTGCTGTGTCTCAGAGTGTGTGAGTGTATGTGTGTATATATATATATATATATATATATATATATATATATATATATATATATATATATAGCCTTTACGGGAGGGTAGACATGAATGTATGCATGCATCGAGCGCAGCAGGAGGCCTACAAAGTAGCGCGTGTTGAAAATTAGCATCGTATTGGAAACACACGCACCAATCAATCTGAAATAATGAAACTGAACCGAATCAAGCACTTTAATGTGTCCGCAGGTATGAACATAGTGGGAGGCTCTGAAAGGCAATTAGAATAAAAAGCATTTATTTGTAACTCTAATCCTGCACGTCGCCTGGCGGAGTCACTGCAATTGCACATGTGACAGCCTCATCAACAGGCTAGTGGTCCGGTGATTACAAGCATTACCAAAGCACGACGCTGCTGGTGACTGCTTAGTGACTGCTTAGTGTTTAGAAAACTCTTGGATTCTCTATAATTATATTTCCATTCAGACCCCACTGACGGCCATTTCTAGCAGCTTAGAAAGGAACATAAAGGAAAAGAAAACAAAAACTATATTAACATAATAAAACAGGTCACACTGATTTTTTTTAGCTTTCATAAACAGTAATATTTAAATAAATAGAAAACATCTGGGACGTTATGTAAAACTGATTAACACGTACACTCTTAAACTCAATTTCCTAGCATACAGCGAGGGTTGTGGGTGCAGTTCTACCTCCGTTTCCAATACTCTAATAAAAGAAATGAGCGCTTTATGATTAAGCAAACAAAGTTAGCTTGTGCAGCCGCCCACATACAATGTGTGCTTAAATATTAGTACGTGCCAAGTAAATATTAAAGAGTCTGAGAGTCTGTTCGTTTGCCTGGAGAAGATTGTAAATGCCGTAACTTTATAAATAAAACTGTTGAATTGAATGGTGCTATCTGAATCGCTCGTCTCATTCAGTGGTGATTTAGCGCCGATGGGACGTGGAGGCGGTCTTACCTCTGTTGGCCACCATGACTTTCTTGATTGGGCGATACTCGCTCTGCGGGGCAGAGTGGGAGAAGCGGGGGGAGAGACACGCCCTCCTCACGGCCAGCAGGCCGAGGCCGCCTCGGACCACGGTGTACCTCAACATCCTGAAGGAAGAGAGAGAGAGAGAGAGAATGTTTAAACATATACAGTCTCTATACAACAGCAATAAGTGAAGGGAAGAACTCCTATTGTCTTTTGCAGTCTCTCTGATGAAAAAAAAAATGATGCTTTCAGGGATATTTTAAAAAGATGATAATGCTTTGAAAGTGTTGAAACAAGAGTGAGCCTTGTTTACAGAGATTAAATCCACTAAAGAGCTGAGCCCTATTAAGTTGTTGCCGAGGGTTGCGTGTTCCTTTCATGGCATTTTCTTCAAACATTTTAATTGGCGTTCATGACATTTAGTAGGAATCTTGGATAATTCCAGCACTCGGGAAGAAAAAGTGTTATGAGGGAAGAATTGTAGAACTGTGGCCCCGACTTCTGTTGATGTGACAGTTTGGGAAAAGACAAAATGTAAATACAATCTAAGGAGACGCAACTTGGCTCGTGTCAGTTTGCTTATATGATGGCTGGAGAGAATATATTAATATGACTCGACCATATATGACTCAGAAGCCATTAGATGCTGATTAGATGCTGATTATTCGATGATAAAAGGATCAAGTAACACAATTAACATTATAAAGTAATAAAAATAGCACACAGATTTACAATCGCATAAATCTTGGCATGACAGCTCACAGCTCTCGGATCAAAACATCTTCCAAAAAGATTTGATTTCCATAAAAGGAAGGAGGGAGTAAGCCAATCAGCTGCAGCTGCGTCAAATTAAAGACAGCAAGTTCACGGTGCGTTTGTGGTGAGGTTCCTTTCCTCAAATCACAACAATGAAACGGCAACTATAAAGTGGAACAGACTCGCTGTAAATGAATAAATGTTCCATACTGAACAAGATACTCCAAAGTCTGTCTCAGTTGAGAATCTGTTGCCCTCACTTGATTAGAACGACTGCACTCAAACAAAAAGAACCATCCAACTATCCAGCATGATGGAGGCAACGCAACACACAAACAAACTGCACCCAACACTTTGGTTGTGCTTTGATGGCTGCATTCACTCAATAATCACCAAACGCACACAGTCAAATGTAGCCTAGCGCGTGGCTCGTTCACTGTGTGGAGACAGGCAGCTTTACTGGTGCTGGAGCTGTTTGATGGCGAGCCTGCAGAGGTGGAGGCTGCTTCTTCTTCTTCTCTGATGACGAGGCTACACCTCACCGACAGTGCTTTGCTGCCACACTGTGGTCAAACAACAGCAATGCAACCAATGGAGACCACCACCAACTGCAACTGCCACATCCTAGACTTTAATATAAATTGGACATTAATCTAAAGAGCCTCAGATCACAACGAGTGCTGGCATCTTCTACAAACTTTACACGTTAAGGTGCACCCAGACAAAAAAAAAAAAAAGAACTAAATTTCCTTGAGCCAAATGAAGTCTCATTCTGCACAACTACTTCCTGTTTGTTACCCGTGGTTGCAGGGTTTCACTTACAGGTGAATTACCACGTGTGTCCTGTATAGATGTAGAGATAATGAACAGCGGTGTCGGTGCTGTACAAACTGTAACAATGACCTACATGAGTGCATTAAAGCTAACAGCATAACTCAATTCACCCGTTTCATGTGTGTGAAGCAGGTTATCTGCTTTAAATCCCCCCAAAAAGGCTCCTATTAATCACCCACTGAAACATGTCTACCAAAGCGTTTTCAATACCTCACATTGGACGAGGCGTACAGGTGAAGTTGGGTAAAGAATGTGGACCGACTGTTGAGAAACTAGATCAGCCTGATTGGATGGCAAAGGTAATCTTTTCACTCAAAATGTCCTTTACAGTGAGACCTTTTTAAAATCTAGATTGGCGAGTCTTATATGACGATGTGTGACTTATAGTGACGGAATGAATGAAGAATTAGCTACGGACCAAGAACCAACACTCCTTCAGACGGTTAACGACCGTCTGAAGCCTGATCGCAGTGGAAGCTCAGGCTGAAACAGTATCTTGCATCCACACAAAAGCAACAGCGTCACACTTTGTAACCGATACAGTTTCACAAGGCCTGAATAAGACAGGGAGACAACAGCAGACCGGGAACAAAGGACAGGACAAGGTAGACGGGCAAAAACAGGTCAAATACCACCTGTGTCCTGCATTCAATTCTCTCAAATAAAGCTGAAGCACAGCTTCTTACCAGAGAAGTATACCCGTTCTAAACTGGGGTTGAGTGATATGGTGTCTGATTTAAAGAAAGAACATAGATACACACTGTATTAGCAGGTGGATATGGGGACCAGACTCTTAGTTGTAACAGTCTTAAAGCCCCGATAAAGACGACACTTTTATCTACATATTACAATAACCAAGTGTTCTAGCACATGATGAATGTTGAACAGCTCTACTACAATCAAGCAGAACTCCTGTTTGGGTGTCAAATTCAAACGAGCAATCCTTTAAAATCGGTTTATAAAAAAGGTGACATTCTGCAGAAACGCGTCTAATAACAGAAATAGTCACGGCACCAGCATGCATCGAGTTCAGTAATAAATGATTTCCAGCATGTAGCCTGATGATGGTTCATTTAAGATGTGGCCTGTAATCAAAAATGCTCTTTGATCTCCTCAAAGCTGGGAATCTTCCAGACACTGTGGCCCTGCAGTGGAGACAGACTTGCTGGGCAGTGATGACTCTCACATTCGTAATATGCTGATGTTGTAAACAGCTGATCTAAGGACTGAAAATCCACCCAGAAACAGGAAGTATAGCATTCCTAAAGTTCAATGATTGTTGGGGACAAACTTCTAGACAGTGATGCTGTCAAACAAGCGACTTGAAGCGTGACGTAAACTATCGCTACCTTTCTTAATAGTACTACTCTGTCCTCAGCATATCCTCCTCTATTTCTCTCTGTTTGAAACCCTTTAACGGTTTTGAAATGTAGCTCACTTCCTTCCTTCCTGCTGGTTCATCTCCTTTTGTGTATTTGGAGAATGCTTCAGAAATAAAGCTGTTCATCGGGATTTAGCCTTAAAGATAAAGGAACGAAGATAAACCCGCTCCTATCTCGGCCTTCACAATGATGGAAAGTTTTTTTTGTGAGCCACAACAAATGACCATGTGATCGGTGACACACCCCCATTTGTTGTTGACTCATGGCAAGCACAGTAACACGGACCACTACGGGGAAAAAAAGCCAGGACCAAACTCCACTCACGGCTCAGTGCTCATGCTCTCAGATGATCACGTCACTGTCCACATCAGCATTGCGCACTTTTACTAAAAACAAAATCAATATCACTTGAGTGAAAATGCGATAAAATTCAACTTGCTCTGTGGCTCTGCTTGATAAAGCAGGAATGAACAGTATGTTATCACGCCCCACATTTCTACAGTCAGTAAAAGATAGTAGTAATAGTAATTACTGCCATAAATAGCCACCTTATCAGCCGCCTAGTGGCGGCCACCTCAATGACAGTGGCTTTATTATGTAGTGCTGAGCAGATACAACTCCATCAGTCGTCTTTTCATCCCAATAAGGCCAGAACCCTGTGTTTCCCTAACAAGACCTTCCAAAGGGTCCCTATTATCTGTGACACAGGAATGTGACCTTTGTGTTTGAGCGAGTCTAAAAGAGGATAAACAGGGTGAGACGGGGTTGTCTTCTTTATCAGATACCAACGACCCATCCAAGTTCAAACCAGCACATTGAAATCAATGATTTACCTCATACCACAAAAACATCTCTTCTGAGTTATGTCGCCGTGATCATGGAGCACCGCAGCTCCCTCCGCCTCCCAGGAAACAGAAACAATTCAAACCAGGGGGCAGAAGTCTGGCCCAAGTTATTCAGCAACAGCATTTAGTTACACAACACAGCAACATCTGGAGGCTTAAAACCAGCTGCAGACCCCGCATTGTTGTTAACGTTTAGGTATGACCCTCAAGTAGAGGCACACTTAATGTAAATTATGTTCAGGGCTTGGCTGTTTCTCAACAAGTTGCTATTTGAATCGGTGGGCAACAAACCACACTGTCTGACGATCTCCGTTACAGGCAGAGCACTGTGAAAAAGTTTAACTAAACTTTAGTGTACGACCTCTCTCCCCGTCTCAATCCTGAACATCGCTTTCAGAGCTGCTGCAACACAAAACAAGGACTGAATTAAATTATAGTTGGGTAGACGTTTTATGCCAAATATACTCTCCCTCTCTCTCTCTTTGCTGTCCCGTCTCTAAATCTCTCCCTGACACACACAAGAAGTGTCCTCACAGGAAAGTTCCTAAATAACCAAAACCGTGCTCAGCCTTCAGTGTATATCTGTCTGACACACATGCACTCGCGCGTGCACACATCAGACCGTCCTCAGTCTCCACCTAAAGGCCATAGGTCACTGAGACCGGCCTGTGTGTTGGGAGGCTTCAAAGAACAGAGGTGACTTCTGGTTCACACATTAACCTGGAGATCAAAGTTTCATTCTGACACACGCGGCCGCCAATGTTGTGACACACAAAACACACACAGCTCCCGCATTTCCTTTGCCTTGATTGACTGATCTCGGGGCAAATAAATACACCGGCTATCTGCCAGCATTTGTGCAACAACAGAGGATCTAGCTTTTTCATTCTTTGCACCAAACGACGAGCATGAGATGACACTTTCTCAATGACTAAGGGGTGATTATTATTGTGCAACACCCTCTTGAAAACACAGGACTGCCAAGAAGTTAAGATAAATGGACTTTGATATTTTGTCGAAGTAGCCCCTTCCCCGTCGATGTTCCCTGCATCGTATACTATAAAGGGTAGGAAGCACACTGCTTTTCTAGAGATTTCTCTGTCACTTTAAAGTTAATTCCCGGGATAACTGACATTCCTTTCCTCGAGTCCGGCATTAAAACTAGAGCTGGGAGAGTCTTGCCAAGCGCCAAACTGCAGGAGAACAAATCGCTTTAAAAGCAAGTGAATTCTCTTGTATGACAGGGCATTTTTACTGTATCAACATATAATTTTAGGTGAGGTAAGAATACAGAGCATGGCTCGCGGGTGAACAACATTACTCCACTAAGCCGTGGACTAAGCTAATTATAGTGTTTCATCAAACACTTTACCGTCGCTAACCTCCATCACTGTCCTTACACTCACTGCAGCCAAACAGCATCATTCCTTCTGTGCTAATTGCAATAATTTCCAGTGAGTTGTCATCGAAATGTAAACAAACCAAACAGGAGATCAGCAAAGATCAGCTTCTGTCCTCCTTGAAGTTCCTATAAGATGAATAAAGTCCCTTCGAGACTATGCAGCAATAGACCGAGTAAAGTAGTACAAGCCAGACTGTCAGAAACTAGAAACCTGAAGTCATTCCTTGCACGGAAGAGTGCAGGAATTCGGTTTGGGTTGCCAATTATCAGCAGCAGGACATGCTCAGATAGCAGGAACAAGGTTCCCGTGGCTGACGCCGGTTGTGTAGCCAAAATCAAAAGCTTGTGAATGGACTAAAAAGTGGGAGCGGCGGCACAAAGGTTAGAACGTCGAGCTCGTGGAAAGGTAGATCGGATTCACAAGCAGTCTGGGAAACTCTGCTGAAAAGACCGAAACAAGAAATACTATAAAGGACCTGGAAAATTACCATTTGTTACTGCAACAAATTTCCTTAAATCATTAACCATTCAATAGAAATAAACAGAAGCTGTTACTCATTTGAACATCGCAACGTCAGCAAATGTAAAAAAAAAAAAGAACTGTAACAAAGTACAAGTTGTTGTACATTAGCATCTGTGCACTGTTGCTATAATTTGTTCACCTGAGTGATGGCCGCTGGAACAAAGTTGCTTTTATAGCGCTTTGTTCTACACCGAGGGACTATATACACCTCCGTCTAGAAGGAAGAAGCTGAGATTCCCACCCTGTGCAAAGGGTGGGAGTCGTCCTTTGAAATGGAGCCGGTTATCCGTTGTAACCGTCTGGTGTGCAGGGACTCGAGGTTGAGCTGTGACTCACCAATCAGCCTGCTAGACCATTTAACAGTTTGATACAGAGAGTTTCTGTTCAGCTACATCTTGCTCTTGACTCTCACTGTCACTCAGCCGCTTTACCAGCTGAGTCAACAAGATGCTCCAGTCTCCTGCTGCTTCAGGCCGCTCCTTTAGGATAGAACGTGTCGGATAAACACAAGATTTCAGCCTAGACCCTCCTTCACTTCTTTACTGGTACAATAGAAACCAGGAAATGATTTAACATGTCATCTTTGTGATGGACATTTCCTTATCTTTTTTTGTGATTCATATAAAGATTCTCTGCTCAAGAAAAGTCTTGTAAAAGGAGAAAGTTCTTGATCAGAGAGCTTTAGAGCAGGCACGTCCAAAGTCCGGCCCGCGGGCCAATCACGGCCCGCGGTCAGATTTTATATGGCCCGCACCTTCTGTCTTAAAATGCATTATTTATGGCCCGCCAGCACAGTCAAAACGGAATGAATAAATCATACAAATTCAACATGCAATTCCTCTTCTTACCTCATGGTGGCAGCACCACTCTGTAACTGTCTGGCTGTTTGAAATTGGCTCTGACCCTTGACCTGTCATGTTACGGCAAGTAACAAAAAGGAAAGTCGATCGTGAGGGCCGCGGCTTCCAGGAGAGATGGAGATCGCAATATTTTTTTCACCGAAAACCGAAACAACTGTGTCTGCCTAATTAGTCATGAGACTGTTGCCTTGTTTAAGGAATATAATGTAAAGAGACACTACGAGACCAAACATGCTAATGCTACAACAAGCTATCAGAGAGCGACCGTGCTAGAAAAGTGAAGCAACTCCAAGATAACTTGGCCTCACAGCAGCGGTCCTTTTCACATGAAAACATCATCAAAGTAAGCTACCAAGTGGCCATGGTAATTGCTAAACATGACAAACCTTTTACGGAAGGTGAGTTTATCAAAGACTGTTATGAAAATAGCGGAAAACATAATTGCCCCGAGAAGAAGACCGAGTTTTTTTTCGTTAGCCTGTTTCATGTGTGTTGAACTTAAATGTGAGACAACTTTTCATTACCCTCACTAAGTCATATTTAAGATTGTCTTGAGGTGAGAATATTGATCGGTTTCTATGTAATTAGCTTTTAGATGGCTTGTTCTTTGTGTTATCTGACACCCCTGCGGTAAAGTAACAATAATGTCAGGAAGTAAAGTCACATTTTTATCAACCTGACAAAATTACGTTCTTGTGGGAAGAAAAGGCAACACTGTAGCTTCTTTACATTCTATTAGAATGTGAAGAAGTTACATTGTATCAGAATGTAGCTTCTTTACATTCTAATAGAATGTAAAGAAGCTACATTGTATAGAATGATTCTATTGAAGTTATTCCTTTTTAAAATGTTTTAGACGAGTCACTAATCACTTTAAAATAGTGATTATAGCTGCTTACATTTGGTTACATTGCTATTTGCTGTCATTGAAAATAAAATGATTAAATAACAATGTATGTATAGGCTACTTGTATTGTTTAAAATAATGTCAGCAGGGACTGTTGGCCCTTGGGCATTTTCACATTATCAAATCTGGCCCTCTTTGAAAAAAGTTTGGACACCCCTGGTTTAGAGGATCTGGGTGAGAGGGCAATGTCCCATAAAACCCTTCAACCAGCCTACAGGCTACATTTAGCCAAACGGTACTTCCTCTGTAAAAAGGAACGCTTAAAATGTCAATTGTTAATTAAAAAGCTTGCTTTGGATTCACCTTTCGTCTGTGAAAACTTTGGCTCTCTGTATAACTGGAGGTTACCAGGAGGGGTCATGTGTAGCTGATTTTGAACACTTGGACATTTCTTGGACATGCTGCAGTTCTCGTGCGCTAATGTGGGTGAGGGGCTGCAAAGAGCACGAGAGCTTCTCAAGTGACATATTACTACCAGACCCTCTTTGACCTCACGAAACCTTGAGAGAAGACGCAGCTGAAGGACCGTTTCACGTAATGGAGAAGTCTTTTTATTTATGCCTGCAAGCACAGATGCACTGCTGGCAGTATCCTTCACCTAAACTTGAGCAAAAATAATCTTTGTGTCGGGCCCTTTAGAGGGTCATTTGTAAAGTTAAAGTGCCGGGACACAGCTATTCATTCTCACTACTGGTGTTTAATACCTGCCTCCCTGTCTGACAGATTAATTTCTGAATTCTTGCACCACTCATCAGATATTTGTTGGATGGTGGCCTGGAAGTATGAAAAGGAGAAGGTCCAGTGTTTCCCAGGACACATTCATTATTTTCTCACTCCTCAACAAGCGATCAGGTAAACCAATTAGCCGACGGCCCTGAGGGAACAGAAAACGCTGAGAGGGTAAGGCAAGTGCACGTCAAAATATCTATCAGACAACTGGAAGGGGGCTGAAATAAATTGGCACACAAATGCCATCTTTAGAGATTTATGATGTGAGGTGTAAGTTCATGCAAAAGGGAGCCGTGACACCTCTGTATCATTGTTATAAAACTATGATGGATGTGTCCCAGTTGCCTTGAGCCTTTTCAGTCTATTACCTTGGCACTACTGCAACAAGTAATAACATCAAGGTGAATGAGTGAACGGCACATGTCCATCAAGCCCTCAAGGCCACTACAGTCACTTTAAGAGAGCAGACTATAGCGTTGTTCTACCTGCCGATCACATCCGTGCTGTAGGATTTAGTGTAAAACCGTGAATAACATGTCCTTTGCTTGATCACTACAGCGCTCCCACTGGGCCTCCCCCTGCTCTGTGATGGGACAAACTGTACAGTTGAATGATTCTGACACAACAAACACACACACACGGGTTCAAAGGTGAAGATTGAATCTCTGCAACGCAGAAAACCTGTGGGGGGAATCAGCCCATTGCACACTCAGCTACAAGCTCCTTGGGTGCATCTTACAAGAAAACAAAGCCTGTTCTGCTAAGTACAAGTTCCAACATGGAAACAGACATTTTATGCCTTTCTATAAAAAGGAGTAGTGTTGGTCCTATCACGTGGCCTTCAATACCAGGATTTTCATGTAAATAGGAGCCCCATTTCATTTTACCTCATCATCCATATTAAAGTTATTAAAGGCAGTGGGTAAACCGTGACAGAAGCAGTCATTGCTGCATGTGTTGCAATGCTGCAAACTCACACTAATACAAAAGTACATTGAAAAGTTTTACGAGTGACCTCCTTCAGCAGCCTGAGAGCCTTGTGACCCCACTTATACATTCTGCTATGATTAGTAACATAGTTGCACGTGTGCACAATGTAGCAAAAAAAAAAAAAAAAGTGGCGCTAGCTAAAGTTAATAAGCTACTTTCTAAACAAGTTCTCCATGCACACAATGTTGCAAACGTCTCTCTGGAGCTGCTGTGACAGGACTGACCACGCTAACGCAACATCTTTCAGCATGCACGTTGACAGACAGACACAAGCAAGGGTACGCGTGTAGCCGTTCACACACTCCCGGAAGAAAAGGGTTTGTCTTTCAAATGCACTCAATGACAGCCACACGCATACATACAGGACTCGTACGCACACACACGCGCGTTACCCATCAGTACTCACATGTTGGTGCTCTGTCTGTGTCAGTGAATGATGTGAATCCGCTGGCAAGTAACCGGACACCGAATGTAAACAGTCGAGTATCGTAGTGTTTGTGTGTGCGTTTGCTAACGCGACACAAACACGGACACGTTGCTGCTCCGAAGAGAGAGATAGGGGAGTTTATATATATACACAAACACTTGCGCACGCACACACACACAAGCACACGGAGTGACTTCGGGACGGCCGAGCGCACGCTGTCACGCACACACTCTCGCTCAGTCCCTCATATGTTGCAAAGGCGCTCGGACTCTGAAGCTAGTTGCTAACTTAGCTAGCAGCTGGCACCGTCTGTCTCCGTCTGCTGGATATGGAAGTCTTCTACTGCGCCTGCCTCATACTCCCTAGTAATCTCTCTCTTTCTCTCTCTCTCTCTCTCACACACATAAGCCTTCATCCCTCTCCTTGACATGACGCAATCAGGCACGCCCCTTCTGCTCTCAGCCAATCACAGAAGAGAGCATGATAGCGCGCATCGAGCGGCAGTATTTAAAGAGCTCGAGACCAACATAACCCCATTTAGGGCAAACTGGTTTAATATTTATTAGATACACACTAATTACTTTTTAGATATCCATAATAGCTGTTATATTCTGTTATGCACAATTGTATTATGTGTCTCTAATATGGTAATTAAAGATATCCACATTCTTACTAGTAGATATTGTATTTCAAGATATCTACAAACTCACATTTCAGATATGATTTTGACAGCTGGGTAAGCAGAGGTGTGAATATTTTCATTTCATAGCAAAAAGGCGCTACCCAGGTGCTAGCTACCTGCCCAGTGTGAAAGAAAGACACAGTAAGCGACTGGCTGGTGCATTTAGCAGCTAAAATACCTTTTGTTTTGGGAGACCAAATTAGAGCAAAAAGGACAGTGAACATTGGACTTACATTCCCCAGGTGGCCAGAAACAGGACTCCAAATGAATGGCGATGTTGTTCAGTATTGTGTGGGTAAATATAATGTGTGGAAATATGAAATATGAGTATGTATGAAAACTGGTTTGCTAACAAAATCAACTTAAAAGGTGATAATGTGTCACCGTTGTGTTAACAGCTCACGCTGCCCTCAGAGTCAGTTATTCCAGGTGTGATGGATGAGACATCATTGAAAGGTGCAATATGGGAATGAGAGAGTTGATGAAGCAGCAAATAACTATTAGCTATGTAAAGACATAGTGGAGTAATGTCTACCTGAGCAGAGAATGAAGTCACTCTCGCTCTGTGTGTGTTGTATTCCAACCTTCTCCTTGCATTATTGGCATACTGTAGCTGCGCTGGCTGTGTGTGCTTTTAGTGCCTGCTATTGCATGAAAGCATGCCCTACTGCCCCACCGCAACACTGCGATCCTTCGGCGATTACAGCTGATAATGCCATCCCAACTGATGCACTGTTAGCGCTGTTAGCACTGTTAGCTGAGAGCAGCCGGCTCAGCTGTCGCCATGTTGAGAGCCGTTGAGAGGCAATTGAAATGCTCCCAATCTGGTAAACAGCACCATCAATAGTGTAGGTCGTACTTTTGCTTTTTATGTTATGACGAGTCAAAATGTCTGCTGTCAACTGATATTGATTAGAGGGGGAAAGGAGGCAGTGTTAATTTCAATCCATTGCTAAATAGTGATTATTTTAGTCAGTGCACATCAGGTCAGTTGAACATGCACAATTGTGGAACAGAAAAGCATGCAGTTCAACACAAGAAGGATACATTTAACACTACTAGATTAAGAATGGATTAATATCTATGGGGTTCATAAAACTAGATTTGTTGAGTTCTTACTTTTGTCCACAACCTACATCAGAATAACCGATATGAACTTAATCCTAAACATTTATCCTGGATTGTGTAAACTCCTCAACAAGAGACTTAAAGTGAAACGCACTGAAAAGAAGAGAGGAAAAGTGAGTAGTTAAAGTGTGGAGCACAGCGTGAAAGAAAGAAAGAAAACTGGTGCAGGGAACAGCTGAAAAGGACAGGATTTGATTACAGGCTCTTAAAATGGTTCTTTGTAGTCCTGCTTTGTAAAGTGCACAATAGACAACTATACTTTCATCCGATCCTAACCTGCAAATAAGCACTCGATCCTTCCCTAATTTAAAGGGGAAACACACCCTATTACACCGTATTATTATTGTGATAATTCAGTGAAAAGCGACAGTTAAGCCAGAAAGAAATTTGCACATCCTGAAGCTGGAAAACAAAATGATTGTTTCTCAACTCTTGTTTGTTCACTTATCGCATCCAGATAACAGAGTCTGTGTCAATGACAGTCCTAAGAGGACGCGTTCGAAATCAACCAGACTTATGGCAGGGGTCGGTGATGTATTTAAAAGAGACAGTTGGACACACAGACCTAATCTTAGTTGCAGTATTGGGATTGCTGATCAGTTCAAATGCCCTATGATTTGTCCTCACTTTGACCTATTTATTTTTCCGATTACCTCACACTCGCTCTCTCAGTGAAGTTTAATCATGCTGCTCTCTCTCCTTCTCTGCCGCTTACACTCCTCGTCTCTCTCAGGCGGTCTCTTAAAGGTTGTGATTAATGCCATGCTCTCATAGTTTCTCACACACCTCCTTTAGAAGCAAATATTGTGCTCTCAGTCGTGCCAAGTGGGCCAACCACTGCGTGCAAGTGTCCCATCACCAGTGCTGGTGCGTAGCTAGGCCACACGGGACCTAGCTCATAAGAATTTTTATGGGGCTCCTCCCTCACATAACAGACTCTCAGTATTAAATCCGATGTCATTTTACATACTTAAAAGGGTGCACAAATGTCAGAGGGTGTTTGGTGGGGGTCAACATTTACCATCCAAGTGACCTTTAACTTCCTCCAGGGACCTGTAGACACTGATTTCTAGCATGCTAATTTAGCATTTTATGCCTGTTCCTCAATAAAAAATATTGCATGTTTGCATATAAAACAAAAGCTAAGACACAATGATACAATGTTTATCAGTGCCTGACCTAGTATGCAAATAAGTCAGCTGAGAGCATAAATGCTACTGCATGTACCAACCTGTGAGTGCACATACTTATATATTACATATTAGGCCTTGCATAGCTTTTGCAGATGCTTTTTCACACCACAAGACATCAAGAGTCAGCAGCAGAGGCATAGTGAATTCACTTTATAGTTCCAGGTTTCCCATAATAATGCAAGGGCTGTGCCAACTATAACATAACAGAGCCCAACCTCCAACTGTGTCAATGACAGCAGTGGGCCTCCATGTACAGTATCTCACGAGTGATGAAAACCTCATTCACACATTCATTTGTCAAAAGAAGGGCAAAGCAAGTTCTCGTACTTTCTTCTCCGGGAGATGAAGTCCTGACATCTAAAAGTAAAAAGGGAGTGAATCATTATGTCAAGGTTCACAGTAATTTCATGTCACTCTGAATTGCTTTCTTTTACAGTTCCACGAGTTCAGCAGTTCTGCTTAGTGTCGCTAAATGACAGCCGGTTTGTACTCTGAGCACTCTTGACATAGTCGGTTACTTCTCAGTGAGATAAGGACAATCGTGTTGCATTAATGTGCCAAAAGAGAACATTCCTGCAATTGTACATGCGGTGTAGTATTAGGAAGGAATGAGATCATATATTGGATAACAATGTACAGCAGTCATTGTCAACAATACTTCCCCTTATAACGGAAAAATGTGCTGATTTATTAGTATGGCATTCCTAAGCGTCATACCCTTGTCTCGACAGTGGAATGAATGAAAAAGCTGTTTTTGTTTAGTGGGACCACTCTTGCCAATGGGAAAAAAAGGAAAAGTAGCAAATGAGAGAAAGAGGGGGGGATGGGCTCTGGTGCAGGGCGTGAGCTCAGTGAACTGGTAAAGAGCTGCTCAGCATGAATAGGTGAATGGCCACTGCTCAGTAACGTCTCTGTTTATTCTCTGTCCGTTCCCCCCTTTCCCTTACCCCCATTGGTCTGGTCTTCCACTCCCCCTTTATCTACGCGCTTGTGCTCGCTGAAAAAAGCCCAATATTCAGGACCGTTGCTGGCTGCCAAAAAAGCAGAAAGACTTTCAGACTAAAGCGTGAAAACAAGAATATCACAGCTCATCATAGCTCTGGGAAGTTAAAACTACTAAAACAGGAGTATGTGGACCCCAGAGCAAGAACAGACGACAAATCTGACAGTCTTTGAGCACGTATGTCATCTCGACATAAGTGCTCTATATTTAAAAGAATCAGAAAAAAAACGAGTGTCGGACAGAGAAAAGAGGGCAGACAAACTGTGCCAGACATGGTGGATTTTGGCAAGGAGAGGAACCATTTATAGGTCATTGTGAACTTTTATCAGGGACGTGCATACACACAAATGCATAAAACATTCAAACACATATCAATGGATCTGTTTACTTACAGGTTTACTTTAAAAAAGAAAAAAAGGATACCTTGAAGGACATGTGGCACATTATATGAGCATGAACAAAGAGACGTACATACCGTTATCGCTATCACAGTGGCAGTAACACCCATAAAGATACCGGACCAAAGAATACGCACCGCCTTGAGAATTGCACCTCAGGATGCTGTTTATGCATCTTTTGGAATTTTTATGTTTGTTTCTGGTTGTTTTTTTTGTCAACACAAATCATCCTTAAGTGTGCTTTTGTTTATTTTCTGTATTTTAGATCAACCTCATAATGAATTTAACAGGCCTACTCTCTTTACAGCCACTGTAGAGGCTTCCCACACACTGTCACAATGCCTCTTTCCCGGCATCCTCCAGGACACAGTCACAAAAACACACACAATCACAGTAGTTAACCATCAACAGGTGAATTCTGGGCACACGAGTACACAGACAGCTGTAAGAGAGGAGATGGTCTACCAAGGTCAATATTAGCCCATTATGGTGTTATATCAAAAGCTTTCAACAAGCTGTGTGTTTAAATCGTTGTGCCAACTACGTGAGAGTGTGTGTGTGTTTGTGAATGTGTGTGTGCCTACCTTTGTGAGGACCGTTTTCCGAATGTGGACATTATTGGAAAGTGAGGACAATTTGGCTCAACCTCACTTTTCCAAAGGGCTGTGTGGCAGTTAAAAGGAATAGTTTCATGTCTTGGAAAATACACTTTCACTTTCTTCCTGAAAGATAGACGAGAAGATGAAAAACACTCTCTTATTTTGTCTGAATGAAGTGTTTGCTTTTGCTTGAGATGTAATGTGTTTTTTGTATGCTTTTAATTTTTGTGTGCAGAGTTTCGACAAAGAGGGCCCTAGTTTTGAAAATTGTAATGTAGTAAAAAACTGTTAATTTGAAGCTATACCACCCAGAAGACAGTTAGCTTAGGTTAGCAAAAAGACCCGGCTCTCGCTGAACATTATGTTTTATCTTGTTTGTTTAATCCATGTAATTGTGGTTTACAGAAGTAAGAAACACCAAAAACTACCATGAGGTTACAGATTTTATTCAAATGTAAAATGCATAAGAAACATTTAAATATGCAACACATCTAAATACACAATTTACAACGATACATACACAAATTGTGATGATGTTTCCTTGAAATATTTTAAAAAGTACTGAAGTTTTTGTTTAAATTTTGTATGAATAAAAAAAGCACACCTTTGGTGAGTCTGAGTGGTGGTAATGCCTTTGGGAGAGTTAAACACTACTGCCAGTTGATTGGCTCTTTTCCCCCCACTGTCCCAGCTCCTACAGTGTCTTTCTCTTCTGTGTTGCAGTAGAAGATCGTGGGGTCGGGGCCATGTCCATATGAGCCCCATGATTGGTGGAGAGGTAAGACAGTGGTGGGCTCTCTTTGGTTTGAGTCACCGCCATCGATATTGGTGATTACACGAGAGTTTGTGGCAGCGATGTTGCTATATGTTACCACAGCGCTGGGATCTAGGACTCTGCCATTACTGGGAGTGATGGAGTTGCTATTGGTTACAAGGTTAAGGACATTGTCTGCATTTGCGTTGTGGCTGCCAGCGAGGCCAGAAGAGGGAAAGGTCAGAGTGGCTGCCAGGGGCAGGAGCAGGTTACTGCCTGGGGAGGGCATGAGGTTGGTGGGGCGACTGAGAGCCAGACGCTGGGTGAGGAGCTGGTGCTGCAGCCGCCTGTCGGTCCAATCCTCCTGAGGCTGGCGGTGGATCTTCATGTGAGCGTTACGGGACTTGATTTTATAGAACATTCTGGAGCGAGGAGAGAGGGAAGACTGGTTTGAAAAGAAGACTTGAAAATCTAAACTATCTTTTGGCGTGCTCTGAAGCCAAACGCAGAGAGCTTAGTGTAATTGGTCCTACTCACTTGCCACACAGCTTGCAGGGGAAGAAGCTGGCCAATGAGGGCACAGGAACTGCCGCCTCGAGGCCAAACTGTCTGTCTACTGGCTGACAGATGGGCGCCATCTATGAGAACAAGACCAACAATAAGAAACTATGCTCCTGAGCTGCATTCCAGGCCGGATAAACATTTAAAGCATTTAACGGATTACACAAGACTCCAAATACCCCAATAGCCCACTATTCTGTTTTACTTCTGTTTCTAATCTATTAGTCTTATTAGTCAGAGATCCGGATGCATAGCCCAGTGGAGGCCACAGAGTATCATGGGAATAGACAAATAACTGCAGGACGACAACAACAGGAAACAAGAGAAGGATAGAAAGAGGACGAGAACTAAAGCAGAAGGCTGACATTAAAATGCAAACTACAAGAAACATCAGTGGGGAACCAGACTCCCTGGATCAGCTGGGACATCTTGACAAGAGGCAAAAAGATTTGAACACTTCTTTCAGGTGTTTCTTACATTTTTCTGCTGCTCCATCAATGCTTCTCTGTTCTCCTCCTCCCTCTGTTTCTTCTGTTTGTCCTGGAGCTTTTTGCTCAGGTAGTAAAATTCAACACACTGGCACGCGGTCTTAGTCTTCACCTGCAACATACACACACACACATAGTGAATACTTGGCACTAAAAAAAACAAGTGTAACTTGTCCCATGTCAACCTCAGCTTGAGTCCAAATAGATTAGCCGACATATTTCAGAGAACATAATCAAGCTGAAACGTACTGTTGCCACATATAAACTATAATCTTTTAGTAGGGAGTGAGTTTACGAGTGCTCATTTTGTGAAACAGGCTACAATGTGCAGCCTTTTTCACTCAGTTAGCTGCACAGTGAAGGTGCTGGTGCGCTTTTGGTAATCGCATAGTTGCATAAGAACACAAAAACAACCACTAAGTTGTGCAGCGGTAGACCAAATGAATGTGAATGCTTCATTTTTCATTTTCTATTCCATGTGTCGATTTGACAACACTGGCTCAATGGCTGACCACCATTAAAATAAATGCTGTGTAAGCACAAGCAGGGAAAAACAGGTATACCATTTTCTGTATGAGTGAAAAGTCTTTTCCAGAAGTTCCCAGAGTTGCACTGAAGAGACTCTTTTCACTGTCTGTCCAACAATCACTACCTACAGAGAGAGAGAGAGAGAGAGAGAGAGAGAGAGAGAGAGAGAGAGAGAGAGAGAGAGAGAGAGAGGAGGGTGGGGGAGGGGGAAGAGTTGATAAATACAGATAAACAGGTTGTTTGAGGACAACACACAAACATACCTGGGACTTAAGACATCTAGAATGTTGTGAAATTGTTGTCAGGGGGCCCAAGACCTTTAACACTACCCCTGACTACAGGAATAAACCCACCAAAGTGAACACTGTATGCAGAACAATGTGTACTCTGTACTTTACGTGATTCTTGGGGGACTTGAATGCACCAAAGAAACAAAAAGAGAGCGAGAGAGAGAGTGGAGGTTGCGCGTGATGAAAGTGGCAGGAGGTTTGGGCTTCTACAAAGCCTACTATTGTACATACAGAGCACTAGGAACGGTTAGTCCTTTGCTGAGTCACATTTTGAGATTCATACAACTGTTGTCTGTTGCAGAGAAACACCAATCTGCCTTCACTGCAACACATTTAAGTTTATCCCACTTCCCTTCCTATTTCTGTCCTGGTTGAATTTGCGAGTGACGTTAACTCAGTTTGAATAGCCATAATCAAGCCAAAGAGCGGTCTGAACAGCAGGTGGTAATTTAGGAGCGATCCCTCAACATGCATAGGGAACCCCAAGAGTTAAGAGAGAAGCCAAAGGTGAAAGGTTACCAGAGTAGTGGTAGTCTCCTGTTGGCGAGGGCTGTGAGAACAGCAGCATGTCCAGTGTGGCCTGAGCAGGAGAGAGGGAGGGAGGAGGCACAGAACAGACAGATGAGTCATGCAATGGCTCTGAAGAGAATGAACTGAATATGGATGAGTGAGGAACAAAGGCAGGTAGAAAGAAATGACAGAGAATGAGTAGGTGAGTAGTGATGCATGGAAGTGAGTCGCGATGGATGGAGGAATGATGAAAGGGATTGAAATGAGTGCATGGTAAAATAATTAGTGAAGATTAAAGAAATGACGGGACGAAAATATTCCCTTCTGCACAGCTTACCATTGCGTTCCCCTGACAGTAGTGCAGACAGTGCAGAGTCAGCTCTGTGTTACTGCCCCCTCCTGGTATGCAGCTGGAACTACACATGGACAACAGCAGCTCCACTGTGCATGCACACACACACACACACACACACACACACACACACACACACACACACACACACACACACACACACACACACACACACACACACACACACACACACATATATGAGCCTTTTCAGCAGGGAGCAATGATCTTCCTATCTATCTTCCTTCTGGGGCCAATTAAAAATGTCTCCCTCATACACGTTATTATAGGTACACTAGAATATTTTCTGTGCAATTATTACTCCAAAGCTGTTCTGTTAAAAAAGTTTTGGGTTGTAAATAAATATTTTAGCATGCTGTTTACCTTGGTCTTGTAAGTTGGTAGCCTCCTCCAGCTTGTCCCACGGTTTCCAGAGCAACTGTTCCCTAGGAGAGTCCTCCTCCGGTGACCACACCCTTGACCCGTCCACATCCACAAAGCATGGAGGAAGCTCTGCCTGGAAATCATCACCCACGTTGACATACCTGGAGAGAAGGAAAGGGTGAGGGTGGGAAGGGTAATAACCAATACCATGGATCCAGATCTAAAACAAAAAAAACGTGAACAAAATTCCTTGGCCCATAGCTTAACTCTTCACCCTGTTTTTGAGATATCATGCTAACCAATGCTAAGGTAATAAGCAATCAAGATTTAAAGCAACATTTTACTCACGGTAACACAACACACTCCTCTTCCTCTGCTCCACATGTGGTTTCCTCCTCTCTGTGATTGAGAGATGATATGGAGGAGTAGAGACCCGTCCCCCTACGAACCGGATTGAGGAGCGGTTGAGGAGTGTACAGACCCCTCTTCTCACCTCTGCTGGAGTGAAGGATACTGGGAAAAGGAGTTCCAGTGAAGATTGGAGTGGCTTGTTGCTGTAGGTGCACAAGGAAAGACAAAAGTGAGAAAGCAAAATGTAGGGTGTGAACAATTAACGTTCTCAAAGCTGAAGTATTTAGTCCTAAAAAAGTATTGGTCGTTTGCATTTGCCACACTGATAGCCACTTTTCCATTTCATTTCTGTGCATCAAATACAGAGATAGGTCCATGAGAAGCTTAACTAGCTCTGTCGAAGGTGAATAACATGCCTTTCACCAACTCCAAATCTGTCACATGTATACACTACAACCATTCAACGAGTCTAAAAATAAAAGACTGTGGTTTTAGAAACCGAAATGCAGTTGGAGCTAACGTTATCTTTCGACACACAACCATTTACGTGTCAGCCCACCGCTTATGCACAGCTTCTCCAGCTGTAGCGAGTGTTACCCCCCCCCCCCCTCAAAACCTAGTCTCTGTCCACTGTGAAAATGTGGCTTCTGAGATGCAGTGGTTGTTCATGAAGAAGAGCTTGTCTTGTTTTTACATTAACAGATGACTTTGGCCCAGGATACTTCCAATAAAATATAGAGGTTCCAGCAGTTAACAGAATAGTCCTTCCGGACTACTATAGATAAAAGCGAAACAAAAAGAGCTGAAAGAGTCTAAAGCCATGCTAGCGGCTCTGTGAGGCTGTACTTGAGCACAGGACTAGCACAGGGCTAAAGACAGTATGCTAACACACTGATAACAAAGACAATGCTAACATGCTGTTTAGCAGGTATTACGGAAACCCTAGACTTTTTTAGAATGATGTTATCGAGATGATGGTATTAAAAAGGAATTCCGTTATCTAGATGGTGGTATAATAAAAATGTTTGAAAATTGTCCATTCCGGGCTTCTGTAAGGTGTATTGTTTACCATATTCACTATCTTAGTTTAGGGTATTAGCATGCTAATATTTATTAATTAGCAATAAACAGCAATTAGTTGTTGGATAATAAACCAAAGTACACAACAAAATGTTGTTTTGTGGCTAACATCAATCAAATCAAATAAAAATCGACAAAATGCGTCAACTGAAGGTTTTCTTCTCTTAAATGTAGCAACCAGATTATCTATGATTTTAACCCATAATGGACCTAACTATCCTGGATGCATAAACACAAACTTGCTATAACTTTTCTTGTCCCAAACTCACCAGGAGGAAATAGACAAGCACATATTCCCAAATGTCAAACATTTTTTAAATTTGCTCAAATTGTTTCCAGTGGTTAAAAAAAACTTTACCTGTAGCTGTGATTGGTTCAGATTGGTTTGTTCATTCTTTACATTTTGGGTCACAATGTATGGGGCAATCTTTTCTGCTGCCTCATAATGTTGGCTGGAAAAGTGAGTTGGACGAGAGGGAAGATGGAAGGATGGATGAAGGGATGGATGAAGGGATGGAGTGCTGGAGGGACAGAGGGCTCTGGATGGATGGAGGGATGATGGATGGGATGTGGAAGAGAGGAATGCCGCTTCTGGAGACTGAACGTGGGAGGCTGGGAAAATGAGAGGGGGAAGGACAATAAACAGTGGAAGTCAATGGTCCATGATGAACTGTTGAACTGCTTGATAATTTTGAGTATGACAGACAGTCAGACAAAACAAGACAGAAACATCACTGTTATCTGTGCAGACAGGAAAGTGTTACACTACGCACTGACAGAATCAGTTTCTTATTCGGAAACACTAATCAATTCTTGTGAAAACCAACATATGAACTCAAAGCACACATACATTCTGGACTGTATGCTGGTCGTCAAATGTGAAGAAAAAAAATGTTCTTCACATGGTGTAAAATAGTGCAAAGATGTCTGTTGCAAAATGTGAAAAGTGAAAATGGAATTTGCATACGGGAAATAGGAAATGCGTCGCTCACCTACGAAAAACCCACATGTCCCGTAAATTTATATGTGGGTTTAAACCTGTGGTTTTTTTTTGTCCAAGGGGGGAAATTAAGTTCGTTTAAATCATTTCAGGTTGTTTTCTCCTTTCTCAAAAAGTTGTGACAGCCTCTGGATAAAATTTACTATCATATGTTCGTGCACAAAAATGCACGCCATGCCTTACCTGTGATGTTGCCATAGTCAGTGCCGTGAGAAGGTCTCAGGTTGCCCTCGATGATGCCGGGGTCGCCTGCCGACTGTGGGAAGCTGTGCGTCAGCGGTGGAAACTTCCATATCATCCCGGAGGAATGGACGGATGGGAGAGACTGAAGGTGCGAAGTGAAAAACTGGAGTGCACCCAGCGGTTCACCCCCCTGGGACACTGAATGCCCGGTGCCCCCAAATGCAACGGGAGAGTCCATTTTGGAGGGTGAGTGGGAAGGAGGAGGCAGAGGTGTGGGAGGAGGACTAAGAACTGAAGACATGATGTGAGATGATGCGGGGGGAGAGGGGAAGGACAGGAGAGAGGGGTGAGTGGGTGGGGAAGAGGAGGAGGGAGGCAGGTAGGAGTCTGAATCGAAAGCGCAGCTGTGCCTTGAATTGACCAATCCAGGGCTTTCTCCTCTCCCAACGCCGAATTCCCAGAACTGTCCAGGATAATCTCCGCCGGGAATCATCGGGAATCGTCTCTTTCGTTGGGAGAGGAAAGCCTCAGAGAAGGAGTCCAGTTTCTGAGTGTACGCCACGCCGCTGACGCCGATGGGCGATCTCTGCGGTAGGCACCCTGAGGCAAAACCGATGGCGTCCGCTGTTCCTCTCCACCTGCCCTCTCCGGTCTGACTGGAGGGAGAGGCACTGAGCCAGGGTCCCTCGACCTCTGCTGGTTGAAGCTGATCCTCACCTGAGCCACAGCTGGACCCGTAATCCTCTTCTCTTCCTAAATAAGTATCACTCACTCTTGAATAGTCAACGCTGCTGTCACTGAAGCTCCCCGTCGCAGTTCTGGCGTAAGAAGTAGTTTGCTTAGTAAAGTGGCCAACGTTAGCCTCCCTGTTGTAAACTGTATCGCCTTTAGCCTCGCCGCCAACATGTGTATAATTATTGTAGTTCACTCTGAGTTTACGCTTGACTCCCTCCTCACTGCCACAATTCACGGTGTAAAAAACATCATTTGCGTTACTGTAGCAATCACCTCTTCTATAAAAATTGTCTGCAGCGCTTTCACTATTCTCCCCGTCCTCCCAAGCCTCCTCTTTTTTGCTACCGCCATACCAAGTGTCAGAAAAATGGCTGCCTATCCCGCTTTCTCCGTCAAGATGGCCTCCCAAGTTAGCATCTCCGTCCAAACAGCTACCGCTTGTGTTTGGGAAGCCTCTGTCACCTCCACCGCTCTCCCTTCTTTCCCCAGAGGAGGTGCTTGAAGTTGGGAAGGAGTTTGTGGAGTCTTCCCCTCTACTTCCATATGGCTCCTGAGGGTCCAGATTGGGCTGAGAGGACTGGTGAAAGGATGGGCGGTGGCGATGGTGGTGGAGGTTGGGGAAGGATTGGGTAGATGAAGGGTCGTCCATGATGGCTCGCTGGGTGTAGCTAGAGTGCCTCCATGAGACAAACAGAAACACAGTGTAATTATAAATGAACAGCCACAACATTAGTTCACTTTAGCTCAAGTACTAAACACAGACTAGCCCTTGTTACCAAACTTGAGGCGTCCATAGTATTTAGATGAGCTCACACACTGAAGTCACAGCTGTGGGCCCCTCCAAAGGGAACGTCGTATACAGACCAGTATGCCTTATCGAGAAAAATGCTCCCCATATGTGCAGAACCGCTAAGTAGCACATCTTGCTATAGGGAGCACATGCCGACAGGATTCAAACACCGGATTCAAGTAACGAGAGTCGACAAGAGTTGTCACGTCTCCAAAATCCCCTGTCCATAAGTAGTTTGCACAGACCCCTGCAGGTTTTGGGGGTAATTTATTTGATAAGCCATGAACATTACCAACTGTTCTTTGTCCTATGAATTATCCTGAAATGTCATTACCTGAAATTAACAGTGCAGGCTACGCAGGCGGTCAGTTCAAAGCAATGGCGCCATTTTTCATTCCGAATCAAGCTCAGACTAGCAGTTTTTAGCATGCGTATTCCTGTTGAGCATGCTTACAAAGTCTGCCTCGACTGATGCCATTTGAGTTTTGTTTGCCGTCAGATTAAACACACGTTAGCTTGCTAGAAAATCACTTTGAGTACAGACTTGTACATTGCGTTTTGAGGTCTTTGTTGGTTTTTCTTTTTCTCTTTCTCAAAACCACATTCTGCTCTAAATAGGACGGTGAGTGAGTCAGAAAGAGAAAGAACGAAGGAAGACGAGATGAAGAGACAGATACACTCTCTACGTTCTAAGCGTTAGTGTTGGGTTTTTTTTACCAGTTCTTGGCGCTTAATTTCCTTTTCAAATATGTTCCTCCTCTGTTGTTCATGTTTTCTGGTCCTGGTTCTTCTTCTGATTGTCTTCATCGTTCACTCTGGCTTCGTCTCGAGTGTTTGAATAATTATTTCCCCCTTTCAGATTTAAAGCACCTCACTTAGTCCTTCCTATCTGTCTCACTCGCTCTCCTTTGACTGCACACACACACACACACACAGTCAAATAAATGGACACACACACACACACACACATACTTACACGGTCTGTCTTACATCTAAAGTAAAATGGACACACACACATAACCAAGCTCACACAGATACACCGTCTTTTTCACACACACACACACACACACACACACACACACTCTTGCAGGTGTCAGAAGGGACCAGCAAGTAGTGATGTTGCCGCGCTGTCTTTTCGTCGTCGTGGTAACCACATCCTGAGGAAACAAACGCTGACGGATCTCCCTCCTTTCAGCTATCTTTATCTCTCTGCCCCCCTCCTCCATCTCTCTTTCCGTCTCTCTGCCCGTCCTTGTCTGTCTCTGTGTGTCTCTCATTCTCTCTCTCTATCTCACCATGCGCCCAGCTTTGTCTACCTTTCTTCTTATGTCTCCGTCTTGCGTTGTATCTCTCTACTTCCCCCAGTCTCTGTGCACTCTCTTCTTTTTGGTATACTTGTAAGTTCTCTTAGTGTCCCACTGCCTTTGTGGCACTCTCATCCTTTTTGTAGTTATTTTTCTGTATTTTATTTTTAAAGACATGTATGCTGATTTTTATAGGCTGTGAAGAATAAAGCAGCTAAAGCTGTGTATGTGTGAGAAAACACATTACTCAGTTATGCGTGTGTCTGTACATGAGTGTTGAATGTGTGAACGTACATCGTGTGGCTACAGTACATTTTGTAAGTGTGTGCGTGTGTGTGTGTGTGTGTGTGTGTGTGTGCATAAGCGGTAGCGTAGATGTTTACCAGATCAAGATTCTCCGGCTGAGTCAGCTGACAGGAAATGAGAGAGAATGAAACAGGAAGGAAAACGGCGACAAATGATGAGGTTCAGGGAACCCTCTAATCAGCCTGCCGCCCCACCCACCACACGCACACACACACACACACACACACACACACACACACACACGCACATATAGTATGCACTTTTAACGGGCCAGTAAGCTGTTTTCTAGCTTTGTTATGTCATATATTTTTAAAACACCTACTCACACATGCACACGTAACCTCAAACACGACCGCTGGCAGGTCCACAAGTCTGTGAGCAACTTCAAAAACCTACGCACACACACACACACACACACGGCTGTTAAGTACAGACAAGACAGGGAGTAATCAATCAGTTTAAATAAGAGAAGACTAATTATTTGCGTCAACATTTAGCATCTTTCCGTAATATATTACCTGGCTTTCTATCAGTGGGGAAAAAAATTGTATTAACATACAGTATAACAAAACTCACCCCAAAGAATGGAACATGAATTATTCATTTACATCAACGGCAGTATTTTATTTTGTAACCTGTGTGATGCTCGGTCTTTCTCCTTCACGCAGCATGAATGCAAAGCAGTAAAAAGTACAATATTTCCCTCTGAAATGTAGTGGAGTAAATCTATAATATGAATTGTATATTCAGTCGTATAATATTATGCTGAATACTAATGGGCAACGTTAAAATGTACAAACGTATAAAATCTCACAAAATAGAAGTAGGCCTACCCTAAGGAACTGCCACTGCCTCCCAACTGCCACTTGAATTTTAGCTTCATCACTTTCTAAATGTGGAAAACTGTGTGAATATTGTACCAGCAATGACAGCATTTAAACAACTGCATCACGTGCATGAATTCAGGGACATACGTATACTTCTGTTAACAGATCATGTATCCTGTTCTTTACACGATTTTTCCCTCAGACATGACAACCCATTCTGAAACTTGTGTCACTTGTTGAGTTGATAATAAACTTGCCAGCAGATTGCGGTCCATTCAGTCACTCGTGGGGCACGTTTCATCAAATTTGTAACACAAGATCATTTTCTTCCTGAGACATTTTCCCTCATCAAAACCAACACCATGCTCGCAAGACCCTGCAGGACGCACAAATGTGGAATTTGTAAATAATCTGCGTGCAATGAAACGTGTGCAATCCCTCGAACAGCTCGTGTATCAGTAATTTATGATCCAACTGAGAAACTCCATCACCTTCCAGAGAGCGTAGAAAGAGAAAATGAGCAGATGTGTGTACGTGTGTCGGTGTGTGTGTGTAGGTGATCATGTTAATGCTGAGGTCACTGATACAGTGTGACTACTTCTCATAGCTGGAAACCTCAGCATTAACATGGAGAGTAGACAATGATATGGTATCTACACGACCTGTCTGACCCGATAACCTCAATATTAGCATACGTGATAACAATAATCTTTGATCGATTTACGCGCGTTCAGATGACCTCACTACATTACATTACACCTCATGCAAATATGTTAAATCTAAAGGGTCCATGGTCAATGCGAGGAGTTTCAGCTATTGAAGAAAAATGTTTCGAGATCATTATAAAGAACACGGTCAATGTCGATTGTCTGAGTGATCTTTACGTTGCTGCGGGAAGGAGTCGAGAACCAGGAAGACGACTTTCTATCCTTACACTTGCAGCCAAACGACATGCGGTTTTCTGACAGTGAGATTTACCAAAATGAATGAGATTCCTGAAAAACGTACAGTGAAAGGGAATCAACACAGAGTATTTCTGAGCATCTTTTTACGTCGTTGGCGCTCACCAAACATGGAGAATTTGACATGTGCTTTAACAATTCTCGTTACAATTTAGTCTCACATTTTAGGATAAAATGTTGTGCTTTCAAGATATTTTGATAGTTAGGTGCGGCGAAGAAAAAGATATACAACAGGATGAAAGGAAAGAAGAAATAAAAATGTCTTCAAATGCATTCTTGCATGGCTTCTGCACCCAACAGGGCGTTCAGTTTAGCCTTCAAAAGTTTACCGTTTTTTTGACTTTTTGGTAAAATATCTAAAACTCATCCAACCTTCTTTCAACCAGTGATTCAGACATGCTCTGCTATATTTGCCCGTGTCTCCTGCGTGTACGCATTTCCCCACATGCGTGTTTGTAACCTTGAGAAACCGGGGCGAATAAAGAAACGTGTGAATGAAAAGGATGCGAGAGGATGGAAGGGGAGTGCGGAGGAGTGTGTACGGGGGAGACGCTTCTCTGGTTTTCTCTCAAATTCACCATAAAAAGCTGCGGGAGCAGAGGAGGGGGAACGAGAGAAGCGCTTCTGGACTTTTTTTTTTTCTCCGAGCGGCCTCTTCATCTGTCTTTCGTCACTGAGAAAAGAAGTGCCGTTTGGCGGGAAGAGAGTAACCGAGTGGATGAGGGACAAATTAAAATCAGTGTGTATCGTAAAAAACACGGAGAAACAGGCTATTCTGCTGAGGTTAGCATTGCCGACTATCAGCATATGACTTAACATAACAATAACCCTGTTATTGTGTATGATGGCCCATGTTAACACTGTAGGTGTAACAGATGGTATACAAGAAAGCATGTAGCATCACCTAAAAAGCATGACGGTGTATGTGAAATACTGATACTGGTCATTTAGGATCAGTATTTCAGTCGTAAACACATGCAAACATAAGCAAAGACGCCGAGCTCAGAAAGAGCTGCAGGAGGGTTCTAAAACGGCTATATTGATATTTGATGTGTTAGAAAAAATGAGGTTGGAAATATTTGGAGCCCTTTTTCACTTTTAAATGCGTTTGATGCTCTCACATAGGAGTAAATGCGGGCCTGGAAATCACATGACAGCTTGACAAGAGCTTTTGCATCTAAAACAAGATCACACAGGCAAAAAGAATGTGCGGAGACCCCGCTGTGCACACATGTGACTGCAATGCTGCACTTCTTAAGACTGCTACAGGCGTCTTTCATGTAAAATCAACAGTGTTCACCACAGGAGGGCCCACCTGAATACAGTGATGGAATAGAGTTACTACAACACAGTGCACCATTTGTTTGTGCGACATTCTAATGTTGTCACTTTCACATGATGGACTTTCATTTATCAACGCGCGTTTCATAACCAAAAGCTGGGCATGCGTTCCTGTGGAAGCCCTGTGCAGAAGAGACAACAGTGTTCAAGCTGCAGCTCAAAACAAAGGGTTTGATTAAAACGGTCCAAAGCTGTTTTCTCACGTGACCCATGAGTCACCTGAGAAAGTTATCGAGTGGCAAAACAATTTATACACAATTAAAAGGAACTTTACATTTTCTGCAGCATCTTGTTGTGTGGATGAGTATAGTACAAATGAATGGCAACTTTATGATTGTGTCCATCTATTGGGTTAAAGTCCGTAACTTTAAATCTGATCACACACACACACACACACACACACTGCTAGCAGTTATAGTTACAGTGATACTGATAATATGATAATATGATACTCCACACATGGATAAAAATACCAACAGTTGTAATTCTATTTCACAACTGCAAAGTGCTGAATTTCGAATACATGAATCGATTCAAATCAGAGAGGTCAACTGCAGGTGAACTGAAAGAAGTCTTCAGCACATTGTATGAATATATAAAGAGAATGACTGTGATATCTCTATTAGAGGGTTTCTTCTTTCTCTTGGATTTTGATGTGCAGTATGTCATCGAAATGATATTGTGTATTTTTGCACTTGGAAAAACATATTTCCAATATGAATATAAATGAATTGGCCGCTGATGCACTTCTGAACATACTGTAATTCTGGTGAGTGGAGTAAATAAATAGTGCCATTAGCTGTTGTATTTTTTACATTCTTTCGAATAAAATTAATTACATTCGATTTATTCTCCAAATTTTAAAAAAACATTCGTTTCAGTGTTGAAAGTTGCAACCAATTTTTGTCATTTTGGTTGTGATGTATCAACTCGAAAAACTTTGTTTGATTATATTACTTAAGTTAAACATGAACCTGATCACAGCTCCTGGAAAAACAAGAGTCGGACACTTTCTGATGTATGTGATTATTAGTATATTCACTGCATGGGGGCCATCCCATAATCATAACTGGGTTCTCCATGAGGATCATTGAGTTTGTTTTGTATTTAATGTTAAAAGTCAGCGACACAAAACCTGCAGATGAACTTGACCCTGAACATTATTCTATAACCCGCAGTGGGCCATCTCCCTCCTCAAGGTCTGTGGGCGACAACGACACCCATGAGCTAAAGATGAGATACTATAAAAGATTAAAATAAAATGTATAAAATATACTCATTTATTTATTGATTCATCTACTTATTCATTTTACTTTTTTATCATAATTATCATTATTTATATTATTATTATTATTATTATTAGCACTTATTTATGTAGTTATTGAACCTACTTACCAATATTATTATTATTACCATTTATTTACACATTTATTTATTTATTATTTATACCTCCTCCTTCTCGGACCGATCTGTACATTCCTCTTGTCACAGTTTTTCATATATTGATATATATGACACACTTAGACGACACACTCTCACACATGCACCCAAACACATACAATACTCCCACTAACCAAAGCAACTCAAAATCTGTACTACATTCAAATTGTTTCAAGTCATGTTTTCATGGCTGTTTGTATGTCACATTGACAAAAACATTTATTAAATTATAATAGAAAATAAATATGTAAAAAGTAATTTACCTAAGGAAACTTGAGGGCGCCATGCCTCCCTTTAGCCAACAAATTATCAAACTAATTAGGATATTATGCTATTATCCAGCCAAATGCACTGCAACTAAATCAGCCCAGAAGAATTTCTGAATAATTTGAAGGATTTGTTTGTTTTCTGTGTAGCGTAAACATTAAGTTATTAGCCTCACCGCTCCTGAAAACTGTTATGTGAGCATTGATAAGGCAATAATCCGTGTATTCATGTTAAATAAGATCAACGGTGTTGATGCAAAGCACCCTGTTCTCACCTCTATACAGTCTGCCTGCTGCTAATGAGACGGATGTCTTCCATTATACGATTGACCTCTGTCCTCGCTATACTACTGTTGTAGTTTTACACTCGACCGTGACTAAGACCGCAATGCAAATATGACCAAGTCAAATAGGAAATAAATATTAAGTTAAAATAGAGTGCCTGGATTTTTGCATCTCTAAATCACACTGGATGTAATTAAGTGTAAATATAAAGCACAAAACGCGAGATTAAACAAACACCCACTTCATTTACTTTGACACGCCTAATTCATCACTGGTGCAGCCGATTGATCGGAGGTTGCGTACTAATTTGACTGGCGATCGAATGTTTGTAGTCAACAAGAGAAGCGGGTTTGGGTGCAAAAGCTGCACCACAAAGATGAAGGAACATTGTCGGCTCATCAGCGATGACGTTGCCCAATCAGGGGAAGAATATTTTCAAGCTAAGGAGTGAGGGAAACCACTAAAAGGGCCCTAAAGCAACTATGAGGAAACATGTTTCCATGGTTGAGAAGGGAGACACTGATTCTTCACAAAGCAAAAAGCACAGTTGGAAAAAAAACAACCAGGAAAAGCTTAAATGGCCTGATGGGACTAAAATGTTGCTTTTTGGACAACATACTAAATGCCAAACGCTGCACGTCAGCATAAAAACACGCCATCTCCACCCTGACGCATTGGTTTGGCGGCATCATGCTGTGGTGGATGCTTCTCTAGAGCGAGCCCTGTGAAACATAAAGCCGAATTCAGACCTCAGTCCAATCCAGAACATGTGGCAGAACTTCAATTAGCTGTTCAACCCACGGCCGTAATGCTGCTTAATAGATCTTAAACACTTCTTTCAAGAAGGAGAGAGGGACGATTGCAGCATCAAGACTGAAGACTTTCATTGCTGCCAAAGGCGCCTGTACTGCTTGAGGCAATACTTAAGAGGGGGAGGGGGGGGAATTCATTGGGGTGTTTTAAACACTTATAAGCATTGTATATCAGAGGCCCAATAACTTGATAAAACAATGACAGTGGAATATGTCTTTGATCGTAGTGCGTCTCTGGATGGACACGAAATGTCCTGCGAACTTCTTCCGTTTCCTCGCCTCGCCCCTTCTTCCACACATACAGTGTGGAAGTCCATGAACAATATCAAAGCCATTTAAAGATGAACACGGCTGCAACAAGCAAGCGACGTCGTTCTCTTTCTTCGGGCCTTGGTTTTCAAGTCGGTAAATGTTCAAAACAGATGTCTTTTCATTCGGGGCCTTTGTCGGCACAGAAGAAGAGCTTTCACTTGACGGCGAAAAAGCGTAAAAGCGGTCGTTGCCCCCGTTCTGTGTGCAGATGTCAAAGGAGGTCACGCACTCGAAGGAGGTCAAAAATAGCAACAACAACAATACGACATCTTCTTCTAGTGTTTTGTCTGCCTCATTTAAATCAGTTTGGATGGACTGAACCGTGTGAACACCTCTTTTTACACAGTTGTCTCAACAATGACTGTGAAGTTGAATAAACATCTTAAACCATTTAGATAAAAACTGACCCGTATAAGTAAATACAGGGATTTTATACTGGTTTTAGTGAGGGGGAACAAATCCACCGCTCCCTGAGTGTAGATTCGCACTCAGCAAAGCTCAGCAGATAAATCCTCCATCATTTCATCCCACACTTCAAATCACCTTTATACATCTAAGTGTACCCAGGTCCTGTATTATCACATAATGTTAAGAAAGGGGTCACAATGGAGAAAGTCAAGCTTGTGGTTTAAAGCCTCTCTGTGTAAGAGCACGCTTGGCGTACACACACCAACATGTTTGCGAATAAAACACTGCCATGCTACAAGTAACGTCACTTTTAGAAATGAACTGCATGAACATCACAGTATGCATCTGTACATGGACTTATCAATACTTATTACATATTCTTTGGGAGCACATTGTGCACCTGCGGTTTTTAAAATTTCACTGACGAAGTTATTTTTTTTAAAAATGGCTCCCTCGGATAAAAGTAGCTGTTAAATGATGAGAAATAAGTGTGTTTTGGTAGTGTGAGATAATGCTAATGATGCTAATGTTGGGTTAAACTGTCTCTAAGCTAAATCAAAAAGCTCCTGCCTTATCGTGGGCTGAAACAGGAGAAGGAAAGTAAGGAGAAATAGTCTTCTTACCTGTTAAGTTGTCATTACGATGAGAGATGTGCCCGTGGCAGTGAGGTGCATGTGTGTGTAGTCTGCTGGTAGGTAGACATGTGTGTGAGAAAGGGGGAGGAGAGAGAGAGAGACGGCGAACAAGAGAAAGAGAGAGAGAGAGAGAGAGAGAGAGAGAGATGTAGTTTCACCAGAGATGGTCGGCCACTGTCGCTCTTTCAGTTGATCTTTCAGCCGCTCATCCACTTTGTCATAATGGCAGTGTGTGTGTGTGTGTGTGTGTGTGTGTGTGTGTGTGTGGTGTGTGTGTGTGAGTGTGTGTGTGTTACAAGCTGTGTCATAGTGATCCTGGAAACAATAGAAAAACACCCTTGTGTGCGGCTTCAACCTCATGCTCACACACATGCACACACACACACACACACACACACACACACACACACGCATACAGTACATGCACATATACACACACTTTCAGTTTGAGCGTTTTATTTTCTCCCTTCTTATCCCTCATTTTTTCTTATGGTCTCTTTTGGGTCCGTTTGTATTTAAAGGGCAACACACACACACACACACACACACACACACACACACACACACACACACACACACACACACACACACACACACACACAGAACACTGCTCATAACCAGCACATCATTTTGAAAATTTGGAAAGTAAAGAGTGCATTTGCAGTCTCGGACACTGTTGTTGTGGAGTCCTGTTCTAGTTTTGGAGGGAAACTGAACATGTATTTGATTCCTTGCTGAGAGTTAGATGAGAAGATCAATACACCTTTCATGGTAGCTAATACAGTAATATATATATATATATATAAATATATATAAATATGTAGCTACAGTAAGCAGGCGGTTAGCTTAGCTTAGCATAAAGACTAGAAGTAGGGAATAACAACTAACCTGGCTCCGTCCACAAGCAAACGTCTGTTAATTAGTGAGCCTCAGAGGTGCTGATTGGCAAATTGTGTTACCTTTGGACGGAGCCAGACTAGCTGTTAAACTGTATCCAGTCTTTATGCTTAAGATGTCATCTTCTCATGCTGAGCTTCTCATCCACGTCCCAGCAACACGTTTTTAAGTTAAGGGATACCTTCAGCTTAGGCTCCAAAGTCGGAGAATAAGTAAGCAGGAGAGGTGGATGTGTGGATTGGACAGATGTTTGGACAGAAGGAACCATTGATTAGAATAGCTAAAGTCTTGATGCTAAGCTAACAAGCGGGAAGCTATAGCCTCGAGATGAGAGGGCTTTCAGCTCTCATCTTACTTTCGACAAGGAAGCAAATGAGAATTTACCCCAAAATGTTGAACAATTGCTGTGAGGATGAGTTTCTTGCGTTAATTGCTTCATTTGATCTTGAGGACTTGTTCTGAAACAAGTCCTTGTGTCCAAAGCAAGACGTCAATTATGCTGTTTCAGTTTTATGCCTATATTTTATATGTTCCTCAATCCATTTGGGTTTAACTAAATAACCCCAAAGCTAATCCGAGACCAGATATTGTTCAAGCATCATGAAACTGTACACAGTTCAACAGAACACAGAACACGTTGAACCCACAATAACACGAGACGAACGTAAGAGTGTGCAAGCTGGCTAAAGAAACAGAAAATCAACTGAAGACTTCATACGTTCAGGAGAGGAAAACACAGCCAGTCGCCACTCTGGACTGATCTTCTAAGAGCCGGCTGATGGAAAATGAAAAGTATCATTCAAACTTATACAAACTTATTAGAGAAAAAACACCAACTTTTTCCAAAATCCTCAAGTTTGTCCTTCAGAGCATACCTGTTTCACCAGCGTTGTGGTAGAGGAGAGGGCTAGTAGTTTAAAAACAAGGTACAACTTGAAATACTCTTGACCAAGTCTCAAAACATCAACATGAAGCTTACCAACATGAGCTGTAGAAAGAAGTATTTTTTATACGCTTCATACTAAGATCTGGCGGTATATATGGTTAAGTTAACCTCCGTATATTGAGAGGAGTGATGTGCTTTCTGAATGTACAGTATCGTCTTTTCACTCACAGGGATTTCCATTTTAAAGTGTCAGGTTGGAGTAGATTACAATGCTGTATTTCAGTGTAAAACAACGTTTGGGTCTATGCGGCGCTCCATGAAAGCTGATGAAAGGTCATGTAGCTTCATGTCACCGTGATGTAAACGGTGAATGTGTGTGTGTGTGTGTGTGTGTGTGTGTGTGTGTGTGTGTGTCAGACTCAGACTGAGAGTCAGTCATGAGTGTGCATGGTGGTGGATGAGACGGTGGTTGAGTTTCGCAGCGGCGTGGGGTGAGCAGAGAGGTGCCGAGACGGGCTCTGATTCCCGGTATCATCAACTTCAAACCTCCCCTGTGAGACCACAGCACCACGGCGGCTCTGTATTGGGCCGAGACCCTGAGAGTTCTCGCGACTTTCAGCTGTTAAAGGGACTGTTTGACATTTTCATCAAAAGGATGGTTTTCGGATTTTTGAATGAGAAATTGACAGGTTTACTGTAGATTACCGCGGCGGTATAAATGAAACTGGTTTCAGAAAAAGAACACTTTCTAAATGGAAAAGAGACAGCATAAGATGTCAGCATTTCATGAATACACTTTTAAAGTTAGATTACAGATTTGCTGATTTGTATATTTCATGCGGGGTCAAACATTTTGCCCATCCGACATGGGGTTACAAGACACCTTTAAAGATTAAACAAATACATTTTCACAACCAAAAGAAACCATAAAAAAAAATTATAAAATTATATAAAAGATATACATGAATACAGTATCACAATTAAAAGTACTCATTAGGCAGAAATGCCCCTTTCAGAGTGACGTATTATCATCATACTAATGGATGTGTGGCTCGACAATTCAATGTTTTAGGTGGTCGAGGTGGAGCTAGTTTTACCTACTTTATATTCTGTCGGGTTGTTTAAATAAAAACAGTGCATCTCAAAAGCTGGTTTGTAACTAAAAATGATAATATACAAAATAACTGCAGCTGCCAGATAAAGAACATTGTACTTAAGTAAATGTACTCGATTGCTTTTCCCTTGGCTGAATGAAATCAGACTTGCTGTTTTATGTCAGTGTGCCAAAGACATCAGGCTGGACTCATACAGGACTAAAAGGAATAGTTTGATCATAATCTGGTGTTTTTCTGATGTAAAACTGTAAAATCAGGTCAAGCAAAGAATGCCAGACAATGTAAAAAGTAAAACAGACTGTTGGTTGATTACGATAAAACCGTGATGCTTTAAAGAGAGTGTTTTTCTTGGTGACATCTTTAGACAGTGTGTAATGTAGGTCTACTCTATATGAACCCAACAACTAAAGCTAAACTACTAAACTAAATTCAAGCAATAATGTTGAGGAAAGATGGCAGGTTTTCAATCACACACACACACACCGGTGAGTTCCACCTTTTATTCACAAGATAAAGTATTCATATATAAACGCAATTGGGAAGTACGCACAGAGAGGATATATTTTATTTTATATTTCTCATTCATCTTCCTGATTTTGTCAATGCTGCGTCATCTTAACACAGGAAGGTTTTTCTTCTTCTATAGATCACTATATTAACGAGAGCGGTCTCAGGGACCACTGTGAAACAAGCGGTGATGTCGCTTAGCGTTAAACATCAACACATCTTCTCTGCTATTTTTGAAACGTGACATAAGGATGGAGGTGTATGACTGTAGTCACTTAAAGACAGTGTATGACCCATTTAGAGACTCGTAGGTATGTGCACAGCGTACATTTTAGTCAAGTATAATGAGCCGATAACACGTTGATTAAATATAGACGCGCTTCCTCTGTTAACATCTGTGACACACTTACACACACACACCTGTACGTACAGAGAACGTCTCATCTGATATTATCTTCGGCACAAAAAAAGCATCCTTAAACACAGAACCCACTCTTAGAAGAATGTTGTCACACACAGAAACACGAGTGCGCAGGAGTTGGTACAGAACTTTCCGTTTATTCATTTCGAATTCAGTTCACCTGACGGACTTGATGACATTCGCAACAATTTTGTTTACTAAAACTCTCAGAAGACTTCAAACAGAGTCAACACACACACACACACGTTCAGAGTTAACTTAAAATAAAGTCCATGAAAGAAAGTCAAGATTTTCACTAAAACAGAATCTTAAAAGTTCTGACAAATAAAACAAAAAAAAAAAAAAAAAGGACTGCTAAAGAAATGCCCGTCAAATAAAAAAAATGGAATGTCTTTCACATATTTTGGACAATGCACAGATAGTCAACAATAAAAGCTCACAAGTGAACATGAGTGTGTCCGAGTTGGCTGCGGTCTTTTCCTCACACAAAGACACAACAGTGAACACAAAATATAGTGTTATAAACATTTTGAAAACAAAACGAATTGAACGGAGCTCGTACTGGTCAACAGTCTGTATTTGTACGGCAGATTTAAATTCGACCCAATTAAGTTATTTTCTGACTAAATAATCGGAAAAGTCCTTTCTATTAAAAAGGTTTCTTTAAAATCCTGTATCTTTTGAATATGCCACCTTATTCCTAAGGATTAGGACAGACTGTAGTTTCTGTTTTTAAACAAGTCTAATCTGTAGGTAGCGCTCCTTATACTTTGGCTCCATCTTTAGCCTGTATAGGGGAACTGCAGGAGGATGGCTTCTCCGGGTTTTAGGGTGATTTTGTCCAGGCTGATTGTGGAGTCTACCTTCAGGTCCGCATCAGTCGACAGCTTCACCGTGGCCATCTCTGGCAGCTCCAGTCCTTCTGCAGGAACAAAGATCACGCTGTTAAAAACAACCAACTGCTGCTAATGAGTGTTACTGGCCCGGGACGCTAGATCTTTCTGTTGAACTTGCCTGTGGGTGCCAGTTTGAGTGCGAGCAGCTCGGACGCCGAGCCCCAGTTGACAGCCGTTATGTATCTCTCGCTCTGGTCCCACACTCGGAGGAAAGAGAGGGAGGAGGTGGCGGAGAAGAGAGAGTAGTAGTCTCCGTGGAGGAGGGAGCGCTCTTTTCCTCGCAGTTCGCTGAGGGATTTGAACCAATTCCTTATGGAGACGCGCTCCGTCCGCTCAGCCTGTAAATGTGAGGATTAGGGGGGAAATATTTTAAAAACATTGAAATCGTTATTTTCTCAAAGACTCCTTTTCTACACCAACAGGCGCTGTGAACACACTCTTACCTTATCCGTTTCGTTGACAGCTGCTCCTTCAACAGGTTCCGTCTCTATGTCCCAAACCATCTTGGGAGATTCGGCACCCTGATAAAGAAACAAAGAGGGGAGAGACAACGGTTACAACCTGGAACAGCTGTCAGGTCACTGAAACATTTGAAAAATCGGTTTTGCGGCTTACGTCTGCTGCCTGGAGGCCGATCTCATCCCCGTAGGTAAACACTGGGGTTCCGGGCATGGTGAACAGCAGGAGCTGGTAGAGGCGGATCAGGCCCGGAGTCGTCGCCTGTTTGGCCAGCTGGTCGCGTTGGGCGGCGCCCAGACCCCAGCCGAGGCTTCTCTGCTGAGAGTTGAGGGTGTCCATGGCCATGATGCGCTCCACACCTGCACATACAGAAGGAAAATGATCTCGTGCAATGCACCGCTTTGGACCAACCGGTTGGTTTTCACACAAGAACGGACAATAGTTTGTTAGCTCGAGATTTAGACAGAAAGATTAATAAAACCACAGAATAAGGAGAGATAAAGTAAAATGAATAATGGATGCATTGTGTCCAGAATATTATGCTACGGCGTTCACCCGACACGCATGACGAAATAACGAAGGCACTTCAGCCTACCTCCATTTTTGGTGCTGAGCAGGTCAGACAGAACCAGATCGACACCAGTCGTGTTGACGAGCTGAGACACCGCGTCAGCCGAAATACCTTCAACCACACCCATCAGCAGCCTGAGAGAAAGAGAAGGTGGTGTAATTACACTGCCGACACTGGTTTGTAGCTTTTGAAAAGTGCAATAGGTTGTTCTAGGAGTAGCATAGAATTCCGATCAGCATCTTGGAATACGCCCTCGGATGAAACTAGATTTTTTTGAAGAGTCGATTGAGTCATTCCTCAAACCCTCCACAAGGTGTCGCTTCGCCATGAGAAAGTGTGAAACGAGAGAGAGAGCCTTTCTCATTGATCTCTCTGACCCCACCCACAGTCCCCCGCAGCACTGGAATGCTTTTAATCTCCACCTTCTCTCAGGAAACATCGGTTATTTGTCCTGACAATTGACTGAAAATGATATTCCCAAAAATTGTTTAAAAAAAAAAAAATCTATTAAAATCGGTTCGAATTTTGGAGGTAGAGTCCTGCTTTTTTCCCTGCTTGCAAATTGAGCTGGTAATGCTGAATATTCCAATATATCTGAATGAATATTCATGTCATAACAGTGCAGTCTCTCTCTATACCTGCAGGCAGTAGCTAAATGTATTAAGAATCCTCACAGATCGTCTACTAAAGCAGAACAAAAGCGAGTGAGAAAACCTCCGCCACAGTTACCTCTTCCTGGGGTTGTCGGTGCTGTTGATGTTGACGGCAGACTGCAGCTTGGACCAATCAACAGAGCTGGTGGCAACGGTGAGGTCAGATAGCTTGATGCCATCAACATCTAAATTCAGCCAATACTCTGCGGCAGCCTGGAAGAGAACACGAGCGCTTTAGCCACAACAGCTTGATGACATGGACTCACTTTAACACGATTAAAAGTTAGTGAGTGAATTAAGGATCACAGAAGATAAATGTGTGTGTCCTACCATGACTTTCTCCATCACGTTATCAACATCACCAGATCCGAACCAGGAAGACGCTCCCGGGTAGTTTGGAGTCAGGTCAAGCACCACAGAAATGCCTGAGAGGAGAAGTAAACAGAAACAGTGAGAAAACACCATCTGGCTTGAGCAGTCCAAAATACCATCAACCACCCTACTCTCTTACTGTTAACGGAGAATCTCTCCCAACATTTGTGATTCATAAGGAAATACTGGTTTGAGCTTTTCCACCCCAAAAAAACCCTGATACGAGTTGTATGAAGACCTACCCTTCTTGTGGGCCTTTTCCAGCACAGCGACCAGGGCTTCCACTTTTCCCTGGGTCGGGTCGATCTGTTGAAGATTCAGGGTTTCCGGGTTGTCGGCCTGGACGGTGTGAAGAGGGCCCAGAACCAGGCCTTTCACCTTCAGCTTGTTGATTTCGTCCAGCTTTGCCTCAACGCCTTGGAGACAAACGGAGAGACGGGGGAGGTAGAGTCAGAGTGGAGTTCACAATCGGGGAAAAGACAGAGTTTATGTGTGAAAGGTTGCGGGATCAAAAGGGTGGAGGAAGAGAGGGAAAACGGCTAGAGAGACATTTTGGTAAAAAAAAAAAATACTGCTCTTTTAGCTTGGTATTGACTCAAGGCATGCGAGTGACCCCCCACCCCACCCCCACCCACACCCTCTGCTGGCCATGTCGAGTCTGAGCACAAGGCGGTCCGTTATGTAAGCACCACCAAGTCACGTGTGGTTGTTGGAATTCTGCCCAAGGCCTGTTGGAAACCTGAGTGCCCCCGAGTAATTCACTTTAAGAGCAGCAGTACAACCTGTCCTTCCTGTCTGCCTCGTAAAAAAACATGTTGTTAAAAGCAAAATTGGAAAACGAAGGCTTATAATCGTGACTGCTGTGTTAAATAATAAAAGCCTGAAATAAAATAGTTACATTTCTACTTCTATCTGATTCTGCAAACCACTGGGGAAAATAAAATGTACCGGGTTGCTCAACTTTGACCTTAAATCTGAGCAGGAGAGATATTAAAGAAATGATTCGTCGACTTTTTAGGCCCTTTAGACCTTGAGTCACTCGTTGTCGGCCTTGTCAGCAGTTTGGCATCTGGCCAGCTGAAACAGGCCACGCAGAACTCAGGAAACACAAGACCTCTCCTGTGTGAATACGCACGGGTTACCACAGGCCAGACCACGCTGTGAAGATAATCTCACATCCGTATTTTGGGAATAGGGATGTGAAAATAGTATTATAGGAATAGTAACAGTAGCAAGAAAGGCCTTAGCCATTAAAAGTCTGAGATTAACCCTGAAAATACAAAAGTATTCTACCTGCAAGTCCATCAGAGAAAGCTTCAAGATCGTCGATCTGGTACAGCGGTCCTTCGTTCCACCAGTTCATCTCAGGGATGGGTTTGCAGCGAGGGGCCTGGACTATGATCACTATGGCTCCAGCCAGCATGCCCAACCAGCCCAGCCAAAACAGGACGAGAAGCACGCAACGGGTTCGCACCCACCTAGACACAAAAAGAAAGAAAGAAAAAGTTACAAGGACCCCTGTTTTTTATGTCACATGTTTATAGAAAAGGTGTTTATAGCAACTCTTCTTACCCTGGGGTGCCAGCCACCTTCATCAGCTCCTCCTTGGACAGGCCGGTGAATGTAACCTCGTCTTCTGGGACCTTCAGCTTGACGCTGCCATTCTTCTCCCCTCCTGCGGCCTGGACCTCGCCTGTCATGGGCTGCTTCTCCGGGTCCAGCTCATTGAGCTCCACGTCCTTCATGTCGACCTCCGAGTCCTTATTCATGGTGGGATCAAGAGGATTTCTTTTTAGAGATGGGGAGGTGTGCAGCGGGGTGGATAACAGAAGGGGAGGAGGGGAGAAATATGTTAATAGTTTGATCTCTTTTCTTTCTGTCATTAGTGGTTATACGTTTGGTCACATAGTAGCTAGTTTCCAGTGGAACTAGACTGCACTGGAGAAGAGACTGAAGTCAAAGTCCCTTGAATTGTTAGTCCAACACCCGTACGACCGTCAGCAATAAACTAACAGCGGCACATCAAAGGAAACCGTCACAATAAAACGGGATTACTACATGTATTAAATTAGTGCTATAACTAGCCAATTTAAATAAATAAAAATGTTGCAATGTTTGACAGAAAAGGAGTTACGCATTTACTTTTTAAAATGCTACAGAGTTCTACATGACACGTGTTTAGCCAAAACAGGCTTCAAAAACGATGTGTATTTAATAACTTTAATATTTCAAAATAAAGGGCAACTTCCTGTTTCAACACAAACAACAAGCGGCGTTTCAAACGCGAGTGGACTCGTTTCTTTAAAAAAGGGTATCCGGTATGTTTTAGACCAAAGACTTTATACATGAGAAGGTTTTGTTCGGCTGAGAGTCTCCAGTTAACAGGAGTCACTGGATAAGCCGAAACACCGGGAGTATAGTTAGCTCCGTTTAGTTCCAGAAACGTGAATGTTTCAATATTTGTTTCACTGAAATGTCTGCCCAATTTGTGTATCGAAGTCAACAGCTGATTCAAGTAAAAATTGAAATGACCCAATCAACGGCCCCCCCAAAAACGATATACTATAACCGTCTATAAAGATGATGAAATCAAGCCCATCGTGACGTCATCAACTGGTACACGAGGCATTATAGTGACGCCTCTATAAACCACTTTAACTACACCGCGTTGAGTTTGTTATGTGGCCGCAAAACTCGATGAAGTTACGTTCGATTCAACATTACCTGTTTAAAAAGCAACGTAAAATCCGTCCGTGTTGTCCTTTTCTTTTTCAGGCGTTAATCCTATGGTCTCTGATAATCTAGCGGGAGAGAGGCTGCTCTGTATTTGTAGCTGCCCTGGTTTCTCCGCCTACCGGGGGATGACCCAATAATCTCTCTCTCTCTCTCTCTCTCTCTCTCTCTCTCTCTCTCTCTCTCAGAAACACACAGACATTATCCCATGCTCCTAGAATTAATTTTAATACCACACCTCCAACATACTAGACCCCTTATTTGGACCACGTTTCTGTCAAATGTGCACTGTTTTGTTCTATAAAAAACCCACTTCCATGTATTCTTTACACGGTTTCAGCCCTCGTCCCAGTTTGCAAATAAAACAGCGCAGAACCTTTCTGTTTGTCTCTTTGTATGTTTTCATTTTAGGCTGAAGTACCATTGTCCTCAGACTATAAGTAGGGGCTAATGGAGATGACATGGAGGTGTGTGTTAATGTGGAAAGTCATTATGCTGCAAAGTACTGACAGACAACATATGTTCATGATTCAGTTTGGTGATGCAAACGTTTCCTGAAGATAATATAATCAGTTGCATAAGCCATGCTGAGGACCGACTGATTAATGGGTTGATTACTGCAAGAGGCTCATTCTGAGGCCTTTCTTCTTTTGAATAGTGGAGAGTGCCACTCTGTTCTTCAATCCAATACACCCCCTTCTACTTCCCACCCATTCCCTCCTTCAGTTTTAACACACAGACTTCATCTGCTCACTCACTGAGTAATCTACTCAGTCTGATATGATCGTGCTCTCACTATTGTGCTAACCAAAACGACAATAAAGTAAAAATCCCGTCTAGACTGAATAGGATTTGCATGGCCTTCCAATTTTTTACGTCTTTATAAGTAAACTATATATTTAGACAAAATATTTGCATTGGATGATTAGCATTAGAAGCGATTGGTTTGGAGTATTTGATGGAAATCAGAAATCAGGTTGTTGTTGACATTGCTGATGGTTTCATTTTGTTTTGTTTCCGTCAGTGTTTTGTGCTCTCAGGCCTTTCCCAGCTGTCGCTGACCTTCATAAAGTTACAGCAGACTTCCAGGAAAAGCATCCACAGATCCTCTATGTCATGTACATAAAGCTCCGCGGTATGTTCCAGGCCATTTTTGTACAGGTTACAGTATGTACTGCAGTTGATATTTTGTTTATCTCAGTAAGCAACCTGAGAGCCAATCAAAATGCCAAAATGGCACATGGTTATGAGAAAGAAACATAAGCCTTGTGTTGATAATGCTCATATTCCGGTGAGGTCCATCTGTTGTAAATATTGAGAGGGTCATATTTTCAAACTCTTGTGAGTAAACATCTTTATGTGACGGGTACCTTCAGGAGCACGCTCCACCACTTTGCTCTCATGTAACTGTATGTTTGCATTGCGTGTGCTTGTTTTGTGCACCTCTGTGTTTGTGTTCAGTCTCCATCCTATTGCCTTGAAGGGTTTTGTATGAAATTATCTTGTATGACAAAAAAACTTGCAAACAAAATTCACAGAAAACCACATTTTCACAGTTTCTTTTTCTTGTTATTTCACGCAATTTATTTGTTTTGTAAGAATATGTAATTCTTGGCTAATAAATAAATAAATATGTATTGTATATATTCTGGTCTGTGGACAGTTGTCCCTGCAGGTAGTTCCACCTGCAAATCAAAGGATATTCTAATGACCTATTATTAGTTTTACCAGGAATAATGCTACTGAGAGCATGCAGGTTAATAGAGATGTTGAGGTAGTAATAGAGATGTTGACTGCAGGCTGATATGAACACGCTGTGCTGTTGATCCAGGGAGGATGGTGGAGGAAAGAACAGGGACACTCTGTTCTATGTCATTCATCATCCCTTCTCTTTTTCCCTCTAACTTATCTGCTTTCATAGACTAAAGACGATTAAAGAAGCAATGTTTGGATTGACATTCATGTCAAAGAGTTGGAGATTTGAGGGAAAAAATACAAGGAAAGAGGAAGAGACAGAGCAGTGACTCAGGAAACAAGAGTCAGGAGGAGGGGCCAGGAAATGAGGAGGGACCAGAATAAAGAAGAGAAAGGACAGACAGAGAGCGAGGCCGGGGCAAGGATGTGAAAACATGTTTGTGAGTTGGGGGTGTTACAAAACTTGGAGCAAAATTTGGAACAACATGGCCAGATTATTTAAGGAAACACGACACTAAGCTATGGCAAAACCTTCCCCAAGTCTTTTCCCACATGTTGTCCGAGTCTCGTTGAGTCTTCACATCTCTTACAAAGTTTTACAAGTTGTTAACTATCAGCCACCAACGATGGAGTGGACACTGATGAAATAATTTACTCCAAGACTTGTTCTACTGCAAAGCCAGTGTGCTTTGTTTGTGCATTTGGCAGTAGAGGAGGGGACAGTATCCCTAAATCCATCAGCAAGCATGAACAAACAGACATGAAAAGGAGAGAGAGAGAGAGAGAGAGAGAGAGAGAGAGAGAGCGAGAGAGAGAGAGAAAGAGGGAGAGAGAGGGGAAAGGAGGGCATATTCTGCATAGTTTGGTAGGCAGCAGGGGATTACTGTGCATTACACCACACTGGTGGTTCAGGGTCGCAGTTTCAAAAAGACACAACAGCTTATTGCAGATATGAGTTACATTTATTTGTTTTGTTGAATATGGTTTTACACAAGCAGATTGAATAAGTAAGTCATTATTTTATAGTATTAAAAGTGGAATTTGACCAAATTCTTAACACAAACGCGGTTTTAGATTACACTTCAAATGCAGGCCTGTGGAATGTTAACTGAGACAAACACAACAATGTCGTGGGGATTAGCAATCGAAAATATGAATAGTGAACTACTCTAAAATCCCTAAGAGTTCAACTTTTAGTGGGGCCTGCTGGCCCCTGTTTTGTTCTGGATCAAATGTAATGTCTGCAGTGCTGGAGGGACACACACACACACACATGGATACACACACAGGGCCTCACTGTAAATCCCTGTCTGATCCCTCTGAGAGAGTTTATTTTGCAAGACAGCGTGAGCTTAAAAAAAAAAGAAAAAGAAAGGCACTGCAAAGCAGACCTGGACCAGTTTGGACCAGTTAGGCTGAGGTCTTGTGCTTTCATCTCATTGTCTCGGGCTCACAGCAACGTTCAGTCCAAAACAGTTCAAGATAAATCTATAGATCAATGTTGCACTGATATCTAGTGAATCATTTACAGAGACAGTTGCTGGTTGAAACACACTCAGTCATGTTGGGTGTACTTCACAGGGACTTTGCCATGTTGTGTAATGACATTGCTGTAGTGTTTTATTCCACTGATATCATTGTACAGCACATTAAAACAATCCTACACACACCATGCCTTGCTTGTAAAATTGTAATAACTTTTCTACCTCTAATCTCTCCGTTTGTTCTTCCTCTCTGTAATATATTCCCTCCTGTTCTTTTTTTCCTTCTTTGTTCCCCATGTGTGGCCTAGTTTTCTCCCACAGACAAAGGGGGGACTGTTCAATGTGGAAAGCCTCCCTCTCTTACACTCTGCTGGCGTGAATGGAGAGCTGATAGAGCAGACACTAATTAGTTCATCACATTCGTACATTCACCGCAGACATATGTCAAAAATATATAAAGGAGTAAATCAGCAAGTTTCATGACAAATTAAAGAATATTTCCGAAAATTGCACCCTGATATTTTCTCTTATATCAGCATATTGTAATGATCTCTGCATTTCACATCTCCCTCTCTCTCCCAGTATATACATCTTCTCATTCACAAACTCGTCCCTGTCCTTCACACTGGCCTGCTCTGTTACCGCACGCTCTCTCTGACTCTCCCCCCTACCACCGCCTCTTTCAGCCAGGAAACAATGGGCGCACGTTATGTAAGAACGCACCTCTACGTAAGAAGAATAACAAACAGTTCTATTCAGCGATGAAATGCTCGTTCTGTCCTCTGACGCATACGAGCAGAGTGGCGCAGCGGAAGCGTGCTGGGCCCATAACCCAGAGGTCGATGGATCGAAACCATCCTCTGCTATTTTGACAATATTACCGTGCCAAAGCGACAGTGCTATATACTATTATTTATAGACCCCTATATCGCTCATATAACGTTAACTCAACGCCTATCCACCTCTTTGTGTCATGGTACAGAAATATTGGTCAAGATATATTGGAAGTCCTGCGTTCAGAATGTTCTTTACAGTAAGTAAAATGATTTACCACCTCAGTATAATTGCAATATAATCATTTCATCGCTTCGATGTTTAATTGAATTACTTTATGTACAGCTGGGAGGAGCTTGTGAATTTCTCGTGTCCTTTGATGAAACAATTTAGTATTATTAATCTGAATCTGCAAAGTAACCTAAATTATCAAAAACATGTTGTGTAAAAAGAACAATATTTACACTTGAAATGTAGGGGAGTAAAGATATACAGTATTGTACAAGTACCTCAATATTGTACTTCAGTACACTTCTTTAGTAAGAGTACTTCCACCACTGGTAAATAAAAGCTGTAGTCTGAACACACATGAAGCGGTTTTGCATCGGCAACTGAGCTTGTCAGTTTTTCGCCTGTAAAAGCCAAACCAGCCGTTCAGGTTATCTCAAATCAAACATTTACCTCATTTGTGTGTGCTCCACGTCTTCCGTTCAATTTAACAGGCAATCACCGGAAAAGAAAGCAGCATCGGTGACCTTTGAGCTCCAGCTGTTGGGTGTAAACTCACACTCAGGCTGCATCTCGTTCAAGGCCTTGAGGAGCTTTTGACAACATAACATAAAACGCTGATATGAGGAGTAGTTTAATCAATAATGAAATAAGAAAGTAAAGGGAATAGTGTCAAGTGTCTCTGATCTCAAAACGTTTGTGTGATAAGAAAGGGCTGGGGAATGTATCACAGCTTGGGAAAGGTTTGTTGAATGCACAGCTGGAACTTCCTCAGCGTTGCAGTGATGTCGGTGGTTGCTCTCTTTGTTGCATTGTCTCAAACAGGGAAAGGCCTCTAGACCTTCATGTTTGTTTCTTAATTTAGCATCTTTGACACAGAGACGATATGAATGCAGATCAACATCAGAAAGGTATCATCAAACAAAAGTCATTCAAATATATATTTGATGTATTTGCTGTTAAGTCCCTCGTACTCTCTAGTGGAGTACATTATATGAACCTTTAGTGCCCCCTGCAGGATTCCAGTGGTTCTTACATTGATAATAAAAGTGGTGCAAAGACAGCACTGATGATTACACATTATGATACATTTTACACATTTTTATGACTTTGACTTCCATTCAAATCAACCATCGTTCTTATATCACATACATTCAGGAGGTAATTACTGGTTTTACATTAATTCTCTGTACTCAAACATAGACCTTCAATTTCATGTGGCATTTTAATAAGCATTTTGAAGTTCTATCCGTCTATTTCAGAGATATTTAAATACAGTTCTTACACCTCTTAGTTGATTACACTGGTAAATGCAATGTGTCAGGGCTTGATTCGTTGGTCTCAATTTACCCATATTAGTGGATTATATAAAATAACTGTCTGATTAAAATGTTAATAATAGCTATTGTTTGCAAAGAGATGATCCTAATTTCAACAGCACCTGAATTGCAAAAACACACAGACTATATTGCGAGTTACAATATAAAACAGAAGAAGTCTTATGCTACTTTGAAGACTTCAGTGAGGGAAAATAATAAATAAACTACATTAATTAGGTAAAAAAAAATAGTGTTCGGAAATAATATTGCAACTTAAGAGTCAATATTATAAAAATGTAAATATTTCATTAAAAAAATAAAATAAAATAAATAATAATTAAATAGTAAATATTTTGTTTTACCTCATATATATATATATATATATATATATATATATATATATATATATATATATATATATATATATATATATATAACATTTTACAACATTTACTGCTACTACTAATAAGAATGAGATTATAAGAAATTAAAATATTTTTAAATTGGACAAAATAAAATTTAAAAAACCGACGTTGAATTTGACGCCACAGAACGTCATCACGTCACCAGACAGGAAATGAGCGGAGAGGAGGGAGCGAGGAATCACAACAGAGCAGCAGCAGCAGCAGCAGCGTTGACACTTGTGTTTTGAGCCACTGAAACGCACTGTTGCTTGTTTTCTTTCTGTCGCCACCGAGAACTGACATGTCACGAAAACCCAAAGATGAATACTACCGTTTCTTTACCGTTACCGACCCGCGCACACACGAGAAGGGACACACCGAGTACAAAGTGACAGCGAGGGTTGGTTTACACTCTTTATCTCTCTTTAGCTGACGTTACAATACTTACGTTGTCACTTATACTTCATAATTAAGCTCATTTTCATGTGGGTTTGTCATGTTTTCTTTCTCTTTAATACACAAACATTGTTTCGCGTGTCGTGCTCTTCGGTCAGACGTACTGTTAATGGTTTACAACACAATGAAGTGAGTAACATCAGTAGCGTTACTAGTCATGAAGAAACAAAGGCTCTGCAGGCAGAGAGATGAACACACAACGAGCCTATTATTTGAGGCGGTGTAGCAGGGGCGAACTTGTGATTCAGTTCATGTGTTTCAGCCCAGCATGACCACACTAATGCCCCGTGGTCTGCACAGGCATGCACACACAGTCAATATGGAGATCATATCTTCATCGACCTGAGCCTTTATCACCCTCCCTTATATTTATACACAAACATACTTGCACAGAACAACCGATCCATGACTTTTTGAAACTTGATGTTCAACATGTAGTTTAGTGAAGCAACCTCTGTCCTCTGTCCTCTGTAGTTTGTGTCCAAGCGCCATCCGGAAGACGTGAAGGAGGTGGTGGTGTGGAGGAGGTTCTCCGAGCTGAAGAAGCTCCACGGGGAGCTGGCCTACACTCACAGGAACCTGTTCAGACGACAGGAGGAGTTTCCGTCTTTCCCCCGCGCGCAAGTGTTTGGTACGGGGGCGAAGATGGCGGTGCATTGTAGATGCTCCCAATTCCAGCATGGTGGCCAAGTGCTAAGACTAACTGGGTTGTTAAATATCAGAAATATCTCATTCCACGCTAGATACGTTGTCACACTGTCAGAGAATTGTCCTGTTAAGTGTCCCCTCAGTCATTTCTGATGAGGACTTACTTTGGCAGCTTTTAGCGTTTCGTCATGACTCCTGTGACATTTCCTCTCGGCCGATTACCTCATTTGTTTGGCGGTTACCGCAAATGCAGCAACGCAGTTGAGTCAAATACCAAGAGACAGTCTCCTGTTGTGCGGTTTGAGCTGCTGTGCTGTATTGGTTGAAAGCACCATGGCAAACCCTCACTTGACGGGATATTTCCTGAACAACACTGTGAACTACAGCCTGACAAATGTCAATCAATTTGAATAAACGCATCTAAAAGTCTCCCCCCAAAAACAAACATTGTAAGGTTGCCCAGTTTATCTTCCACCTGTTGTGTTTCCCATGCAATGTAAAGTCCTCGCATCCTCATCCACATCGGCGTTCTTAAATGTTCTGCCTGTGTTTCAGGGAGGTTTGAGGAGGCCGTGATTGAAGAAAGGAGGAATGCTACCGAGGCCATGCTTCTGTTTACTACCAACATACCTGCACTCTACAACAGTCCACAGCTCAAGGACTTCTTCAGGGTGAGACACACTCACATACACACATACAGGAAGTGAAACACAAAACATATGCCAGACCAAGAGTCCTAGTGTTACTCGCTTCCTTTTCATTTTCTCTATCCACCTCCCTCTCTCGCTCTCTTCCTACATCTACCACGTTCTCCTCTCTTTCTCCCTCCCCGCTCTCAGAGTGGTGAAGTCACGAGGCCTCTGGACGCCCCCCCTCTGTCCTCTGCCGGGCCTCTGCCTCCCCCGCTCATCCCCCTCCCCAAGCGGAGGGACTCGGACTGTGAACCAGCAGAGGAGGAGGTTGGGAGGGAGGCTCCCACCTTACCCCAGGACCTGGGCACCAACCTGGGCTTAGACGTGGGAGAACCGGAGGTGGCGGCTGAGGCTTACAGCGAGATGGGAGGCTCTCCGAGAGACGAAGAAGAAGAAGAAGAAGAAGAAGAGGAGGAGCTTAGCGATGCAGAGCTGGATGACAGAGGTACAGAGGAGACAACAAAGAAACAGCCAACATTTAACAATGATGTGTACTTTTCTTTTCCTTATTATTCTTGTTTTGTCCTTTTGGTCCATGTTTCCACCTCCAGTTCCGTCTCCTGACCAATGCCCAGCCAGAGACCGCCAATCACAAGAGTCCCAGGAAGAATTTGATTCACTGTTTGACTCCGGGGCAGAAGAGCAAGTCCCGTCCCCAAAAGAGGAAGGTCCACCTCCTCTGACCGATAATGACTTGGCTGTCTTTGATCCCTGCTACAAACAAGGTGAACATACATGTGAATGAATACACATAACACAATACCACTGCTCACAGCCTTCTCAAATCTGTCTTAATCTAATTACCGCCTGCTTCTTCAGTCTGGTACGTGTCTAGCTATAATATGTCTGACATTTTCCAGAGCCCGCTTTGACTATTACACAGTGCTGGCTTTGTTCGACTAACAGCCCCAAAACCAAAATATTTACGTTAGTTATCATATTAGATCAGCTAATTCTTTCGTGTAAGAAGCTGGAACCAAACAATGTCCCCCCCCCTTTTTTTATGTTTGTGATATTTTGTTTTTAAACCACAGTTTTTGCTCTGCATTTCTGTACTAGTAAATAACTTCTTCTGCTCTCTCTCTCTCTCTCTCTCTCTCTCTCTCTCCATTGCAGATAAATCCGTTTCCTCCAGTGACCACTCAGAATTGTTCTCGCTGCCGCCCACCAGTCTGGACGGAGCGGACGTGGGTTACTTAAACCAAGCTGCCGCTGAGCTGACAGCTGCAATGCGGAGGGAGAAGGAGGGAGAGTTTAGTTCTGCCATTCGTGCATACAGGACGGCAGTGGATATCCTGATCACTGGAGTACAGGGTGAGGAGATAGGGTGGTGCTAAAGTATTCAGTTCAGCAATAGTCCAGCATGTAGCACTGTAACACTGGAGCACTTTCACAGTCCAATTCACCCATTTCAATATGGCTCTTTACCTGAATGCACTCTGTCATGCCCATTCCTGCATGAGGCCAGCTTTGTGTGCAAATAAGCTAATCACATCGTGCATTTAACTCCTACATCTTGTATACCTTATTTATTCTGCGCTACATACTCTGATGTGCGGCTCACACGCCACCACACTGACAAATGCAATGTACACAGCTGATACACACACATGAACGCAAGCAGACCAGAGGACACAGCAGAGCATGTGCAGCAAGTGACCTCATCGTAAAATCAACAGTTATTTCGTTCTAGTATTTACTGTCCTGCTTTAGCAAAGATGAACTGTTTGTTGTTCTGCTGTAAATCTAGTTTGTCACTAATGGATAACCTATTCGCTGAGTTGTCTCTAGTGGTGACAGAACTCTATGGGTAGCGTGGCCGAGCGGTCTAAGGCGCTGGATTAAGGCTCCAGTCTCCTTTGGAGGCGTGGGTTCAAATCCCACCGCTGCCAGTGATTTTTTGCAGCTCTAGGGTGCTTTCTGAGCAGCTGGATCCAAAGCTGAAGGATTTATACTGATTGTGTTAAAGCACAACACAGCAAGTCATTTCCAACTTCTGATTTGTGATTGAAAAATGCAGATCATGATGTATGAAGGTACCATGTCATAGACCAGGGGTGTCCAAACGTTTTTCAAAGAGGGCCAGATTTGCTAATGTGAAAATGCCCAAGGGCCAACAGTCCCTGCTGACGTTATTTTAAACAATACAAGTAGCCTATACATACATTGTTATTTAATCATTCTATTTTCAATGACAGCAAATAGCAATGTAACCAAATGTAAGCAGCTATAATCACTATTTTAAAGTGGCTCGTCTAAAACATTTAAAAAAGGAATAACTTCAATAGAATCATTCTATACAATGTAGCTTCTTTACATTCTATTGGAATGTAAAGAAGCTACATTCTGATACAATGTAACTTCTTTACATTCTATTAGAATGTAAAGAAGCTACAGTGTTGCCTTTTCTTTTCTTTTCTTCCCACAATAACGTAATTTTGTCAGGTTGATAAAAAAAGTCACTTTACTTCCTGACATTGTTACTTTATAGACAATTGGGCAGTGTGTAAATATGAAAGACAGAGTAGAGGTTTTGATTTTATTCTATTCTAGTACAAAAGTAATGAATTATGTGCAGTTAAATAATCTAAAACATCTCCAGACCCAGATTCTCAGGTGATTTTTCCTATTTTCCTTTTATAGAATAAAAGATTAGATAGGAAGTGGAAGATACATTCATGTTTTCCAGTTTTGTTTTGTTTTTAACAAGAAGAAAAGATGAGACATCAGCGCTAATTACCTTCGCCTAACTACCTTAACAATGCACAGTGACGGGTTAGAGAGGTTTGGAGGGACGCAGTGTAACTAAAAACTAAAGCCAAAAATAATATAATTTATTATTATATTTGATACTCATGATAATTAAATACAAAGGGACTAAAGTACTTGATACTTTAGTCAGTCAGTCACAGATCTAAATTAGCTTCCCAGACTAACATAGGTATGTGTGTACTGTGCTAACATGTGACGGCCCTCTAATGGGTTATCTATGGTTACTTTGTGCCTTCAACATGTGTCCCACATCTATTTTTGGCCTGGTGGAAACATTGACCCACCTTCCCCCATGAGTTGTATGACAGCGAATTTGATACAGTGTTGAAGTAGCGTAGCTGAGTGGTCCAAAGTGCTGGATCAAGGTGTAAGTCTTTTTCGGGGGCATGAGTTCGAATCCCACTGTGCCAGGAAACTATTTCAGTGCAAATATCCTCGATGGCTTGCTTTTTTTCTTTAAGCACTGCTGTTTCAATTGTTAGATAACAAGGTTTAGGGAAGATTTTGTCATACTCTGCTAATAATCCCTCACGTCTTCCTGTCTATGTGTCTGTCTGTCTCTTTGTCTCTCTGTCTGTCTGTCCAGGAGACCAAGATCCGATACGCAGGGAGTCTGTGATGAGAAGGACGGCCCAGTATTTAAAGCACGCGGAGATGTTGGTCGACAGGCACTCCTCGCCCACACACACCCACACGCCTACACACACACATACACAGGACCCTTAGATGCACACACGCACGTTTTTTTATACACACTGTTCACACACATGAAGACAGCTCAAAGACAAAGAAGCTCAGGGTCTTAACATACCAACACACACACACTCCTGAGGTACACACTACACAGCAGACTGCTACTTCAGTTGCCTTTGTGAAGTGAAAAATGTGTGATTTGCTAAAATATAAATATAAAGAAACTAAACGGAAATGGATAAATAATGCTTCATCTCTTTCTCTTGTGTGATTCTTACCCTCCTTTTATAATGTTTTCTTGTTAAATACAGTTTGCTTTTTGCACAAACAATGTCATGATTAATAAATAAGATTTTAATTTAAGTCTGTAAGATTTCTGTTTTCTTTTGCATCATCAGATGGTCAAAATAAGTGTCGAATGTTTCTGTAGTTCACGGCGGCTGCTCAACCGTATCAGAAGAGTTGCAGGTCTGAAGGTTTGCAGTAGCGAGGCGGTACCTCCGAGAGGCGCTGTTGGATGTTAGATCGCATCAATTACGCTCCAGTGCACAGACTCCTCATTCCCTGTGTTCTCCACCCGTAGAGCAGCTACATCTCACGTTTCATTTTTCTCAGCTGAGCAATTTCGACAGCAAAAGCAGCGGCAAAGCTTAGCGCTCACTAAAACAGGCTGTTTTAGGACTGGTGAGCAAGATAGGACTTGCACTGCGGATGAACTTCGTCGACGGCTCCAGATATGAAATGCGAACTGATTGTGTTTTCTTTTCCTTATGTTACACAACACTGAATGTGCTGTAGCAGAGTGCTGAATGAAAGCCCTCCAGTGCTGTTAAGTGGACAGCTGAAGAGGTGATGTGACTCATAACTCACTTTGTCAGGAAAATAACATCACAAACATCTCCATCAGAGCGGCTGCTATCTTGCCATTACTGATAGTTGTGTATGTTATTTATTGTTGCACTTGTGCTTTATTTCCCACAATTCCCTGTCACTATATATTTCCTCCTTCCATGCCCAATGATGTAGCTCTTTAAAGAATAGTTACAAGATACATTTGAGCGGTAATAGATTGTATTTTTTGATTACCTGAATACATTATACCCAATAGGCGACCATATTGTTTTTGTATGTCTTCTGCAGGAGTTCAATATGCTCTTTTTAACAATTTCCTCAAGAATCAGACTAACCTCCTTTAAAAAGTTTGGTACTTTCGCCTATCTAAGCAAAAGAGGAGAGGGGTTGAATGAGAGAGGAGAGGAAGTGGGATGCGAAAAAGCGGGAAGAGATCAGTGCCATGCAGCAGAATCCCTTCTCTGGAGAGGAGAGAGGGATGGAGGGAGGACTGGAAGGACAAACAGATGGAGAGGCGACAAAAAAAAAAAAAGGGAGGCCGGCGCGAGGAAAAGGCTACCCTTTCTCTCACCAGATGAGAAGAAGAGGGGTAGCGCGAGATAACAGAGGGGACGGAGGAGAGGGAAAAAAAGAAGGGACGTGATTAGAGGATAAGCAGAGATCATCCCTCCATTGTTGAAGGGATGGAAAAACTGACCCTCCCTCTTCCTCTATTTTCATCCTCCCGTACCTCTTTTTTCTTTTTTTTGCATGCTTTGTTATGAGCATTGTGGGGAGCTTGAAGAGGATGGAGGGATGGCAGAGAAAAGCAAGAGATAACATTGCTCCATCCTGTTATACATCCCTCTTTTCCTCTCATCTCTCCACCTCTCTACCTTTCCCTCCATCTCTCCCGCTTTGTAGTGCTGCACCTGTGAAATGCAGAGGACGTGAGATAGAGAGAGAGAGAGAGAAGATGGAGAGACAAAGAGACGGATGGAGGGAGGGAGGGATGAAATCAGGGGGGGTAGAGCCTCGCAACATTAGCATGCTGAGAGTGTCAGCACTCCTCTTTTTTTCTCTCCCTTCATCCCCATCCCTCTTTCCATCCCTCCCTCTGTCTCTTTCTCCTCACTGGTCACTGCAATTATACCATCAAAACACTCCAGCCTGAGAGCATAATAGCTTCCCCCTGTGTGTGTGTGTGTGTGTGTGTGTGTGTGTGTGTGTGTGTGTGTGTGTGTGTGTGAGCGAGCGAGCGAGCGAGCGAGCGAATGTGTGTGTTGTCATGAGAGATCAAAAGAAAGAGATGTGTGTGTGTGTGTATGTATTTGTGCATAATGTAGTGCCATGCATGGTGCATTACATGTGCATGTATGACATGAAGGGCAGCTGTTGGTGTGCGGATGCCAACTGGCTTTGCAGCATGTGTGGGTGCACAAGAGTGTGTGTGTGTGTGTGTTTGTGATGTGTGTGTGTGTGTGTAAGTATCTATTGAGTCCTACCGGCTAGAAAAACTGCTTCTCCAACCTCTGACCAAACACTCTTAAAACGCATGCTAAGAGACCCACTTTACATGCGTGTGTCTAGTGAGTTTCTATTTTCACATACACACACACACACACACACACACACACACACACACACACACACACACACAGAGAGAGACACGTACACACACTCACACACTAATGGATGCACACAGTCATGGCTTTGAGACCCAAACCGTTATGACCTACATGCCCAGTGGGTCATCATTAAGCCAAACAGCACACTCTGACACCTTCGGCTGTCCACACACACGCACACACACGCGCACACACACTCACACACACACACACTCTCACACTCTCTCCCCGCTTTTGTTTTTGTTCTCTCAACTTCCTCTATCCCTCTCCCCTTCCGCCCCCTCTGTCTCTTCCTTTTTCTCTCATTCTCTAACACACACACACACACACACACACAATCCCCCCCCCCCCCCCCCCCCCCCCCCCCCTATGAGCTTGTTATCCCTCTCTGTCCGTTCGTTTCTCTGTGTCACCTTGCCCTGAGCTATTTGAGTACACTTCTGTCTCTCTCTCGCACTCCCATCTCCCTCGCACACACACACACAAACACACCCGTTCTTTCTGCCTGTCTCACCCCCGTGCTCTGCTCCAACCTGTCTGTCTCTTCCTGCTACTGTCAGTCTTGACATATGTCGTGTGTCTCTCGGTGTTTAGTTCACTTTATATCAGGGCCTTATTGTTAGGTGAACAGTATCGCCAAAATCATCCTAATATAACTGAATGAAGTAAATCAACACCTACAGTTGAATCATTAAAGACCAAAGTCTGAAAAAATAATGACGTCGTAGTGATGTCATCGGGGATATTTTGACTATAGGACTTGAGACGAAACTTTATACAGAAAACCTGTATTGCAAACTTTGCGTGGGATTTTTCAAACAAGAAGGCCTTTAGGGGGGCAAGAAGTGTCTGTCGAGTTGCATTGTGGGAAATGTAGGATCCAAAGTTTTTTGGAGCATGTCCCATAGGGACTAAAAGTGAGGATATCTCAGCCTCTGGCTGCTTCGATTTTGCTCAAACATGATCAAATGATGATGTAATTCAGGTTGGGTCCCAAAGCATACAAAGAAGATTACCATATATTTACGGTTTAAAATTTTAATGTACATCAAATGTAGATTTAGTAATCGAGGGTGGGCCACAGAAACATTGAAATACTTAGAAATACTTTAAATAAGTAGTGCTGTTTGTTTAAAGTTGTCTTATTGGTGCTGTGAATTGCGTTTCGAGGGAAACGTCTTCTGTCATGGATTATACGATTATGAGCTGAGGGGAACCACAGAATCTGTGTGGGTTTGTCACAATGAGCGACCCCTTTCACATTACACATAGTCATTTGACCCAGTGGTGATATAAATATATTGATCGATGCAGCTTTAATTAGGCCTCTATCTCTCACATAGTCCCTTGCTTTATGGTATTGCTCTGACTTGTTTATTGCTTCCTCTTTATTATGGCTTACTCTCTCCCCCCCCCACACCCTCTCTCTCTCCCTTCCTCCCCCCTATTCCCTCTTCTCTCTGCTCCCCGCTTTTTCTATCCTCTCTTTCCCCCTCCCTCTCACCCCACTGCTCTCTCCCTGTACGTAAATCAATGAACATACACTTTATGCCATCTATTGATCCTTTCATATCTATCCGTCCTCACCCCCTCCTGTTCTTGCCCTCTCTATTTCTCTCAGTTTTTCACTCTACTCTTCCCCCATCCTTTTTCTCACCCCTTTGAATTTATAATCTATCCCCTCTCTCTCTCTCTCTCTCTCTCTCTCTCTGTCAGTCCCTTTCTCTTTATATCTCTCGCTCTGGGACGTCCTATTTATATGGCTGGCACCTTCACTCTTGCACTGAAGTGTGTGTGTGTGTGTGTGATTTAGAGAGTGTTTGATGTTGGTCTAAGTGGTTAACATAATACGAGCCCTCAGAGAGATGACGTTACCGCACTCACACACACACTCACGCACAATTTCAGGCTTTTTGGGAGGCTTTTCTGTGAACAATTTGTACTTTTTAGTATTCTCTAGCCTGTGCAGCAGATCCATGTATTATCCATCAATTGCATTCTCCCAGTCCGCCACTCTGTCCAATGCACACACACACACACACACTTCTGCTTCCCAGAATGACAAAAACCTGGTATTATCTTTTGTTATTTATTATTGCAGGTGGAGCCATCATTCCGTGACCTCGCCGTCTCTCGCCCTTCTCCCCCTGCAGATGTTTTTATTTATTCAGACTCACTTTCTCTCTTTCCATACCCTCTCCTCTTCTCTGCGTGTTTATTCAGACACATCTCCCTCTTTTTCTCTCTTTACCCCCCCCCCCCCCCCTCCCTCTGTACCCGTGTGTCCAGCTTTTGTTACCAGCCTCGTTTCCATAACAACTGCGACCTTTCAGTCAGTGCCTAACCATTTTTAATCAGAAGTAGAAAACAGACAGAAACGAGATGAGACAGACAGAGAGTAAGAGAGGGAGTGAATATTGGACGGATGAAAGAATAAACCATTCTCAAAAAGAGATAATAGGAGGTATCGCTGAACAAAGTTATAAACTGGCCCATGGTCTCCGTTTGGAGGCTCAGGTTGGGCAACATTCCCAGCAACAGGTAACAGATTGCTGCCCAAGGTCAGGCATACATTCATGTTTTTCTGGAAACTAAATATCTCCGTGCGATGAAAGCAACAAGGCTGAGGTAAATCATTGCCGATAGTTCAGATGAGACTTCAATTAAAAAAAAGAAATGTGTGGTGCACCTGAAAGGCTGTGATTAACATGGTCCATTTGCTCTCACAATGTACTGCCACAGACTGCTGTTTACTGTCAGGCATCAAGAGTCCAACACATGGTTGAATTTCAACAATATGACATCAAAAGTAAATTTGATGGCAGATCATATACAATATAATATTTGCACTTTTAAATTCACCAAATGTTAATTTTCCATCACTTTTTTTGGTGCATTTGTTTTACTTAAATTAAGTATTTTGGTTTACATAGAGGTTATTTTGCAATCAGATTTGGTCTACAGTTCATTCTAATATATTTAACCTGTAATTTGAACCTGTTAAATTGAATAAAGCTCATATGGTTACAAACTGTGTGATGATGTCCGTTCTGTGTGGCGTTCAAAGAAAATTCCTGTGATGAGATAAAACTGTTAATGAATGACTTTCACTGTAACCTTGTGTAGCTGAGAATATGCTGCGAAAAAACTAAAAACAATCTGTGACTCCACTTTTGTGATGCGGTTTCAGCATTACAGGCCTTTAGAAAATGCTCTTCAGTCTTCTTGGTCAAGGTAGACTTCCAATCTGTGCCTGTGTGCTAAGAAGCCATCTGCAACAAACTGTTGCTATCATGAATTATCAAAAAAAAAAGCTAAAGACATTAATTTGAAATCAGTTAGCATTACTTCTGATCATTTAAACCATGCCTCTCTCTCTCGTGTATGTCTGTGTGTGTGTGTGTGTGTGTGTGTGTGTGCGTGTGCGTGCACGTTCTCGGGGGGGGTCATGCCAACATGGGAGGGACCGGACCGTCAAGTGGCCAGCTCTCGAGCCCGGCCGCCCGCCCACCGCGCGCTACTCCACACCGGGAGCAGCGCGTGAGGATGATGCCAGCCAGAGATATAGATGGATTGGCGAGGGAGGGGGAGAGGAAAAAAAACCTGCACAGTGACACAACTATAGAGTAAAGAGGAGGTTGGTTGGTGCGTGAGAGTAAAACTGCGAGAGTTGCGGAACAAAGGACAAATAATAGAGCGGAGGGGAACAGGAAAAAGCCGGAAACTCGCTGGTTCTTTTTCTGCCCGCACCGATGTCCGAGGCCCGCCGGGTGCCAGCTGAAGAGAGTCGACCGAGGCAGAGCGCTTAGGAACGGCCACTGGAGCGGAACGCGTCGAGGGGGGAACGGACACCGCTGGAGCTCTTCTCTGTGACTGAGAGTAAGTTCATTTTTAAACTTCAAACACAACATATTGTTTGACATGTTACACGTTGAATAAGCTACGAGGGTCTGCTCTACTGGTCTCGCTCTGTGTGTGTTTTATTGTTTTTTCCTTTCACACTGCGACATTAGTCCATCGCTGCCAATTAGTCACAGGACGCGACACGGGCGCGCGCACACATACACACGGATAAACTGACAGCTCGTGCGTCCAAATGGTCAAAGCGGATTCCTCTCGCGTGGCAGAACCGGCAGATGTTGCCACGCGGTGGCTTCAAACATTATATAAATTATTCAAAGTAACGTTATTTGAACAGTGTAGATAATTGATGAATTGATGAATTGATGAATAGATAGATAGATAGATGAATAGATAGATGAAACATTATAAAGGCTTGGCAACATATTTGACATATATATTTTTTTAGAACAAAGTCATATAACCTGTGTAAGCCAGGTCAAATAAAAACAAAAACAACCGACACAAATAATGTTAGAGCTCCTAATTTATTTTATTTTAAAACTGTACATTTTAGACATTTTAGTTTTTGTTAAAACACACAGACCCTATTATTGATGGTAGGCTATATAAAGCAATAGTTTCATCACAAAATTATAATTTTGAATAAATGTCAACCGCTTGAATGCAGTAGGCCGTCTAGCCTAGTATTTGAGAATTAGAGGGATAACCTGTTGGACTATATGATAATAGCCTATGTGTTAACATATCAACATATACACCCAGATAAGAATTTACAACATTATTTACATGGTGTGTGTGTGTGTGTGTGTGTGTGTGTGTGTGTGTGTGTGTGTGTGTGTGTGTGTGTGTTTTATTCAGTGTGAGTTCCCTCCTCTTGTCAGTTTTCCCAGTGACAGCTACAGCAGTCCAACAGTACCATTCTTAAGTCTAATCTAGTGGTTAATAGCTTTCATTTTCATTGCTCAGTGTTCATATTTTATGCAGCTTTCCGCTGGCTTTGAAAAGCTAATCTGTCCCTGATATAAGCGCATTGGCTGCTTTGCCATCTGGGCTGTATTATAGTAGAGAGGACAGCGCATTTGAATAATTGATATTTAGCTATTTATAGTAGGATTATTCCCTTCATGTTGTACCGAGGGACCTATGCACTGGTCAACTATCCATCTATCCATCTATCCCTCCATCTATCTATCTATCTATCTATCTATCTATCTATCCATCTATTTGTGGTGTAATCAGCTTTAATTCTAACCATTGGCAATCAAGTAAAGCCTAAAATGCTAAATACGGTCTGTGTTCACATTTTGTCTGCCTCCTCTACCTCCTTTAGTCCGTCCTTACATCTGTCCATTTATCATCCATCCATCTTTCTGTTCAGTGAGCGGTAGTGTATCCATCTGAAGTGGATTAGCGGTGTTATCAATGCAAAGTAGGACTGCTGTTCACACACACACACACACACACAAACTCTGGCACGTGCACGCACGCACACACACACACACAGACACACCACAGACACACCACAGATACACACAGATACATATATACATGCTACTCTCACTCTATTTCACTCCCCAAGGACCATTGACCATTGTCAGCCCTCTCTCAAGCCTCTTTCTCTTTTGTGCGACTGTGTAATGTGTGTGTGTGTGTGTGTGTGTGTGTGTGTGTGTGTGTGTGTGTGTGTGTGTGTGTGTGAGTGTTTGACGGTAAACACTCTGATCAAACAGTACTTAACAAGCTGCCTGCACTGATAACAGAGAGGGAGAGGAAGAGAGGACGAGAGAGGAATAGAGAGGAAGGAAAAAGGGGGAAAGGGGCTTCGGGACGGAGAGGAGGTTACGTACTGGGAAAAAAAAGAAGGAATGGAGATGTGTGTTTTTGATCTGGATTAAATAGTGAGATGTACTATTATTCACAAACCCAGTGTTCTCTATTCTGTTCTACAAGCGTTTCCAGGTGTTGTAGGAAGGCCATGCAGAAGTACTCAGGTCATTATTTGCAGCTTTTTGAAAAAATAGATTTTCCTGTTTTGTTATTGTGCTCCTCGCCAAGGTCCTTGTCCTACACCATCACGCCCCTCCATTTTGTGTTTTTATGACGTTTGTGCTACAGCACACATTTGAGAGAAACAGGAAAAATAGTTTGACGACAAGCAATGCGTTACAGAGATGGTGAGCCAGATGTTAACCCACTGCAGCACCAGCGCATATAGCCCCGGCCCACAGTCTGTCGACTTCCATGGTCAGTTCCGCAGTGTACTGTTTCCTGCTATGACATGTTAGGAAGCCATGGAGGGGAATAGCAACCCTTTGAAGAACTATTTGGACCGTTTGGAAATTCATCTTCCATGTGCTTGTAGCTAAACGTACTCAAAACTGTCCCAATGTTTATATTTTGCAGCTCCATGTAAGGACATCCATATACATTTTTTTTGCTGGACCTCCGCCTCTCACTTTTATACTCCTCAGTCTACACAATTTCTACACAATAATAAAAAAACAAAAACACGGCGTCGTCACAAGTGCCAAACAGAAACACGACTCGGCATTATTTCTAAGTGATATAGATAACATAAGCCCTTAAGTGCACTTAGGTGTTAAACGCTAGTTCAATGGTCCTTTCACTGAAATTACAAAAGTGGTGGAAAAAGTATTCAGATTCTTATACTGAAGTAAAAGTAAGAATACTATAACATACAAATAAAAGTCCTGTATTGAAATGTTAAGTATTTAAGTGTAATATGGAAACTGCACTTAAAGTATTAAATTATATTATATCAGTAGGTTATTATTGCTCATGCATTAATATAGAGGAAGGATTTTACTGTTGTTTAGGCAGATAATGATTATTTTTATTCTAGATTAATGGTGATTTTTTTTTTTAATGATGATTCTTTTTGGATTAAAAGATTGATTGTTTGGTTTGTAAAAAAATCTAAAATAGTGAAAAAAGTGACACCTTCACAATGCTTTGTTTTGTTCTTCTAATATGAACCCAAAGGAACCCGACTGAATTACCGTATTCATGTGTTCTCTCTGGTCCACCCCCTTCTTCTGCACATCAACAAAAGCAGTAATTCTGTCTGCCTCTCTCCTCCTCTGTCTCCCCAGTGATGGATTCCCCCACAGATCTTTTCGATGACTCCGCTCCCCAGATGCACGCATTTGCTCCCACCCACAGCTCCACAGATCTCCCTGGAGTTCACCCTCCGCCCAGTGCCGGGCGCCCTCCTCCAGCCTTTAGACCCCCCGGATTCCCCCTCATCCACCACCTCCTCCAGCCAGGCGGAGCTCCGAGGAGGATTGGAGGGCAACTCAACGCAAACGCGAGCACGCACAGACACCTGGAAGACAGAGATTTGGAGGAAGACAGGGGAGAGAGGGATGGACAGGTGGAGCAAGGGATGGACGGAGGAGAGGACGGAGTGATGGAGGGGGAGGACGGCTTGCTGGGGGTTAAGAAGAGGCACAGCGACGCCGCCCTCGCGGCCGAGTGGAGTCAGGACGTCCTGAAAGTGAAGCGGATGAAGCTGGAGAGCCGACCGAGAGACGGAGAGGCTGAGGTGGGAGGCAGGAGGTGCGAGGGAGGGAGGGAGGGGAAGAGGAGAGAGAGGGAGGAGCTGAAAGAACAGCTGGAGGAGGCGAGAGAGAGACTGCAGGCCCTGCAGGAGAAGGTGTGGAGGGCCTTTGGGGAAAAGCACATGGCAGAGGAGGAGAAGGAGATGAGGTGCAGAAACAGAGGAGGAGGAGGAGATGGAGGAGGAGGAGATGCTGGGATGACGGAGGAGGAGGACATCACAGAAGGGATGTATGATGAGGAGGACATCGATGGCGGAGAGATGGAAAAGGAAAGTTTCTCCCTTCTTTCCGTTTCCCCTTTTGACAACTTCCACAAACAGAGGGAGGAGAGGCAAAAAGACAGAGAGGGGAGGATAGAGCGAGGAAGAGGAGGAGGGTTGCACTTGGAGGGCGTGATGGAGGGAGCGGGGTTGTGGTTGGACTGTGGCGGGCTGGTGAGGGGCGATTGGCACGGAGGGATGGAAGACGAGGGCGAGGAGGGAGGGCAGAAGTTCGCTCAGGCGCTGAAGGTAGAGCTGGGCAGCGCCGTGGCTCGAGTCATAGACCGAGTTCTCCGCCTTTACACCGAGACGACGGACGCCGCTCCCTCCTCTCCCCCCGCCGCCATCTCCTTCCTCCCGTCCGACGCGGGGAACGACGGCGGGAGGGAGAGGGGAGTGTGGATGGGGCTGTTGACGAGAGGAAGAGGGGAGGACAAAGGGAGAGGCGAGGAGGAAAAGACGGGGAGGCAGGACGGCGAAAGAGAGAAGCAGGTCCAGAAAAGGAGCAACGGGAGCGCCCTGCCTCCGGGACCGCCTCATCTCGCTGAGCCGACAGATCTGGCGATGTCATTGGTTGTCCAAAGGTCACCTGACATACGAAAAGCCCACCCACTCCTCGGCCCGCCTCTCTCCGCTCACCTCAACCCCTCTCACCCGAACCTCTCCCTTCATCACCCTTCTCTACCTCGCCCTCCCCCTCTGTCTCACCCCTCACTCCTGCCTCCCGCTTCCCAACCCAAGGACCTCTCCTCCTCCTCCTTCCACCTGTCCTCCTCCTCCTCCTCCTCGTCCTCCTCTTCCTTCCCCGTGCCCCCCCCTCCTCCCCCTCCGCCTCCTCCCCCGCTCACTCTCCCCCTGCTCCACTACTCCATGCAGCAGCTCTTCTCCCGCTCCCTTCACCACCCTCAGCTGGCCCACCTCCCCCCGTCCCGCAAGGACTATTTGAACTCCGACCCCTTCCTGGAGTTCTCGTCTCACCCCTCGTCTCACCCGTCTTTCCCGCCGCTCCCCCTGCTCGGACACCTCGACCCCTCCCTCGCGCGCCACGCTCACGGAGGCCGAGAGAGAGGGATGAGGGGAGACGGGGGGATGAGAGGAGGAGGAGGGATGGACGGAGGAGAGCTCTACCTGACTGCTGGGGGAATATCCTTTTGTCAGCAAAGGGGGGAGGAATGAGGGAGGGATATGTGTTTGTTCATGAGTGTGTGTGTAAAAGGGCATGTGTATCTCCTTAACTGGCCTCATGTATACACCCAGGAGGGCTTGTCTCCCTGCCACCTGAAGAAAGCCAAGCTCATGTTCTTCTACGCACGCTATCCCAGCTCCAACACGCTCAAGACCTACTTCCCTGATGTCAAGGTGTGTGTTCCCCATCACGGTGCTGGAGCCAGGCTTCTGTCATGGCCCAACTTTTGATGATGACACATCAGGCGATGTTCATGTTTTAACATTAGTGACATCAACATAGAAGTAAGATTATTTCATGGCAAGGATCACTTCAGTTTGGTCATTGAAGACAAAAATACACAGAGGGAGGATATTTTACATCTAACCTTTACTATTAAAAATAACAGCAATTTCCACAATTTTGAACAGAACTTTACTGTAAATGTATAGTGAATAAAAAAAGACAAATGACAACAACAGTACATACAATTTTGAAAAAAATGCCCTTTGCCTTTTGAAAACAATATTTACTGTAGTTTCTGTTTGAATGTCTGTTGATATCAATATTTCTGTAATAAGCCAATAATTGGTAAACATTGTGGTGAAAAGACAATGCTAAATGTTGCTCTCATATATTAGATATTAATTTGTGAGTATTGACACGTTCCTTTATGAAGCACCATAACAATCCCTCTCTTTCTTTGAGCCACTGACTAAAGCTGTCTTTGAACTCTCATTCATAATTTGAATTATTAGTGTTACATTTTTTTTTTTTAATAAGCACCCCTCGCCTGCGGTGCACACTTTGCTCACATCCTGTCCTGCTGTGTTTCCTGTCCACCGTCTAGTTCAACCGCTGTGTGACCTCCCAGATGATTAAATGGTTCAGTAACTTCAGAGAGTTCTTCTACATCCAGATGGAGCGCTTTGCACGTCAGGCTGTCCGCGAGGCTCTCACCCGGTTGGTTTGAGTTGGCACCGCTTCACCTTAAACTCATTGTGCCGCAAAACCTTTGTTTGACTGGGGTTTTTAATAGGAGCTAGCATGTGGCCTCTGGATTTTTTTTGACATGAGCTGACACTGATTTATGCATCATAAACACGAGTTTAGTCATGAGTGTGTATGTAAATGAGTCTGTTCGTCCCGTCTGTGTGATCCAGGGACGGTGCATCTCGTCTGGGCCGAGAGAGTCAGCTGCGAGTGGGCCGCGACACGGAGCTTTACCGCATACTGAACATGCACTACAATAAAAGTAACGTCTACCAGGTGAGGAGAGTGTGTCAATATGCAGCTTGTCTACAGTCCTCGGGTGGATGCTTTGATACCTTATAGTGCTGTCTGTGGAGTGTTTCTTTTATAGATTAAGGAGTCTGATTGCCTCCACGTTTTCTTTAACTACAATACGTTAGAGTAGTTTTTGTAAACATAGGAGCGCCCCAAGGTTACACTTATGTTATGTCATCCCTATTGCATAATGTATAAAGTAATATACAAATAGGATGCAAATCTCAAACCGTAACTGCTGTCTATAATGACATGGCCTTGGTTAGTCCGATGCAGGAGGACGTGTGCTCTGTCTGTCGGATAAGAGCTGTGTGACATATTGATGTCAGGGAATGCCTTGCTAAAGATTGTAACACCAACAAGATGGAAAATATTGCACTTTTATACGTTTTTAACTAACTACTGTGTTTTAATCATTCTCCTGGTTGTCATTAGTCTTAAATGATCACAGTATAAGAGCTTTGTTTGAATCTGTTTTTAAATATGTATGTCTTTCAACTACCGGTAACTCTAATCTGTGTACATGCATGTGTGATGAATGGAGTTGCTGTTGCATGCACCTGTTCATGTTAGGATGTACACTATGTGCAAATGGAAGGGCAGGAATGGCATTTCCTTGTTATTTTTGTTCTCACTGATGGTATTTGTGAGTCTCCTCAGATGTTGCATATAGTATTCATACATTTTGCGGGGGATGTTTGTGACATGGTGAATACACCGCTACCACGCGACTAATTTCTGGGCAATTCTGGATAAAGTAGTCATATCGAGATGTATGAGATTGTTACACTGACTCACTCACAATTAGATCACCATCGAGATAACATAAGACGTCGTATTTACACCAAAGTTTGATTGGTTTGCCAATCTTTGGCTCAAATTTCTTATTTAAAATCATTGGCCAGTACGGGTATCGAACCCGCGACCTTGGCGTTATTAGCACCACGCTCTAACCAACTGAGCTAACCGGCCATATTCTTTGGTGTCTAGGATCGCGTGTGATTGGCTGATGATTGGTGATGGATGACAGATATTGTTACAGAGGAATAGATGCCATGCTTGGATGTAAAATGGCGATTACAGTGGGGAATCGTTATGGCACAGGAATGAATAGGAATGCAATAGTATTAATAATAGTGAAATAATTATAATATCATCAATAACATTTCCACAATGGTTAGAAAAATGTATCCTTTGTGGATTTTCTGTTAACCTCAGTTAATGTCAAAAATGGTTGGTTACAGCGAAAGAAGTGAAGTAAAAATACTCTCAAAAAAAGGTATTTCCCTCTGAAACGTAGTAAAGTGAAAGTATAAAGTAACATAACATTTAGGACATTTTACAATTTGGAAACTGTTTTTCAAGTGTATGCAACCTACAGAAGTCTGTATATTTATATTTGCTTGTAAAGACAATCCCTCCATAACCAGTACTGATACTCTCAATAAGCAATAGATCAAAGTGAAGGCAGTATTTTAACTTGAACTCACAAACTGAGCTCTAAACTGGAGGTAGAGCAAGGTCCATTGTGATGAAATTACTTCACGGATAGGATCACTCAGTACTTTAAATGTAATACAAAGGGTTTACAACGACATATGAGGATAATTATGTTATACAGAGTTAGATGGCCAACGATAACGCGTCATATATTTATGACATAGTTTGAATGCCTTTCCCAATCGCCTCACATTTCTTATTTAAAAATCTTTGGCCAGTACGGGTATCGAACCCGCGACCTTGGCGTTATTAGCACCACGCTCTAACCAACTGAGCTAACCGGCCATGTTTTTCAGTCTTTAGGATCACCTGTCACCTGCTAATGATTGATGACAGATATCGCCATACAGGACGTGATACTATGCTTGGAAAGAAAGATGCGGACAATTATTCAGCTCTCTATGATAACAAATTAAACACTGTTAAGAAAGAAAAAAGCTCATTAAAAGTGCCAAATCTTGATATCTTTCACAAATTCGAGGCTAGGCCAAAACTGAAACCCTAAACCCCCTCAGTAGTGAAAGAGAATTCACTCCGCTCATTATGAATCTGAACAAGTGCAGCTGTTAGAGACCCTCCCGCTCGCTTCACTACACAGGTGCTTTGAGTTGACTGGCTGATTAGTCTCCTGCTCGGGTTGAAACTGGGAGCTACTGCTGCAGACGTTTTGACGAGCACAGGTGTAATCAATAACCTTAATTATGCCCTCGCTCCATCAACAGTACCAGGGCCCAGGTACTGTGCACAGACATATCTAACTGTGACTTCACGGAGTAGAGTCATCATAAATGTTATTCTTTACATCTGTGCTCTTCGTGCAACAGAATGAGATGTCAAAAAAATACTATTATTACAAACTCAATGCACTGATATAAAATGATAGGGGTGTATCCAACAGGAGAATCAGGGAAATATCATGGCATATTCTGAAGTATTGTATCCCTTGACGTTCACATTTCTGTCTGCAGGTGCCAGAGAGGTTCATCGAGGTGTCAGACGTGGCTCTGAGGGAGTTCCACTCCGCCATTTGGACTGGGAGAGACAGCGACCCCTGCTGGAAGAAAGGGATATATAAGATTATCTGTAAACTCGACAGTCCTGTCCCAGATGCCTTCAGGCTGCCCGGTTGTCCTGTTGGCTGATAATTGAAGCCCGTTCATCTGGTAACATGTACACACATGCATGCACAAAACACAAACTCACTGAAAGAAGGGGATTTTATTAAAGCGTTCACAAACCGTACGATCCCACACCGTGAGAACTGGCATGAGGAAATCCACTCAATTCTACTATTCGGTTCACTCATAATTCATTCGTTTAGATGTATTTTGTTTCACATAGTCTCCAGGAAAATGCATACATGCTCAAATGGACAGACACACACACACACACACAGGCATAGCAGTGCAGTGATGGGAGTCTTGTGACTGCACTTATTGAAGAACGTGACCGTACCATTGAATGAACACAGGGCAGGACAGGAATTCCCTCTCCAAACATTCTTCACCATTCGGCCGACTTGTGAAAACAAAGTCGCTGCAGCCACAGAGATGCAATAGACCGACTGATTTTAGTAACAATGTCATGGAGATATGCATATACTTGCTGCGCGTGGTGTGTTGCCGTGAGATTGGCTACCGTTTCAAGCGTCGTGCCCTGGCTACACGCCGTTCACTCACCTGAAAATATAAGATGCATTCTATCTCGGTGATCAAATATACTGTTTACCAAGCATGGGCACCGCACAAATACATCATTTGCTATAATATGATCTGTAACACGTTTCAGATATTTTCAGACAAAGAGCCAACAACCTGAGCACTTATATAAATGACTTAGATTAGTCGCCCCATTTCCCTCCTCGTCACCTTCACTGTGAGCAGCGTTTTAAAAACCCAGCTTCCTGCTTCCTTTTTTTCAGAGGAAGCCGTTTTACATTAGAGACCAGTCGAAACGTTGAATATGATTGTTTGCTAGAAGCGGTTATTGTTGCCTTGTGTTCTCTGGAGCGTCAGAAGTACCTTGTTTGTTCAGTGCGCCCCACAGCTTTTACATTTTAAACACATTTTCCCTGGCTGTGAGGATGCTTTTCTCTCCACCAACAGAAAGCTGTCATGTTTGCATTAATCCAAAGTTGTTTTTTATACCCACTTAAGAAATCAGGCTGGGGAAATCTTTAAAGAGAAAGGGAGGACCAATCGTAATTAATGTTAATTATATATTGTAACTTTTTTTGGTTAATTGTAAGATTTTTAAAACATGACGTTGCCCTTGTTTTAGAAAACTACCAGGGCAATGGTTTCAGTCAGTGGATTTATTATTGCCTGTATATCCATCTCTTTGTTCAATATTGAATTATTATATAACTTTTGTACATGATGGCACAATGTAATGAAAATGTAATTAAAATTCTGCAAAGAGGGACAATATATTGAATTTCAAATAGTACAAATGAATGTTTTGTTGTTTCCTTGACGTACTGTTCTTGTTGAAATATTCCCTTCTGTTTTTGTATTCCTTTAACGTGATGCTAAACTAAATAAGTACAGTCAGCATATATCGACATTCGTCTCCCAAAGGTATCGCAGTAGCTTTCACTCTGTCTACTGTACATCATGACTCTTATATCGAGAGGAAACGTGGGTTTCTGTTCATAAAAAAGTGTTGATTGACAGCTGTAGATAAAGTCCTCCTCTAGCTTAATCACGCCTCTGTGAGACCGAGCCCGTGTATGTAAACTATTCGTGACGTGTTTTCAACTGCATGTTTCCTATATTTGCATTACATTTTCGTATTGTAATCCCTTTTTTTTTTCTCGTTGCTTTCATTGGTTTCTCTTTTATACTGTACATATTTAGATCTGTGCCTCATGCAGACTTTGGTGATTTTTGGGTGTTTCAATTTATCAGTGAATTAAAGTGATACCAGGCTTGTGTTGTGATGTCTGCCTTCACACACACACACACACACACACACACACACACACACACACAAGCTCTCTCTCGTTGGTGTTCAGGGCCTGTTAGCCAACACTAATACCATCATACTTTAAGCCTTTAATCTAACAACACTAAAACACACACATACACACATTCTCACTGACACTAATATTTGGATGATGGCTTTGTAAGAGGCTCAGCCCTGGACTAAGTCTAGCCACCTGAGACAGCACACACACACACACACACACAGTTTCTATGGCATGCTAGCAATATATCCAAACCACAGAAGTCTTGCAGAAAGAGCTCCTGTTCTTTGACCAACAAGCTGGACAAAGGCTCCACATACTAGCTTTAGTTTGGCATTATGAAGCAAGAGGCTGCACAGAGCACACATATAAACGCCAATATTCCCTAATTAAGTGATTTTGGGATGTTCTTTGTCAGCCGTTAACGATCAACATGCTCTTGCTGTTGTTCGCTGCTATCTATTTATGAATCACATTAAGATCTGTAAAGGCTTTGGGACACCGGTCACCTGGCTTGTTTACTGATGCTGTCAAATAAAATGGCCTCTGGGAATATTATCGCGGCATCACTTGGTGTGCTTTCCCCCTTCAGACAAATCGATCACGGCTGTGGAATTGCGAATGCACCGCAACAAGAATGCTTGTCACACTTTTAACAGAAATCCTCACAGCACAAAACATCAGCCGGCAGTGGCCTGACACAGAACATGCGACTTAAAGCTTAACTACAGACGGTATACAGCAGATTCGTGTAAATCACATGAAAATAAAAGTGATTAGCTCTGAAGGGAAACTCCATCTAGCTTTATTTCACTTGCAGAACCTTTTTTTTTTTACATCATATGACAAGTCTCTCTTGACTATAAGAATAGGAAAACATAATAACAGGAATTGTGGTACATGTATCAGAATTGCATGGTCATATGACCTAAGTCACAAGGTTTGCTTAAGCATTGAATTGAGTGCCACTGGCAGCCAAACACACACACACACACACTCACACTGGCCGACATGCCTTTAAATCCTGCAGTAGCTCAAACTTTGACTAAGTCTTTTATAGTGAATATCTTTAACATTTACATAATTAAAAAGCAGATTGATCATCCGTTCATCAGCCCTTCTTTCTGCTTCCCACAGAGTTATGATTATCGTTCTGGTTCCTGACCCGGAGAGAATTGCTCTGTATGACAGCCAGTGTTAGATTCCACAGCCCATCGGTGTGGCAAATGAACGATTTGTACGCATGTATAAGCGGAGGTGCCCATCTGGTGGAGCTCAGGAGAAGCAGTAGCTTATTGAAAGTAAAACAGAAGGGAATCAAACAGCTTCTGCTAACTGAGCTGTGAGAGAGAACGGAGTCAAGCCCACGGAAAAGTGCCGAAATAACGCCGGAAGTCAAAACAGTTTGTGCGTAAAAATCTAAGCGTGGCATTTGTTACATTGCGCAAATAGGACACAGGTGAGTTGTGGGGGATCAAAATGATCTCAACTTTTTTTTTTTTTCATTTTTGCAGCATATGACAAGGTTTAAATCGGTAGGAGTTTTCTGGAGTTTTTGATTTTCCTATTTTGTAAATCACATCATTCTGTTTACTTTTTATCTTAATATTAAAAAAATAATGGAGATTTCAGTTGATTTATCCAGTCGTACTTGACGCTGGTCCGCCCTGGCTGTTTCTACAACTCATTCTTCAATAAATGCTGATTATCTTCCCCTTTACTTCCAGCCTTACCCTCGGATCTTATTTTGAAACCCAGCTCTCCGGAAGTTTATTTTCTCTTACCGTGGCTGACTTTGTGCGGGTCTCTTCTCAGTCAGGAACCTGACCCGCAGGACGATGGTGTTACCGGTGCTGCTGCTGCTGGAGCTGGGTCTGTACGCCAGCTGTTTCGTCTGTGGGATTGTTACCGCCGCATCCATCACCATAGTGCAGGTGACTTCACCCAGAAATGAATCAACTAACCTCATCCATGTGCTTTTTTTTATCGCAACCCTCTTCCGGATAAACTCACGTTTTCAGTGCGTGTTGGTGCTAGAACGTTTCAAGTTCACCAAAAAGAAAAATCTCTTTCGTGGCACGTATTTGTCTGTTTAATTCGATACTTAATGACATTTTTTGATTAATTTGCGTTATCTGTTCTTAAAAAAAAAAAGCCGAGCAGGCCAATTTGAAATCAAAATTATTTTTTAAGATTATTTTATGTTAAATAGCATAATTATGTCCTACTTTTTACGTATCGTTAATTGTCAAAACCAGAGCGCGAGCAGGTACAAAAACTAAAAACAGGCACTTTTCTCCTGATTGCCTGTCTATGGTGAGTGTTGTTGCAAGTCTCGGGCTGTCGGTCTAAAAACATCGCAACGTTGAGTACGTTTTCCCTCATCAAACACACTATAACTCAGACAGAATGAGGCTACAGTATACTATACATGTATACTATATATAAAGTCACACATTCCATTCATTTAGCTGCGCTCCTTTTACGCTGCTGTCTAAACTTAAAAAAAAGAAAAGATAACGTTCATTTTTTAAGGTTTAAAGTCCACTTTCTCTTTTCGATTAAACCAGGAAATGCGGGCATGTGAAAATGTGCGCGTAACCGTGGATGTGCGCTCCTCTCGTCATGTGACCAGATGATCCTCGTGCCCAATTATTCTCTCTACTTCTTTATAGAAGTCAGATGCTGCGGCTCGTGTGTGTGTTCTGTTCTGTTCTGTTTTGTTGTTGCAATTCCACCAGTAACGAATATGAAGTTATTGAAACAATGTAATGAAAATGAGACTATTAGCCTGCATGTAAATGGAGCCAAATTGAAATTTCTAAATAAAATCTCTTGTCTCTCAGGGTAACTTTGGAGGCCGGTGCATGCTGTATGGACTTGTCAACTACAATGTTACAGCCGGCCTTATTGGGATCGAGTCGCCCAGCTCCCCGTCTCTGTGCTACTTCGTGTCGGCCATATCGGTCACGGTAGCAGTGGTGTGTTTCTCGGTGACTCTGTACTGGCTGTACACGTTCTGCATCGATGGGGAAATGAGAAGGTAGCGGCACGTCATGAAACTTACTTTATAACTCTGTGATCATCTTGTTCTCCAACTCTACTGCTTAGCCCTGTGGAAGCTTATGCTACACGGCTTTTCAGACAACTTGAATTGTTGTTCAACTCGGGTTATATCAACATTTGAAGGCTGACTTTTAGAGGTATGATGAACTTTATTGATCACACACAGGAATATGATGCTGACGCAAACATTTTAGTTTGGCACTAGTCGATGTTGCCACTCAAAATAGCAGCGCAATATGATGCTAAAGCTGATGCCAATATCCCATTCGGTATTTCTCCACCCATTTAACCCACTACAGGCATTCATGTGTGAAAGAATTTTATTACAAATGCGTGTACTAAAGACATCAGCCGCACAAAAACACTTTGCAGATTGCTACCAAAAAAAAATTAAATTTTAGCAACACCACAACATGTCAAACTATCAACAATAAAAGCTTGACTTATAGTAATATTGCTTGTTAAATCTATTATTGGCCAGAATTGTATTCTTGTTGGCGTGAGACAGTGAAGCAGCATGAAGGGAAACTCAACCCAGACTTAAAATCCGGACAGAATAGCGTCTCTGAAGGTCTAACAGTACACGCTGCAGAGCTGGTGAGGAGGTGGAAACAACATTTAAGTAGATTTCAAAAAACGATCAAAAAGAGAACATGAGTCATAGGTGTGTTGTTGTAACGCAGTCATATGTGAGTTTGACGTCATTTCCTCATTTGGTCAGAGGTTTAATTTTCCTTTCTGTCCCTTCTCTTCTCCACAGGGATCACATGTGGATGAACATGATGATAGTTGTGAGTGGCGTCTTCCTCTTCTTCCTGCTCATCACGGGGTGCGTGGTGAAGATCGGACGGGACTCGCTCTGCAACTCGGTCATACAGAAGGTTCCCAACATCACCAGGTGGCACACACACACACACACACACACACACACACACTCTTTTCCCTTGGTGTATAAAAGCATATACCGATGGCTAACTGTATAACTTTGGAATCTAAGTGGATGCTTAATATATTTAGCTACTGTTAACACATATTTATCTGGACACAAAAGATGCGTTCAAACTTAAATATCTGTCACTTTCTAACATGTAATCTATTGTCTCTCAAGCTGTGAGGAGGCCCAGACCAGAAAATGGGTCAGTCCAATTAGAGGGGGACGATTCTACAACAGTCTCTACAAAGCCGAGGTCAGTGGGCCTCATTCCCTGTTTGTTTTAATGTCTTGAATGGATACATTATGCACTTCTCGTAACTCTTTGCATTATGTTGACAAAGTACCAGTCAACATACCCAATCTACTGTGATTACGAACTAGGGAAAATACATTTTACAACATTTTCATGTTCAGCTCAAACGTTCCCTTTTATTCATATATAGCAAAAAATGATCTTGCTGATATAGTGGCGGCTGCTGTAAAGTATCACTTAGTCGATGTCTATGTGTAGAGGGTGTGTCCATTACTAACTGCTCTGACTCAAGATGAAAGAGCTTCATGCCCCTCCCGTGTGTCATGTGTTGACTCCCCCTCTCCTCAGACGGCAGTGTGGGTCAACCTCTTCCTCTGGCTCATCATCGCGGGGCTGGTTATCATCCAGAGGCGCCAGGGTTCAGGGTCAAAGGTGATCGTAGGCGGGCCGGCCGGAGGGCTTTTCGGCGACGCGGGGGTGACGGCCGAAGAGACGGAGCCATTTTTCAACCAGCCCCCAAGGCCACAGTGAAGGACGGGGGACACGGAGGACTTACAGAAACACGCACGCGAGCACAACATGACGATGTGGAAAAAGGGTAAACACGTTTAGTGAGCACTACGCTGCCGTTGCAGGTTTGTCTAGTGAACACATTCTGTGAGATATTGTATGAAAGTAGTTCCAGTAGTTTGTGATAATCTTAGTTTGCTTTAGGGTGTTGCGGCTCTTAGATTCAATAGAAGCGTCGCGCCCCGACGAGGATGGGATTCGAACCCACGCGAGCACAGCACAATGGAGTAGTAATCCATCGCCTTAACCACTCGGGCACCTCGTCGGGTAAAGAGTTTTCATAACCACCAATGCTCTCAAGCCTCCTTTTGACCACATGATGGAGAGGCTTCACCTGCTAATATGTTCATGTATCCGTTTCCCACATCTACTCACGAAGGTCACGTCAAATGTCTGATTACTGGATCACACAGACGTGCGTTTCTTCATTCAGATGGTGTTTCTGTTTACATCACCAGAAATGGAAGTGTTTTTTGCAGCCATTTCTTTTTTTTTTTGTTTAATGAATGTGCTCAGATTTTGTATTTTTGATGTGACTGGCACACGTGTCCTTTGTAAACAGACAAAGAATTAACATGGTCCTCAAAAGTTTTTTTTTTTGTTTTTTTTACCCTTTAAGAAGTTTGTGCTTTGTGTTTTTACGATGTGCCCAGCTGTTTTACTTCTGTATCTTTATTTATAATTAATTGTTTCATTTGACATTGAGGCCAATTGTTATTTCTCTTCATTTTGTCTCAAAGTGTTGGTCATGTGATCTCAGATAGTTCAGTCTAACTATTGAGAAAAAGAAACACTGCGTAAAGAAACACTTGTTATGTCTCGAAACGGCGGGAATAACATTTCATCACATCATGTGACCAATAATTCAGGGGGGGGGTCTTACTTTTAGGTATGACATTATATGCTAACTGTTACATCTGATATCCAGTCCAGGTTCACTCACAGGTGCTCATCAAATGCTTCAGTCTGATATTGTTGTCAAGATATTAACCACATAGTTTGAAGTGATGCTACTTGGCACATGGTGCGCTACTTTTTAAACCAATAAACCAAAGAGTTAAAACACAATGACTCAAATGTGCTTTCTGTTAATGTGTCAGTGTTGAACTGTGTCTCCCTCTGCTGGTCCGGATCAAGTACTCACTTGTACCTTTGTAACGTCTTGTTTCATGTGTGAATGGAGAAAAGTCTTATGATAACAAAGGCAATTATTTCTGAGTATCTGGGTAAAGTCGTACGTTGTGTAATGAGACATAATCTTATTATTGTGGCTATGAACACTGAAGGGACAAAAATACTGTATTTATTCTGCCATCCCATCCAAGTAATAAACAGCAGGGAGTTATGACAAAACAAAATGTAGTTCACTTTACTTTAGAAGCCTGTTTCTGGTTTTGTCCCAGACAGCTAAACCTGCCTGTGATATTTATTAATCAGTTTCACCACACAGAGCGAGATCGGACTATATCAGCAAGCCCAAATGTAAAGTCACCCCATATAATTATATTGGTATTATTGTTCAAAATAAAGATTATAAATATACATTAAGAAGTCCATTTTTGTACTGGTTTTGAATAATAGCATACTGTATACCCTGAAATATAGAACAATTGTTTGGTCACCAGACTCAAGATATTTCTAAATAAACAACAAAAAACAACTGAATTTCTTATTTTGAAACAATGTGACGGCTGCAAACTAGTCAAACCATCAACCAGGCATAATGAACTGTTTCACTACTCTTTAAATTATGATGCGAGACATAAAAAGACCTGTTTTGACTGACTTTATATAGATTGAGGTCACGCTATCAAGTAATATTAAGTTGCGGTTGATAAAAGTGTTAACTTTCCTGTCAGTGTTTTGCAGCCGACCATCCTTCTGGCAACAGACTGAGCAGCTGCATCACACCTTGTTCAGAAGAGCACTCACTATGTTGTCTTAAACTAAACTCTGTTTAATTATGTTGTACTTAAGACTTTAGTGCAATTATGTTAAGTTTATACTATTCTGATTTGTCACTTTGCCTTGATTTTTTTACCCATCCTAATTATTGTACATACTTTGGGTGAATAAAATCCCTATTTTTCCCACTTTACCTGCTCTCCCAGCTTTATGCGTACCCTGGTCCCTCACACAGAAACAAGACATAAACTAGTGTGACCCGACAGGTCAAAATAAACATTTTACTCCTGCCAATACAACATGACTCAGCTCACTTTAACTGTCTAATCTCTGTGGATTAACAGAGAGAGAGAGAGGATCGGGAAGACACAGCAGCACTCTGTGGGAGGAACTTCGCCGGTTCTGTAAGTCAATTTCCAACCGACACTTCCACCATCGTCTCCTAAAGCCCCTTGAGTTACTGTCTGAGTCTGAAAAGGACAGCTGGGAGGACAGAGAAGTCTGGAGAACGTTGAGGACTTTCTCACACTCGAGTCTCAGAAGAAAACCACAAAACTTGTGATTAATTTGACTTTGGAGTGTCTGGTAAGACCTTTTCCCATCCTGTTATATTGGGCTACTGATCGGAAAAAGAATCTGTGTGGATACAAAAGAAGAAGAAAAACAGAGTGAAAAACTGACAGAGACTGATGGTAGGAAAGGGACAAGAGCAGTGGCCACTGTAGATTGAGCTGAGCCTTGATAAGCCTCTTTAAGCTACTTCACTCTCTACAGATCAAATGTTCTGTTTAAAACCCGGTGATCTCTGCTGGACTTCTGACTGTAGTTTACAGCCAAGTAATACAAACATGTATTTAAGTCTGTTTTCAAGCATCTGACTGCTTAAAAGTCCATGAACTAATCCTCGTTTGATGTCCAGTTCCTGTTTTGACCTCTGACCTCCATCCCTCTACCTCTGCCCAGAACATGTCTCTCAATCAGTGTGAATCCGTGGCGGTGAGCGTGGAGTCCCTCCTGAGCGACGCCAAGAGGATGCAGATGCAGTGCCGCGAACGCAGCGAGCAGCTCTCCATGGCCGCCACGCAGCTGAGGGTGGAGTCGGCCGCCCTGAGGGAGCAGTGCGAGTCCGCACAGCTCGACATGGCCCACATCCGCCGGCAGCTGGACGACCTGATGGACACCAAATCGGCCTTCGAAGCCAGGGAGAGGCAGGCGCGCAAACTCAGCAGGTACCTGTGAGGACACGAGGACGAGGGGGGACGGGTGGTGACGTCATGAACTGGTATGCAGGCTCCCATTGAAACCGCTGGATGAGGGGAGAGAAAGAAACGAGAAGATAGGGTCAAGGGAGAGATGTGGGGTCGACTTAAATAGTTCCCAGAATGTAGTTACTTTTTGCTTTTGTCGGCGCAATGGAAGGAAAAAAAGCACTTTATCGATATTGACAGTTCTTTCAAAATTATCTCAACATTTCTTTTTTCATTTTTGCAACATATGACACGGTTTAAGTCGGTAGGAGTTTTCTGGAGTTTTTGATTTTCCTTTTTTGTAAATCACATCATTCTGTTTGCTTTTTATCTTAATATAAAACATTAATGGAGATTTCAGTTGATTTATCCAGTCGTACTTGACGCTGGTCCGCCCCGGCTGTTTCTACAACTCAGTACTGACTCGAGGTAAAGGGACCGTTGCGACCGTGCGCTTAACCTCGGATCTTATTTTGAAACCCAGCTCTCCGGAAGTATTTTCTCTTACCGTGGCTGCCTTTATGCGGGTCTCTACTCAGTCAGGAACCTGACCCGAGACGATGGCGCTACCGCTGCTGCTGCTGGAGCTGAGTCTGTACGCCAGCTGTTTCGTCTGTGGGATTGTTACCGCCGCATCCATCACCATAGTGCAGGTGACTTTACCCAGAAATGAATCAACTAACCTCATCCATGTGCTTCTTTTATCGCAACCCTCTTCCAGATAAACTCACTTTTTCAGTGCGTGTTGGTGCTAGAAAGTTTCAAGTTCACCAAAGAGAAAAATCTCTTTCGTGGCACATTTTTGTCTGTTTAATTCTATACTTAACTACATTTTTTGATTTGTTTGCGTTATCTGTTCTAAAAAAACAAAGCCTAGCTGTCCAATTTTTAATCTTTTAAAAAATTTAAATGATTTTTTTACTATTTTTTTATGCTCTCGCACTTAAGCATATTTTATTAAAAACAGAATAAGTATTTACTTATTACATATCGGTCACTGTCAAAACCAGAGCGCAATCAGGTCTATAACTAAAAATAACATGACTTTCGTTTCTCTGTAAATGGTGAGTGTTGTTGCAAGTCTCGGACACACGTCGTGTTTTTTTTTTTTTTTCTTCTTCTATTATACTATATTCGTCCTGGTAAGATATTCGTCCCGGTAAGGGGGGACATTTGTCTCTGCATTTGACCCATCCATGTATAGGGAGCAGTGGACTTTCACAAGTCCACCAGAACACAAGTACACACAAGAACACATATTGAGAAAGGCCCCATGTGACCAGATGATCATTGTGCCCAATTATTCTCTCTACTTCTTTATAGAGGTCAGATGCTGCAGCTCGTGTGTGTGTGTGTGTGTGTGTGTGTGTGTGTGTGTGTGTGTGTGTGTGTGTGTGTGTGTGTGTGTGTGTTCTGTTTTGTTGTTGCAATTCCACCAGTAACGAATATGAAGTTATTGAAACAATGTAATGAAAATGAGACTATTAGCCTGCATGTAAATGGAGCCAAATTGAAATTTCAAAATAAAATCTCTTGTCTCTCAGGGTAACTTTGGAGGCCGGTGCATGCTGTATGGACTTGTCAACTACAATGTTACAGCCGGCCTTATTGGGATCGAGTCGCCCAGCTCCCCGTCTCTGTGCTACTTCGTGACGACCATATCGGTCATGGCAGCAGTGGTGTGTTTCCCTGTGACTCTGTTCTGGCTGTGCACGTTCTGCACCGGCGGGGAAATCAGAAGGTAGCGGCACGTCATGAAACTTACTTTATAACTCTGTGATCATCTTGTTCTCCAACTCTACTGCTTAGCCCTGTGGAAGCTTATGTTACACGGCTTTTCATGCAAGAATATCTAAGCTGATGCAAACATTTTAAGTTGGCACTAGTCAATGTTGCCACTCAAAATAGCAGCGCAATATGATGTTAAAGCCGATACCAATATCCCATTCGGTATTTCTCGACCCATTTAACCCACTACAGGCATTCATGTGTGAACATTTTTTATTACAAATGCGTGTACTAAAGACATGCAGCCGCACAAAAACACTTTGCAGATTGCTGCAAAAAAAAAGACCCAATTCTAGCAATACCACAACATGCCAAACTATCAACAATAAAAGCTTGACTTATAGTAATATTGCTTGTTAAATCTGATATTGCGCAGAGTTGTATTCTTGTTGGCGTGAGACAGTGAAGCAGCATGAAGGGAAACTCAACCCAGACTGTCACTGCAGGTTTTACAGACAGAATAGCGTCTCTGAAGGTCTAACAGTACACGCTGCAGAGCTGGTGAGGAGGCGGAAAAAAACATTTAAGTAGATTTCAAAAACGGATCAAAAAGAGAACATGAGTCATAGGTGTGTTGTTGTAACGCAGTCATATGTGAGTTTGACGTAATTTCCTCATTTGTTCAGAGGTTTAATTTTCCTTTCTTCCCTTCTCTTCTCCACAGGGAGCGGGCGTGTATGAACCTGATTATTGCTGTGAGCGGCTTCTTCCTCTTCTTCCTGCTCATCACGGGGTGCGTGGTGAAGATCGGACGGGACTCGCTCTGCAACTCGGTCATACAGAGCGTTCCCAACATCACCAGGTGGCGTACACACACACACACACACACACACACACTCCACACTCTCTTTTCCCTTGGTGTATAAAAGCATATACCGATGGCTAACTGTATAACTTTGGAATCTAAGTGGATGCTTAGTATATTTAGTTACTGTTAACACATATTTATCAGGACACAAAAGATGCGTTAAAACTTAAATATCTGTCACTTTCTAACATGTAATCTATTGTCTCTCAAGCTGTGAGGAGGCCCAGACCAGAAAATGGGTCAGTCCAATTAGAGGGGGACGATTCTACATCGGTCTACACGATGCCGAGGTCAGTGGGCCTCATTCCCTGTTTGATTTAATGTCTTGAATGGATACATTACGCAGTTCTCCTAACTCTTTGCATTATGTTGACAAAGCACCAGTCAACATACCCAATCTACTGTGATTACGAACTAGGGAAAATACATTTTACAATATTTTCATGTTCAGCTCAAACGTTCCCTTTTATTCATATATAGCAAAAAATGATCTTGCTGATATAGTAGCGGCTGCTGTATAGTATCACTTAGGCCACATCCACACTAGAGATCGTTTTCGTTTTAAAAGGGCTGATAACGCTGCTGGACACGCCGCTCGCTAATCGCTACAATAACAGCTGCTTCCTCCGCAAAAATGCAGACTTTAACAGCACAACAGCTGCTAGTAAAGACAATAAGGTCAGCAACGCCTGTAATCAGTTGTGCATGTTAAATTAAACTGGTAGCCGATCGATAATCAAGGCTGTTGTTTATGATTTCAGGGAAACGGTCACGTGATAGGGGCGTGACGAATCAGGGAAGGACACGTCGTGACTGCTAAGAACCAATTCACTAGCTTAGGACCCCGCCTCAGCTGACGGCGGACCTATGTCAATTATTTGGAGCGTTGAGGAATGGTTGGTGGAGATTAGCCAGTCGCAGTTTGGGGGAGGCTTAGTTGAGGATCCACTGCGGCTCCCGGGCCTTGCAGATCCCCAAAAAAAGTCCTGCTGAGAAGCAGGGTTGCCTGCCAGTGCACAGGTCGTTGAGGCTGGCGAGTGTAAGTTGGTAGGCGTGGGAAGATAGGTTATCGACGGTGGAGTTCTGCTGATCGATGGTCGGCAAAATCGAGTAAGGATTTATGGGTTTAAAGACGCCGTTGGATCTGGCGGAACCGATGTTGGACGGGTGTCTGCAGGAGGGCGGATATTCTGAACTTCTGGAATGAGAAACGAGAAGCCATGGCGTTGCGGTGGCCCAGACGTGAGCTGCATCGAGAACGCGCCCTTGACTGACTGGTGTCGCAGCATCCTTTGATGATTAGCTAAACGACTGCTAGGTTGTCAGGAGTTTAAGAGATGGACTTGCTGGGCCGTCCGTGGCCCCACGTAATGGCTGCGGCTACTATTGGTCAGATTTTGTAGCATGAGGGGAAAACGACTTGGCATTTGCTTGCAAGATCCCAGAGCTGATCTACGGCAAAATGTCTTCTGTTGTGGAAACCCCCCAAAGACAGCAGAGGGAGCGGCATCGTTGTGTTGACCAATTGTGTGGGTCCATCGCTGGAAGTGAAGCAGGAACAGTTCTCTTGAATGAGTGTTAAGGGTTTAAAACTTGTAATCTACGACGAGTGTTGTAGACGGCTTGGTAGCTATGCTCGTTAAACGTGGCTGAATGGACGGTTCTCAATTTGTCCGGAGATGACCACGAATTGCTGTGGGCGCCATATGTTTCTGTATCGGGGCAGCGCGGTGCCGGAAACGAGAGCATGAGATGGTTGGAGAGTAGGGAAGAAAGAAGTGGGAACTGGCATCCCGGTGCCAGGAGTCTGCATAGTAGGAAGAGCATGAGGGTAAATCGCGCCCCTCGTTGTGTTGAGGAAGGTCGCTGGGGGCCCCTGAGGTAAGGGGGCGAGGGGGTAGTAAGCTAGCAGCCCGGTGGCAGTGATGGGCACTGTGGATGGATGAGGGAGGGGGACAGAAGAGAGGGAACCTGGCAACCTGGTGCCGGGGTAGAGGGCAGAGGAAGGGTGGTGTGAAGGGATGGTGAAAGTACGGGCTGATAAATCCAAGCCGGAAGGTGGAATAGGATACTGTGGAAGTTGGAGAGAAGAAAAGAGAGTCGGCATCCCGGTGCCGCTATGGAAAGTTGGGTTTGCTTGGGATGGTGGAGGGAGATGAGGGGTGGTGCGCTGCAAACCTGGCAACCCAGAAGTTTGTGGGTGGTGGGGCGGGGCTTGTGGGTGCGTGCTTGCCTCACGGTCGTTGCCGTTACGCCGGTGTGTTTTGGATGGAGATGAGTTTTTTGCTTGACGAGACGTTTGGGAGGTTGTGAGGAGTTGGAACAGTGTGGCGATGGTGCGGAATCCCCTTCTCTTTTAGTGTTCTTAGCAGGCGGACTACGGTCCAGTCGGAGATCCTGGCCGGTGCTTCTTCAATGGGGGACCTGGCCGGGGCGCGGGAGCGGTGGCAGCAGCTTTGAGCGCGGCGTGCTGGGGGGCTGCCGTCGTCGGAGATTCTTGAATTGTCGGAGGTTCGTTCCCGAGCGCTGTGTCTGGAGCGAGCGGGGAAGGAGAGAGGGACTTATGTTTCCGTAGTCTGCGTCTGGGGGTGGCGGGTCTCCCTCTGCCACCGAGATGTGGGTTACTGGAGGACGACCGTTGATCTGGGTCTTCGTATTGTCGGATTGAGCGAGAGAGGGATTCTGGCCGGTGGATGCAGCTGGTCGGCATGATGGGGATCGGCAGGTTTGGCTGCGTTGGGCTGCCTGGACACTCTCCGAGTCCGATGGCGGTTGGTGGCGTCTCGTGGGCGGCAGGTCGAGTGCTACCCCGGGATGTACGGGTGGCCTCTGGGGAGGCGAACTGGTCGTCGAGCAAGCTGGGGCTTAGAGTGGGTAGGTATTTATAGGAGTGTGGCCGGAAGTGGGGGAGTGGCTGAGGCGTGGTCCTGCTCCTGAAATTCAGCTAAGATTTATCTTCAATCAAGTAGCGAACACGGGTGTGGGCGCCATCGTTTCCAAACTTATCCGTTTTCGACTGTCCACACGAAGAGGCAACTCCGGTGTTTTCAAACTTATCCGTCCTCGGGAGCATTTTCAAACTCCTCCGTTTTCGGTGCTTGAAAACTCTGGCGTAGTGTGGACTCTCAGTGTAAACGTAGCAAAACATATGCGTTTTCAAATGGAAACGTAGTAGTGTGGACATGGTCTTAGTCAATATCTATGTGTAGAGGGTGTGTCCATTACGAACTACTCTGACTCAGATGAAAAGCTTCATGTCCCTCCCGTGTGTCATGTGTTGTCTCCTCCCTGACTCCCATCCCCCTCAGACGGCAGTGTGGGTCAACTTCTTCCTCTGGCTCATCATCGGGGTGCTGGTGATCGTCCAGAGGCCCCAGGGTTCAGGGTCAGAGGTGATCAGAGGAGAGACGATGCCATTTTTCAACAATCTCACAATAGTTGCTGTTTACATGGAATGAAATGGAAGTTTTTTGTAGCCATTTTTTATATATTTAATGAATGTGCTCAGATTTTGTATTTTTGTAAATAGACAAAGATTTTTTTTTTTTACCCTTTGAGAAGTTTGTGCTTTGTGTTTTTACGATGTGCCCAGCTGTTTTACTTCTGTATCTTTATTTATAATGAATTGTTTCATTTGACATTGAGGCCAATTGTTATTTCTCTTCATTTTGTCTCAAAGTGTTGGTCATGTGATCTCAGATAGTTCAGTCTAACTATTGAGAAAAAGAAACACTGCGTAAAGAAACAGTAGTATCAAGTACTCACTTGTACCTTTGTAACGTCTTGTTTCATGTGTGAATGGAGAAAAGTCTTATGATAACAAAGGCAATTATTTCTGAGTATCTGGGTAAAGTCGTACGTTGTGTAATGAGACATAATCTTATTATTGTGGCTATGAACACTGAAGGGACAAAAATACTGTATTTATTCTGCCATCCCATCCAAGTAATAAACAGCAGGGAGTTATGACAAAACAAAATGTAGTTCACTTTACTTTAGAAGCCTGTTTCTGGTTTTGTCCCAGACAGCTAAACCTGCCTGTGATATTTATTAATGATCAGTTTCACCACACAGAGCGAGATCGGACTATATCAGCAAGCCCAAATGTAAAGTCAGCCCATATAATTATATTGGTATTATTGTTCAAAATAAAGATTATAAATATACATTCAGAAGTCCATTTTTGTACTGGTTTTGAATAATGGCATACTGTATACCCTGAAATATAGAACAATCGAGAAGACACAGCAGCACTCTGTGGGAGGAACTTCGCCGGTTCTGTAAGTCAATTTCCAACCGACACTTCCACCATCGTCTCCTAAAGCCCCTTGAGTTACTGTCTGAGTCTGAAAAGGACAGCTGGGAGGACAGAGAAGTCTGGAGAACATTGAGGACTTTCTCACACTCGAGTCTCAGAAGAAAACCACAAAACTTGTGATTAATTTGACTTTGGAGTGTCTGGTAAGACCTTTTCCCATCCTGTTATATTGGGCTACTGATCGGAAAAAGAATCTGTGTGGATACAAAAGAAGAAGAAAAACAGAGTGAAAAACTGACAGAGACTGATGGTAGGAAAGGGACAAGAGCAGTGGCCACTGTAGACTGAGCTGAGCCTTGATAAGCCTCTTTAAGCTACTTCACTCTCTACAGATCAAATGTTCTGTTTAAAACCCGGTGATCTCTGCTGGACTTCTGACTGTAGTTTACAGCCAAGTAATACAAACATGTATTTAAGTCTGTTTTCAAGCATCTGACTGCTTAAAAGTCCATGAACTAATCCTCGTTTGATGTCCAGTTCCTGTTTTGACCTCTGACCTCCATCCCTCTACCTCTGCCCAGAACATGTCTCTCAATCAGTGTGAATCCGTGGCGGTGAGCGTGGAGTCCCTCCTGAGCGACGCCAAGAGGATGCAGATGCAGTGCCGCGAACGCAGCGAGCAGCTCTCCATGGCCGCCACGCAGCTGAGGGTGGAGTCGGCCGCCCTGAGGGAGCAGTGCGAGTCCGCACAGCTCGACATGGCCCACATCCGCCGGCAGCTGGACGACCTGATGGACACCAAATCGGCCTTCGAAGCCAGGGAGAGGCAGGCGCGCAAACTCAGCAGGTACCTGTGAGGACACGAGGACGAGGGGGGACGGGTGGTGACGTCATGAACTGGTATGCAGGCTCCCATTGAAACCGCTGGATGAGGGGAGAGAAAGAAACGAGAAGATAGGGTCAAGGGAGAGATGTGGGGTCGACTTAAATAGTTCCCAGAATGTAGTTACTTTTTGCTTTTGTCGGCGCAATGGAAGGAAAAAAAGCACTTTATCGATTTTGACAGTTCTTTCAAAATTATCTCAACATTTCTTTTTTCATTTTTGCAACATATGACACGGTTTAAGTCGGTAGGAGTTTTCTAGAGTTTTTGATTTTCCTTTTTTGTAAATCACATCATTCTGTTTGCTTTTTATCTTAATATAAAAACATGAATGGAGATTTCAGTTGATTTATCCAGTCGTACTTGACGCTGGTCCGCCCCGGCTGTTTCTACAACTCAGTACTGACTCGAGGTAAAGGGACCGTTGCGACTGTGCGCTTAACCTCGGATCTTATTTTGAAACCCACCTCTCCGGAAGTATTTTCTCTTACCGTGGCTGCCTTTATGCGGGTCTCTACTCAGTCAGGAACCTGACCCGAGACGATGGCGCTACCGCTGCTGCTGCTGGAGGTGGGTCTGTACGCCAGCAGTTTCTTCTGTGGGAGTATTACCGCCGCATCCATCACCATAGTGCAGGTGACTTTACCCAGAAATGAATCAACTAACCTCATCCATGTGCTTCTTTTATCGCAACCCTCTTCCAGATAAACTCACTTTTTCAGTGCGTGTTGGTGCTAGAAAGTTTCAAGTTCACCAAAGAGAAAAATCTCTTTCGTGGCACGTATTTGTCTGTTTAATTCTATACTTAACGACACTTTTTGATTTATTTGCGTTATTTCCTACTTATTACATATCGGTCACTGTCAAAACCAGAGCGCAATCAGGTCTATAACTAAAAATAACATGACTTTCGTTTCTCTGTAAATGGTGAGTGTTGTTGCAAGTCTCGGACACGCCTCCTCGTGTTTTTTTTTTTTTTTTTTCTTTTATTATACTATATTCGTCCCGGTAAGATATTCGTCCCGGTAAGGGGGGACATTTGTCTCTGCATTTGACCCATCCATGTATAGGGAGCAGTGGGCTGCCCATGACAGGCGCCCGGGGAGCCGTTAGGGGTTCAGTGTCTTGCTCAGGGACACTTCGGCACAGGACACGTCCCAGCCAAGGATCGAGCTAAACATCACAACGTTTAGGTTTTCCCTCATCAAACACACTACAGTCCCTCAGAGAGAATGAGGCTACAGACGCCCAGAAGGTCATTTTTTCAGGCTCAAAGTCCAGACTCCTAAGGACGGGAGGACACAAGTACAGTCATTCTGCAATTGGAACAGCAGCATACTTGATGACATCACCACCTCAGCTGGTGTTGCTAATGAGTTTAATCCGGTTTTTTACTGTTAAGTATTTTTACAATCAAACTAAATATGACAACCCTGATTTTTTCACTTTATTTAAAATTAAAATAAAATATATATATACATATAATTGTATATATAATTATATGTATATATATACAATTATATGATTATACATATTATTGTATATATATATAATTGTGTGTATATATATACATAGAATTGTGTATATATATATACATATAATTGTGTATATATACATATAGTTGTATGATTTCTCCTCCGCTATTGTTTCCTGTTGCTGGTGCAAATGCATTCTGGGATATTTGGCTGTCCCAAGTACACACAAGTCACCTCCGATGCATCCCCGGTAAAATGGGCGGAGCAAGCCACATCCGGGCATTTGGACCGTGCTTGGCTCGATGCAGACTTTTGAATAGTAACAGTACTTTCACAAGTCCACCAGAACACAAGTACACACAAGAACACATATTGAGAAAGGCCCCATGTGACCAGATGATCATTGTGCCCAATTATTCTCTCTACTTCTTTGTAGAGGTCAGATGCTGCAGCTCGTGTGTGTGTGTGTGTGTGTGTGTGTGTGTGTGTGTGTGTTCTGTTCTGTTCTGTTTTGTTGTTGCAATTCCACCAGTAACGAATATGAAGTTATTGAAACAATGTAATGAAAATGAGACTATTAGCCTGCATGTAAATGGAGCCAAATTGAAATTTCTAAATAAAATCTCTTGTCTCTCAGGGTAACTTTGGAGGCCGGTGCATGCTGTATGGACTTGTCAACTACAATGTTACAGCCGGCCTTATCGGGATCGAGTCGCCCAGCTCCCCGTCTCTGTGCTACTTCGTGACGACTATATCGGTCATGGTAGTAGTGGTGTGTTACCCTGTGACTCTGTACTGGCTGTACACGTTGTGCTTCTGCGGGGAAATGAGAAGGTAGCGGCACGTCATGAAACTTACTTTATAACTCTGTGATCATCTTGTTCTCCAACTCTACTGCTTAGCCCTGTGGAAGCTTATGTTACACGGCTTTTCATGCAAGAATATCTAAGCTGATGCAAACATTTTAAGTTGGCACTAGTCAATGTTGCCACTCAAAATAGCAGCGCAATATGATGTTAAAGCCGATACCAATATCCCATTCGGTATTTCTCCACCCATTTAACCCACTACAGGCATTCATGTGTGAACATTTTTTATTACAAATGCGTGTTCGAAAGACATGCAGCCGCACAAAAACACTTTGCAGATTGCTGCAAAAAAAAGACCCAATTCTAGCAATACCACAACATGTCAAACTATCAACAATAAAAGCTTGACTTATAGTAATATTGCTTGTTAAATCTGATATTGGCCAGAGTTGTATTCTTGTTGGCGTGAGACAGTGAAGCAGCATGAAGGGAAACTCAACCCAGACTTAAAATCCGGACAGAATAGCGTCTCTGAAGGTCTAACAGTACACGCTGCAGAGCTGGTGAGGAGGTGGAAACAACATTTAAGTAGATTTCAAAAACGGATCAAAAAGAGAACATGAGTCATAGGTGTGTTGTTGTAACGCAGTCATATGTGAGTTTGACATAATTTCCTCATTTGTTCAGAGGTTTAATTTTCCTTTCTTCCCTTCTCTTCTCCACAGGGGGCGGGTGCGTATGAACCTGATTATTGTTGTGAGCAGCTTCTTCCTCATCTTCCTGCTCATCACGGGGTGCGTGGTGAAGATCGGACGGGACTCGCTCTGCAACTCGGTCATACGGAGCGTTCCCAACATCACCAGGTGGCACACACACACACACACACACACACACACACACTCCACACTCTCTTTTCCCTTGGTGTATAAAAGCATATACCGATGGCTAACTGTATAACTTTGGAATCTAAGTGGATGCTTAGTATATTTAGCTACTGTTAACACATATTTATCAGGACACAAAAGATGCGTTCAAACTTAAATATCTGTCACTTTCTAACATGTAATCTATTGTCTCTCAAGCTGTGAGGAGGCCCAGACCAGAAAATGGGTCAGTCCAATTAGAGGGGGACGATTCTACATCGGTCTACACGATGCCGAGGTCAGTGGGCCTCATTCCCTGTTTGATTTAATGTCTTGAATGGATACATTACGCAGTTCTCCTAACTCTTTGCATTATGTTGACAAAGCACCAGTCAACATACCCAATCTACTGTGATTACGAACTAGGGAAAATACATTTTACAATATTTTCATGTTCAGCTCAAACGTTCACTTTTATTCATATATAGCAAAAAATGATCTTGCTGATATAGTGGTGGCTGCTGTAAAGTATCACTTAGTCCACATCCACACTAATACGTTAAAATACACAAAAAATACACTAAAACGATCTCCATCCACACAGCGTTTCAGCATCGTTTTCAAAATGACCTCCGTCCAGACTAAAACGCCTGAAAACGAATATCACGTGACTATTCACGTACACTGGGCATGCGGGTGGGTGCCGGTGTAAACAGGAAGTAGATTGGTTTCTTAGTTTAAAAAATACGACAGAGTAATAAAGTAGCCTTTAATAATGAAAGGTCATGTTTGATACTTAAGATCTTCCTCTAAAATATTCCTCTATAAACACAAACAGACACATTTCGTGGAAAGTTTTAGAAGTTTTATTTTTCAGACTTAGTTACAGCGCTGCGGGTCTATCTCTCTCTCTCTCTCACACATCAAATTGACTTTAAAATGACTCCCCCCCTCAGACGGCAGTGTGGGTCAACTTCTTCCTCTGGCTCATCATCTTGTTGTTGGTGATCGTCCAGAGGCCCTAGGATTCAGGGTCAAAGGTGATCAGAGGAGGGCACAGAGGCTGGCGGGGCCGCCGTCGCTAGCCCCGCAACGCACAGACGGAGCCATTTTTCAACCAGCCCGCAAGGCCACAATGAAGGACGGAGGACACGGAGGACTTACAGAAACACGCACGCGAGCACAATATGACAATGTGGGAGTAGGTGTGGAAAAAGGGTAAAGACGTTTAGTGAGCACTGCGCTGCAGGTTTGTCCAGTGAACACATTCTGTGAGATATTGTATTAAAGTAGTTACAGTAGTTTGTGATAATCTTAGTTTGCTTTAGGGTGTTGCAGCTCTTAGATTCAATAGAAGCATCGCGCCCCGACGAGGATGGGATTTGAACCCACGCGTGCACAGAACAATGGAGGAGTACTCCATCTCAAGCCTCTGTTTGACCACATGATGGAGAGGCTTGACCTGCTGATATGTACATGTATCCGTTACTCACATCTACTCACAAAAGCCACGTCAAATGTCTGATTACTGGATCACACAGACGTGCATTTCTTCATTCAGATGGTGTTTCTGAGTGTTTTTTGCAGGTACTTTTTTATTATTTGATGAATGTTTTACTTCTGTATCTTTATTCTTTATTTATAATGAATTGTTACATTTGACATTGAGGCCAATTGTTATTTCTCTTCATTTTGTCTCAAAGTGTTGGTCATGTGATCTCAGATAGTTCAGGCTAACTATTGAGAAAAAGAAACACTGTAAAGAAACACTTGCTATGTTTCGAAACATTATGTGACAATAATTCAGGAGGGTTTTTACTTGGCACATGGTGCGCCACTTTTTAAACCAATAAACCACAGAGTTAAAACACAATGACTCAAATGTGCTTTCTCTTGATGCTTTAGTGTTGAACTGTGTCTCCCTCTGCTGGTCCGTAACAAGTACTCACTCGTACCTTTGTAATGTCTTGTTTCATGTGTTAATCGAGAATAGTTGTTACGGATTTATCGTTGGAACTGGAGCCACAAACCACCAGGAAACAAGGTTTCAATCACTTTGCCGTTTATTCTAGCCAGGACATTATTGTAAGGTGATTGCGTCTGATTCCCATGGTTCTGCACAAAAGACAGAAAGAGATTACAACATTTGATAAATTCTAATCACAACAAGAATACTGTATTTATTCTGCCATCCCATCAAAGTGATGAACAGCAGGAATTTATGACAAAACAAAATGTAGTTACGAGATGGGACTATATCAGCAAGCCCAAAAATACAGTCAGCCCTTAAAATGATATTGGTATCATTGTTCAAAATAAAGATTATGAATATACATTAAGAAGACAATTGTTGCACTGGTATTGAATAATGGCATACTGTATACCCTGAAATATAGAATAATTGTTTGGCCACTAGACTCAAGATATTTCTAAATAAACAACAAAAAACAATTGAATTTCTTATTCTGAAACAGAACAAGGTACAAACTAGTGTCACCAGCAGTTACCAGGTCAAAATAAACACTTTACTCCTGCTAACATGACTCCTCTCTTTCCTTAACTGTCTAATCTCTGTGGATTAACTGACCTATCTTGAGCTGTAAGGTAGAAGACTAAATTCATTGGAGAGAGAGAGAGAGAGAGAGAGAGAGAGAGAGAGAGAGAGAGAGAGAGAGAGAGAGAGAGAGAGAGAGAGAGAGAGAGAGAGAGAGAGAGAGAGAGAGAGAGGGACAAAGAAGAGACGGATGCTGACGGAGAACGGAGAGTGATAATAGAAGAATATCGGGAAGACACAGCAGCACTCTGTGGGAGGAACTTCGCCGGTTCTGTAAGTCAATTTCCAACCGACACTTCCACCATCGTCTCCTAAAGCCCCTTGAGTTACTGTCTGAGTCTGAAAAGGACAGCTGGGAGGACAGAGAAGTCTGGAGAACGTTGAGGACTTTCTCACACTCGAGTCTCAGAAGAAAACCACAAAACTTGTGATTAATTTGACTTTGGAGTGTCTGGTAAGACCTTTTCCCATCCTGTTATATTGGGCTACTGATCGGAAAAAGAATCTGTGTGGATACAAAAGAAGAAGAAAAACAGAGTGAAAAACTGACAGAGACTGATGGTAGGAAAGGGACAAGAGCAGTGGCCACTGTAGATTGAGCTGAGCCTTGATAAGCCTCTTTAAGCTACTTCACTCTCTACAGATCAAATGTTCTGTTTAAAACCCGGTGACCTCTGCTGGACTTCTGACTGCGAGCTGTTGAGTCACTTCATCTGATTTTCTGGCAGGATAGCTGTATTTTACAGCCAAGTCAGAGAACAGAGTCCTTAAATCTCAAAAGTAAATCCCAGAGAGCCTTTCTACTGGACAAACATGTATTTAAGTCTGTTTTCAAGCATCTGACTGCTTAAAAGTCCATGAACTAATCCTCGTTTGATGTCCAGTTCCTGTTTTGACCTCTGACCTCCATCCCTCTACCTCTGCCCAGAACATGTCTCTCAATCAGTGTGAATCCGTGGCGGTGAGCGTGGAGTCCCTCCTGAGCGACGCCAAGAGGATGCAGATGCAGTGCCGCGAACGCAGCGAGCAGCTCTCCATGGCCGCCACGCAGCTGAGGGTGGAGTCGGCCGCCCTGAGGGAGCAGTGCGAGTCCGCACAGCTCGACATGGCCCACATCCGCCGGCAGCTGGACGACCTGATGGACACCAAATCGGCCTTCGAAGCCAGGGAGAGGCAGGCGCGCAAACTCAGCAGGTACCTGTGAGGACACGAGGACGAGGGGGGACGGGTGGTGACGTCATGAACTGGTATGCAGGCTCCCATTGAAACCGCTGGATGAGGGGAGAGAAAGAGAGAAAGTTTCGGGAGGAAACGAGAAGAGAGAGTTTATAGTTACAGTTATAGTTCCCAGAATGTAGTTACTTTTTGCTTTTGTCGGCGCAATGGAAGGAAAAAAAGCACTTTATCGATATTGACAGTTCTTTCATCTTCTTCTTAGCCTTTTTGCTGCATGTGAAACAGATACACGTGTGAATATGCACAATAATGTAATCCCTCTCCTCTTTCTCCCCTTTAATGTCAAATAAACCACGTCCAAATACATGCTTGTCTCTTGCTATTCTGCAGCATAAGTTCTCCTTTTGTGTTGACATGGTATGAATAAAAGTTTGTCTAATTGTGTCAAATATTTGTTTCCCTAAATGTGACATTTTGATTAAGTAAGTATACTACAGTAAAAACATTTCAGCACGTAAAATATTGTTTAATAGAATTTCCAAAGAACCTGGCTCGTCATCATCGCAGCTTTATCATATAACTGGGACCAATAGCTACTGTATGTAAAAGTGTTTTCAATGTCTTTAGTAATCAGTTATTTAAGCATTCTTCCATAATTCCATTTCGCAGATACATGCATATTAGCTTTCCCCCCCTGTTGCCTTTGTTTGATGCCGTTACTGCTTTCCTATTTTATTGATTTGGTTGTAGAAAAAGGGTTCCTCTATTGTGAACGGTTTCTCCTCCTGTTTGTCTCTGTTTTCCTCTTAAGTAGCCGTCCTACCACCATCTCAGTAATGAAATAACATTGCTTGCATGCTGAAACAGTAAAGAAGCCGTCCAATGTGACCGTTGGGGGAACAGTCTTAGCCTCGTGCTGCAGCAGAGAACACAACAGCAGCCACATGGGGGAGAAACCCTACAACTGCAGCTTCTGCAAGAAGAGCTTCAGCCAGCTGTCTGAACTGAAGCCACACCGGTTCTCTCAGAAAGGAGAGAAACCATACCAATGCAAGCGGTGTGAGAAAGGCTTTCCAGTCTTGTCACCTGGTAGAACAGCAGCAAACTCACTATTAAGAAGAAGGAGAATAATGTCTTCGCTAATCACCTTGGAGAAAATTAAGACAGGCCTCACGTGTACATGCAGCCAGTGTGGGAAGTGCTGCTACAGAGACAACGGTCTCGCAAGCGACCAGACCAACAGAAGTCATATCACTGGAGTCACACCAGGGGACGACCGCAGACAAAGCTTCACTTTGCAGGCAGAGTTGAAATCCCACCGATGTGTTGGTGTGCGGCAGAGAAACCGTACAGATGCGATAAGGGTGGCAACCGCTCCATGTGGGTTACACACACTGTAACACTGTGGGCTCTGCTGGAAGAGCTTCATCGCGGATGTCTCAGGACGCATCAAATAATTCACACACGAGAGAAACCATACCAAAAACCATCTCCGCACACTCACTGTACAGAAAATCCTGCTGCCACTTGATGTGCCTGAAGAGCTTCAAGTGGTCAGGAGGAGTCTTTTTTCCCCTCCAGATATACTGTTCTACTGTATGATATAAATGTAAGTTAATGGTAAATTAATAGAATTTCGGTTCATTTTTATTTTTTCACAAGATGAATGCTTGAAACCAATTCTTAGTCCCTGTCGATCCACATTTTCCGGTCACTTTATGAAGAAGTGCATGTCAGGAGTTGAGATTCTCCCCCAGTGCTGTAGCTGTGCCTAGATATTACATGTAGTGTGCCTGTTAAAACACCTGACATATTGCTCATAGGGTAGAACCTACAAAAAGTAACAATAATGTCAGGAAGTAAAGTGACATTTTTTTATCAACCTGACAAAATTACGTTCTTGTGGAAAGAAAAGAAAAGGCAACACTGTAACTTCTTTACATTCTATTTGAATGTAAAGAAGCTACAGTGTATATGGGTACAACACATGCGCAGTGAAATCTGGTCTGCACCTGTGCAAAGGACTGATTCATGTCACTGAGGCGTCTGCAGGGAGATTGTCATAGTAGCCTTGCTTTGTGGGTGAGAAATAATTAAATTAGAGTACCGAGACAGCACCTGAGCAGACACCTTCATGTCCGGCGCCATCTGTTGTAACCCTCCGACATCGCAGCTCCAGTTACTGCACTGCGCATGTGTCGTACGCCACAGCTCAGGCACGTGTCCCGGCCTTCATTTAATAGCCTGGGAAAATAATGTTGCATCTGCCTTAATAAATCCAGTGGTGTATAATAACGAAGTAGAAATACTTCGTTACTGTACTTAAGTCGTTTTTTTGGATATCTGTACTTTACTTTACTATTTATATTTCTGTTGACTTTTACTTTTACTTCACTACATTTTGCAAAGAAAACTGATACTTTGACTCCGATACATTTCCCCTGAAACCTTCGTTATTCGCTACAAAATCAAATCTATCTTTAGAAACAAAATGAATCATGAGACCAACGTCGGGGACTGTGGTGGAACAGAGACTGCAAGCAAGCAGGTTTGGTGAATCAGTGGTCCTAGCTTGCAGGTTAAATCATTGGTTAATCACGTTAATGCGCAAAACAAGCGCTCTCAAAGCCGCGGTGTTTAGATTCCCAGTGATGCCCAGGATGCTACATGCTATAGCTAGCGAGCGACTACACGAGTAGAACTCCACACAGGACGGGTGTGATGAGGAGAGGTGGATGGGTCAAACAAACACTGGTGTTTCCTCCAGGAGGCCGCAGTTTGTGCCGTGTGTGAAACGAGAAGCCAATGTTGATTTATTTGTGACGTGACTTCCGTACTTAAGCAACGCCACTTCCGTAGATATTTTAACGCAAACCACGATCTTTTCCTAAACCTAACTAAGTAGTTTCATCGCCTAAACCTTAGTTGTTTCCTGTGAAGATGGAAGTTTATTTTGAAAAGACAGTATGCATGTAACAAGCGAAAACTGACTCATGTTGCTGGACTTTTGCAGGAAAAACGCACGAAAAATGAGGAGTAACTTTTCGTAAGATATCAATAAAACGGGGATGAATTTATATCATTGTATAAAGAGAGTGACATTAGAAGATCAATCTCATGTCTGTAAGTTAAATCAGCTATAATCACTCTTTTAAAGTGATTAGTGACTCGTCTAGAACATTTAAAAAGGAATAACTTCAATAGAATCATTCTATACAATGTAGCTTCTTTACATTCTATTAGAATGTAAAGAAGCTACATTGTAACACAATGTAGCTTCTTTACATTCTAATAGAATGTAGCTTCTTTACATAGAATGTAAAGAAGCTACATTGTGTTAGAATTGTCTTTTGAAGATGAACAGGACATTTTTCAGGTTCAAGTAATGACTGGGTTGTTACTTTCGGTGCTGCTTTAGTATTGATAAACACTGGTGTATACACAATATTATGCATTTGCCCTCTACATCCTCTAGTCGGAATGAGCATACTTATAAACGCACTGTATTTGTGTGATTTTAAAATATATTGAAAAAGTTCAAAACATTTCTTTAGGTGGGTGATGACGTCAGTAATTGTAAAATCCTGGCTGTGGTCCCGTTTTTACAGCCTCCAAACCTGGAGCAGGAATCGATTGCAAGAACACGCGAAACCTTGTGTCACAAAAGATTACAATTTTAATTACCGTTATAAATCATTCTATAAATACATGGTTGTCACATCATTAAGAACTTATTTTAAATAGCAATAGATAACAAACAAGCAGTCGGGTGGGTGGTTGGTCACTGAGGGTCAAAAGTGTGGAAAATAACAACACAACCATCTTCTGGGTCTTGAGGAGACAACACTGTTCATGGAAGTAGCTGGGAATGTTGTGAGTGTGTGTGTGAAGTTTGGTTTTTGCTGCTGGTCTTCAGTGAGATCCTCCTGTTATCACCGTTCTGAAAGACGAAATGAGAAAGGGCTTACAGGAAGAAAGAAATGGAGTTTGTATATTTATGCAAACAGGTGGACGGGCAGACTCACTTTCAACTTTCTTCTTTAATGGTGACAGTGCTGCTTTGCCCTGAAAAACACACGGAGACAAATTTACCATAATATATATGTAACTATGATTCATTTAGCTGGTTACTTGTGGTGTATGATGTAGCGTTGACATTAGGGAATCTATTTACCTTAATTGAGTGTAATTTCAGTGTTGACCTTACACTCTATTAAGGTGAAGAAAAGTGGGAGCTGAAATAGCTTCTCATGTTTTACCTTCTTGATGGCGGTCCAGTCTTCAAGGATGTCGATGTCTCTCAACATGTAGACGATGAACGGCCCTGTGAGACAGAGAGGGAGTCGAGTTGAACCGCCTGTCCGCAGGAGGCAAATAGACTTACACATACTGCTTGTGTCAGATTTAAAGCTAACGGGAGAACGATGAGGTCGGCAGGTGACGAATAAATCAGAAAAGGTGAAGTTTTACCTGAAACCAGAGCAACTTTCTTTTTCCTCTCTGACCCACTCAGCAGGTTCTTCCTTTTACACTTCTTGCCCCTCATCTCATCGCTCCACTCTGGAATGAGAAGATATATCTTTCATTGCATTCCACTGTTTTTATTTATCTCGTAACTTTGCAGAATGTATGCAACCACGGTTCTAATGTTTAGCAAGATATCAACAGTGTTTTGTCCAAACATTAGTAATGGCAGTTAAAGTATACGGTAGATTTTTCTTCTCTAAATCAACAAGACTGATACTGATGATGACGTTTTCGCCTGTACCCGAGGTGATGTCTATATTCTGTCTGTCCTCGTCCAGTCTTCTTATCTTCTCCAGCAGTTCGGACTTCATGGCATCAAACAGCAGCGTCCGCTCACTCTGTAACCCGCAGGCAGAAACCCATGCACAGTTTTTAGGTTTGCAGTGATTTTCTCCAATAGCATTGTGCGAGTGTCCGTGTGCAGTATATGGTGTATTTGTGTGTGTATTACCTCCAGGTGCTGCCTTGCTCCTTGTTGTTCACACTCGTACTTGTGGTGGATCACCTGGAGACACAGCTCTCTGTACACTCCTGCAGTTAAAGACAGAGTGGGGCGACTTTTAGATTATTTTGTTATTATCATGTTTGACTGCATGTCAATCTTTTAAACCACCTTTGTATTACTAGCTGTAATTTAACACCCACTCACTAATGAAGCAAAGATTTCAAGCTGCCCAACACAGACCGCTTCCTATTGAACAGCTAAAGGAACTGTGAATTGGCAGAATAGGAAACTTAACAAGACATTGTTTTATGTGTAGAAGTAAGACATTCCCTAAGAAAGACGAAATTAATCAATTTATAGTTTATGCCACATTCACCCTTCAATCCGTAGATTATATTTTAGCACAGTGGGTCCTCCTAACTCCCTTCACTCTGCTACAGAGATTAATGTTTGTTGAAGCCCCACCCAGTGGCCAGGTGTTGTATCATGCTATTTGAGACATTGAGAAAACTTAAAAAATACTTTTTTATATATATTTTTATTTTGTTTTGTTAATATTCATACATTTTTTTTTTTTTTTTTTACTTTCATGCCAAGAAAGCCACATTGAATTAAATTAAGGAAACTCCTATCTATACCCTACACACGATTATCTCTGCTGGAAAACACATGTTGCTAATCGTGCCGTGTCTCCTAATATTGACCCATATTGTGTGCATCATGTGAGCATCATTCCACTGTGGTCAAAGTGACTTGCAGTGCGTCCTTGTGTGTTTTAACTTACCAGCCACTTGTGTTTGTATCTGCATGCTTTCCTGGAGTGCGACCAGTGGCTCTCTGTATTCTCCAGCCTTCCCTGTCAGCACCTCGTCCAGCTTCACTTTCACCTGGTTCTGCCGCTCCCGAAACAACCTGCAATCACACGGTGAATTATGTCTTCCGTTCTTTCTTTCTTTCCTTCTGCAATTCTTCTAATGATTGAGATTATTTCAAATCACACCAGGGGGGAGGCACAGTGTCAAGTTTCTTCACCCCTCCTGTTTCCACTTACTTGTCTTTCAGCTCTTGAAATTGTTTTTCCAGATCCAGCATCTCATCCAGACATTCTCCTCTCCTCCGCTCACAGTCTTCATCATCCATCTCTTCACAGAGGACAGGGAGAGACACAGAAACAGTGAAAAAAAAGTGACATTGCCTTCAATCAGACAACATTTCACTTCGCTTTACCTGAACTCTCCTCTTCCTCCTCCTCTTCCTCATCTTCACTATCGTCCAAGTCGCTGTCCCGCTCCTCTGCGCTGTCCTCCATGGTGTCCTCTCCTCTTCCTCCTCCTCTGTCATCCTCTCGCGGTTGCTCCACCTCTCCGTTGGCCTCGGGGAGTTGCGACTCTCCTTCTGCCTCCATCTCCTCCTCCGTCTCCCTCACATGGGGTTGGGCGGGCATTGGCTGGCTGAGACACATGCAGAGACACACACAGACTATACCACGGTGTGTTGACCTCTCCTTCTCTTGTTGAGCTGCTTCATTGATCAGTGATTGTCATTTGGTAAACTGGGTTACTCATTTGTTCCAACGTTTGTTCATTTATTTAGACATTATTGTTTATTTGTTGAATGATGATGAGGTCTCTGGTTGTGTATTAACATTTTTCCCACCACCAAAAGTCTAAATATTCTAAGTGAAATGGCTTCATATTACATGTATTTATTTAGCTTTTTTCTTAAGAGTTAACTAAAAATTACACGCACAACTGCAAAGGTGTCGCATGTCCTAATTTGCAAAAGAAACATGTAAAAAGGCTTATCGTCAAAAGTATCACAATTGCAATACTTGGTATAAACAACACATCTTATGCATCCACTACTGAATAAGTAAATGTACTCACATTTAAAATGACGGATAACTAAATTTAGAAATATTGTGGGCAATAGGTTTAAAATAGCTATTTTAGCTTTCACTTCTGCTGCACACTGTTATCAGTCACTTGTGTTATTTTGCTCAATATGGGCGATGTTGACGAATGACGACACTGCAGATGGGTTGATTATAGTAAGCCACAAAGAAGAGAACAGAGAGGAGACAAAGGGATACAACTCTGTTGGTAAAACAGAGACGTGTCCGTGGTTTGGTTGTGGATTGTAGCTTACTGTGCAGTTGGAAAATAATTTGAATAGAATAACATTGTGAAGCCCGCGGCACATCGAGCTGCCGTGTGGCTTCCGGGGATCTGTCAAGCAAACTAGAAAAACAGCACAAGACGGGACATTTAACGATTTTGTTTGGCGGAAGGCAAAAAAAAGACACAATTAAAATGATTCACCTCACACTGCTGTTAGTAGCGCGTTATGGAAAATAACTCCAAACGGAGCCTAAACTTTTTCTATCCTCCAAACTTTTTCTACGTTCATTAACAGGACTTTTATTTTGTTACCCACCGGAAGTGCTGTTTCAGTTGAGCCTCTCTTGTGGTAGCTTCCGTGATGTCATACAGTAAAACAGTGAACGTTATGAACTCGACGGCGGTGTTTACACTAAAAATAACGAGCCGAACTAAGTCCGAAGCTGTTATACCTCCGGTGTCTTTTACTTACAACCCCAAATTAATTTAACGAGACTCGTTGTTGCCCCTTTTTCACGTCAAATTACCGGCATAAAAAGCACCGTGAAGTCAAGTGCATCACTAGCTAGCCATTGAAACCACACAGCGACGAAACGACTCCGCACACTGTCAACACCGTTCAAGTTGATTCATTCACGAATATGTTCTCTGTCCGTTTGGTAGTTAACAATATAATCAGCGTTTAAATGTCATAAACGTTGAAGCACCGCCAGCGTAGCTTTCATTCTGACCGTATCTTCCAACTGTACATGGATTATAAGTAACGTTATCCGTCCGTGTAGGCGACGCTGTTTGTAAACAGAAAACCCTCTTTTTCACCGGACATGACAGTGACCACACGAGTCTGCTCACCTTCTCCCGCTGCTCGGCACTAGAAAGTTAAAGCATCATTTTCTATATTTCCAATTAAAAAAAAAAAAAAAAGTACTTCCTCTTCACTTCAAGTCTTCAGTTCGACACTTTGCCGGACTCTACAACCCGTGAATCCAACCAATCAGCGTCGAGCCGTAATGCAGGACCCGGGATGACCGACAGGAGCCCCTCCCCCCAGACGTCGCGTGTCCAATCAAAACGCTAAAGCAGGTTTAGTGGACCAATCATAATCCGGTTTAGTGCTGCTAACAAGCAGAACTAACCAATAGGCTGGACTTCATAAAAAGTACCGCGTAGCTCCCTTTTTTCAATCTCAATATTACTATAATATAGTAAAATATAATATAATGATGCTGCCCAGACTTCTCAGGTCATATTACACATGCATTACAACAAATACAATGATTACAGGCTTAAATTAAAACGCAACTAAAACGATGCACATTTTGAATGTGTATTCAAAACACATTTTTATATTTATATATATATATATAAAAATAAAGTCTTGACTCTTGGAAGCATCATTAGCTTATGGGACTCAGCCATCATGCTACAGGTGTTAAGGATCATTCTTACTTTTTTATACTTAATATTTGTACTCTGTTATTTTTATTGCTTTGCTTTACAGTTTCCCTGTACCTATAAATGCTGTTGTAGCACAACAAATGTCCCCTTGTGGGATTAATAAAGTGCCCATCTATCTCTCTGTAATTAGAACACAATATACAGACCCACTCTTGCGTCGTGGTATAAATGCATACTGCAATCAACCACAAGATGGCACCAACGTAACACAAAATGTCCAGAGAGCCATTGAGATGATAATAGTGGAATTCACATCATTTGGACAAAAGGCCTTTTTCATGGCAGACATTTTGGCATGTCATTGCAGGAAACCTACAGGTGGAACTAATGCCATTAATTATGTCTGCACTCCATTTCCTCATATTGTGTATGCTGGTCACTGAGTTTCAGGGACACTTAATGCAACAGAGGCATTGTTAAAAGTTTAAATTATTTACCTGCTATATCTTTACAAATTAAAAAAGCACGCACTAACGAACATCAAATTTAGAGGCTTGATTGAACTAAATACAAGCTAATATACTGTCAATCATCTGTATAAGATCTCTGGGTTTTCTGAAGCAGATAATTGACAAACAATAAACAAAGACAAACAAGTCCATTTTACATGTTTTTATTAAAGTTGCATAAAAGTGTAACAAAATTGGGCAAAAACAAGACCTGTTGTTGATATTGCTACATTTGTTTGTTGGTTTAATCTAATCATTGTCCAAAAAACATCTCCGCTCCTTCAATCTGCATGGTTTAGCTCTTGTATTTAGCCTCAATTATGATAATCAGTATATATATTTTTTGCAATTTTCCCCAACAGTAAAAAAAACAGACTTCTCAATAACAGTCTAAGAAGATATATAATCCAAACCCAGATTTAGGAATTAAAATCCACTCAAATTCATCTACTGATTGAGCTTGCCTGGTACAATCCGATGCCTCCAAAAAAGCCAACGGTGCTGGGTTTGGAAACCCCACCAGGAAGGCAAAAGCAATCGCACCAAAATGTATCTGAATGGATTTTTTGTTCTACTACGTGGTAATCCAAGGCCGGGGCATCAAGAAGTGTCATGATCACAATAAAAACAGACCAGTATTCAAATGGTAAATGTAAAGAACATTGTTTTATCTAATCAAAATCACTGTATCAAGGCCTAAGTATTAAACACTCACTTCTAAAAAAACAACCACAAAAAAACAACAGAATCTCATTTTGTTTTTCAAAAACGAAAGAAAAGGAGCAACAGAAAATCCAAGGTTCTCCACACGCTCGGTAACGCGCGCGTTTAGCAGTTTGCGTAACCTTTTTAAAAATGAATGTCTCCCGTTTATTTGGTTTGTGTAACATAAATAATACCTAAGGCAACATCTGTTTAAAAAAAAAAAAAAGAAAAAAAAAAGGGAAGTAAACTGAAAGGATGGAGGGAGGGAGGGTGGACAACAGCGATGGAAATGGGTGGGAGGAGAAGGAAAGAGGGGATGCCGGGGAGTAATGACAGAGCAGCAAGATAGAAATGGGCCAGTGTGTGTGTGTGTGTTGGCAGTGACAGAGAAGGAGACGGACAGCGGAGGTCTGCTGTCACCGCAGGTGTTCACAATTGGTCACAGGACTCGCAGCAAATGCTTTTGCTTCTCCAATAGGCCGGCTGGCTTCAGTCTCTCATCTGATTGGCTCGGGATGAGACACAGATGGCTTATTCTCAGAGATGATTGGCAGCTGCGGCGGGGAAACACAGATCTTGTGACAGCAACGGACCTGTCTCTCTCTCTCTCTCTCCACTCTCTCCCCCTTTCTCTCTCAGCACTTGGTGTGTGTGTGTGTGTGCACATCTGCGTGAGAGGCAGCTGTGTTTTCTAATACGTTTCCGTTTTCTCCGCCCCCAAGGGTGGCCTGTGTGTGTGTGTGTGTGAGTGAGAGAAAGAAAGAAGAAAAAGGAAGGGTGAATGCTTTTAGACAGCTTCAATGTAAAACAGTGGCCTCTATCCCTCCCATTCAGACGTCTCATTGGTGGGTCTACTGACAGGCAGAGGACATTACAAAGTCTTGCCACCAACACGGAGCGCCAAAGACATTTTCAGTTCCCACGTGTGACTGCTCTCAAATGACGTCTGCCAAACACAAAACTACGCGGTGGGCTGAATGATTTCTAAGTGTGAAAAGGACATAGAAAGGGGCTATGAAACAAAAAAAGGCAGCTTTGTTCTAGGTCCCCTTGTCGGACTGTCAGTGTGTGTGTGTGTGTGTATATGTGTGACAAAATGCATCCAGAAAAAAACAAAACAGGAACCAGTCCTACACCGAAAATCTAAATTGTCAAACAGAACAGCAGAATATACAGGCCAGGAAAAACACTCCTATTATGAATGTTGCTGTACATTATGTAGCAACACGCGCACGTAGCATTTAGCAACTCACAGACGTCTGCCTGTGCAGGCTGGACAGCGTAGGCTTCTAAAGAGCCACTCTTACGACTCTGCACTACGCATTTGAGGAAAGAAAAACATACTATTTTTTTTTAAGGTTCAACCGCTAATTCCAGGGATCAAATTTTCCCTCTTTGTTGGACTAAAGATGTAGCACACATTATTCTTCGTGGTCAGAGGTTCAGATTTTCTTACCAAAATGACATACACACACACACACACACACATACAAAAAAAGGACAGTCTTTAAATGCACCACTGTAGCAAATGTCTCCGACTGTACTGACCCGCCCCCAACAAAAAAAAAGTTACAGAAAAACTAAAGTCAAATGAATATCCCCGTGCCCTCAAACTGAACTAGAAAGTATCAAAAGAACCGTGGTTGGTAGCTGGATCGTTTACAAGTTTAATAACCCCCTCACAAATAAGGAAATAAGGAATCTCATTGGTCGAGACAAACGCAATGATTAGGCCCTGCTTCAAGCTGATTGGCTGTTTCCAACTCCACCGTTCACCCTTCCACCCTTCTCTTGGCTGTTGCAGACTCTCGTTCCTCTTCCCACCTCGTGGCCGCCCAACTCTCGGTAATTATGGGTCTCGTCTCATCTCGGCTCCTCTTCTCTTCCTCCTCAGACAGATGGAGGGTGGTACGAGGGCGGGATGAGGAAGAGGAGTGAAGCCAAACAAAGGGCGAAGGAGGAGCAGGAGTGGAAAAAGAGACAGGAGCGTGCCTGGATAAAGACCAATGAATCACTTGTTGTTTTCCCCTGCTTACTAGTATGCATTCTTTACTTCTTCTTCTTCGCTGAAGGGTAAAAGCGAACTATGGAGGCCGGAACCAGGCAAGGAGGGGAATAACAGGAACGGGGGTTTAGAGCGGAGGGTGTATCGAAAAAGAGGAAACAAGGATTAGTTGAAGTATTTCATGAAAATACTCAATGGAAGAAAACTGACATAAAGATGGAAAGCACAGTAGGAAGACGAGAGGTGAGGGCTGAGGTGGAGGGGAGGATGTGGGAGGAAGAGGAAGGACGCCATCATTTCTTCTGAGGCGTGGAGAGCTTCTGCATCCCTCGGATCTTGTCGAGCAGCTCTGAGACGAAGACCTACGGGGAGACAGGAGGGACAAAACACATGAGGGGAAGTCTGAAATACGAAAAAATGCACAGTGCATTAATCTAAAGTGTCAGCGGGTAGGAGGATGGAAGGGAGATAAAAAAAATCTTACCTCAGTAGGTTTAAAACACTCAACCAGTAAGTCCTGTAAAACAATAAAAGACAGTCTGAATATGTATCTTGTCTTTTGCGTGCGTGCGTGTCCTTGCATGTTTGTTTCCTTACCTTGACCCTGGCTCCCCGCTCAACGTCACTGGGCATATCCAGCAGCTCATCCACATCTATCTCCAGCTCTGGGATGGCCTCTTCCTGTAGCACGTGGCATGAAGTTGAGTAAAAGTTAAGACACACCCATTAGTCAACCTCTTTTCATTGGACATGGACTAAGAATAGAACGGTTGATGAGGGTTTCTTTCCCTGTGTTTATGTCATGGCATTTCTGTCCGGCTGCATGACGTGGTGCAAAGCGACCGATGCATGTCCATTTGTGAACACTAGAGGGCGGCGGCCGTCCATCACCTCGTAGTGTTGCACACGGCGGAGAGAAGAGAGACAAAGAAACAGGCAAGGAGACGGCAACATGAACAGGTAACAGTGAAGACTGCAGAAGAGCACAAACGTGTGTAAATGAATGCGCACGCACTCAAACACAGAGTTGAGTGTGTCAGTATTGGACATATATACAAGTATAAGGAACTGAAACACTTTCGCTTATCGCAAAGTAGACAAATCAATGTCAAATGTCAGCCCGTGTTTTGGAATCGTCGAAGTATTGCTTTGACGCCAGCTCATATCTGCAGCAAGTGCATTGCTGAAAGCTGGCCCGCAAACTGCTGACTGTCACGTCTAAAGAGAAAACACGCCGTTGCAGATCTTAAAATTGGCTCCTTTGAATCAGCGTTGATGTTTAGAAACCGCAGAGGAAGTTAGAGAACAACTTTATCCCCTCAAAATAATTTGGCTTGCAATTCAATTTGAAACAAATGAAAATGCAGACTTTTAATTCAAGCAAAAGCAATTAAGGCCTGATACTGATAAGCTGACCTCTAATATGGAGGTTAAGAGCACCCTTGCCTTCTAGCTCAGAGATGTTTGGCTCAGTAAATGAGTGAAAGTAGAAACTGAGTTCGCTGTGAGTTCATCTTGGTTCCTTTCTTTCCCTTTCTCACCACACCTCCTCCCTGAGGCCAATCAATACTTTTTCTTCTCATTAATCAGTCGCTCTATGGAAAGTGCTTCACTAGTCTCCCTCTCTTTCTCTCTTTCTCCATCTGTCCCACTCAAGCACACTAGCTCAGTGTGTGCTATCAAAGCAGTTCACCACTGGCAGCAACGCGCACACACACACACACACACACACACACACACACACACACACACTCTCGTACAAACACTCGTTTCCCCCTCTTTTGCAGCTCAGTTGCTACCCTATATTCATGTCATTCTCTAGGAATCTCTCCCTCCCTCTCGTCCTCCCCCTCGGTTAGAGTTGCCCACACCAGCTGTCTCTGCACCTGCCCAACTGCCCCCTACTCCAACACACACACACACACACACACACACACTCACAGACAGACAGGCACAGCATGCTGTGTGTGTGCATTTGTGTGTCACATTTACCAAATTGCACTTTTTTTTTTTCTCCTCAACATCACACACATCCTTTCTGTTACACACACACATGGATTAAAGAATTATAAAATGAGCATTAATAAGTCTGAGCTGGATGAAGTGTGTGTGTGTGTGTGTGTGTGTGTGTGTGTGTGTGTGTGTGTGTGTGTGTGTGTGTGTGTGTGTGTGTGTGTGTGTAAAAGGCGGGGTATGAGGATTTAGTTCTGAGCAGGACAGCCTGTGTGTGTGAGATAGAGACTGGAGGTGACAACCAGACTTACTGTCAGCAGAGTAAAAAACACACACACACACACGGACACCCAGGTTGACATTACACACAAGCTGAAAGCAGCAACGCTGGCAAAAAAGTGCAAAAATACTGACACACACACACATGGTACACTATTAACACACTCTTTCACACACAGACACATAAGCTGGTCTCTTACAGAATTTCCAAATTTAAGCTCTGAAAGACGGACACAAAGGTGCACGAATTCTTACACTGCAGACATACTGACGGTGTCTGTTGCTAACACACACACACACACACACTCACACTCACACACAGGGAGTGAAGTCTGACACAAAGACTGATCTGCACATGTGGGCTCCATGTGCTGCTAGTAAAGAAAGCTACGACACAAAGGAAACGAATAGATAAGGAACCGCGCATTCAAGATAAAAGAATAAATCTACATTATTTTTAACTCCCGAACAATTCATTTCTGATATTAACAGCATTTTATTTCTACTCTGTGTCTCTTCGACGTAGCCTCAAGGTAAATGTAACGCACGGATTGCTCCTGAAAAGCGTAAGCGACACACTTCCATTTGATACAGCTACTTGAAAATAATTTGAGAGACTCACTGTTAAATCTGAAAGGGGGGAAGGGAACGGAAAGAGGAAGGAAGGTAAGAGGTTAAGGAGCATATCGAGAAGAGGGAGCAGCTGAGGGGGGGAGTAGGGAGAGTAGGGAGGGAGGGATTTTGAAAAAGGCCGGAAGACAGGCTTCAGAGAGGAGACACAAAGAAAGCAGGGAATCACGAGGGAGGATTTCCAAAACAATCCTCCAGACTGACTTACTGAACTAGTCTGGAGTCTGGAGGGTTTTACTGTTGGCCGCAGATGTGATCTGGACTGAAAGGTGCCTACAAGGTATTGGCGCACGCCGCAGGACGGCGAACAAAGCAGCGAACAAAGCAGCAGTGTGGAACTATTCAAAAGAGGCAAATCAACCAGGAATCTTTTTCAGCACCTCTACAAGATTGCACATATTGTTCAAGTTTGCTGGAGGAATGATCATTTATTTCCTAACCTTCCATAGGAAATGACTTCTGTTTGTAAACAATGATGACGTACTCAGTTCTGGGGAAAGGAAGTACGGAAGAGTGCAATAGCTTGTCAAGACTATGCAAAGATCTAGAAAGCAACCTAAACAAGTTGACTTTCGAGATCTGCGTGCCATTAGCGAGTGGGTAGAATACATTAGCAAGTATATAGCGTACAGTGTTACACCAGCGAGAAATCACGAGCAAACAAGTCACTAGATGCTTCCAATTGCATTATCCGTGATCATGTACAGAAGGTCATAGACTCAGAGTTTTGACTTTATTCAGTTTTTAAAATGGGCCCCACAAACATGAGCATGTCAACAGTCCAGTGGAAGTCAACGTGTTGAATAGCTCTGGAGGAAAATGGCGTTTTAACGAGTGACCATGTCAAACTGGTGACTCTCCGGCCGAATGTGTCCGTGGTTGCTCGAAGTGACGGCAGCTGTTAAACACTAAAAGAACATGTAGGTATCCTTATAAAAACACGGTCACTCAATAAACTGTAACACCTGTTGCTCTGAAGCGGCCGGGAGCCTGTCGGAATTCTGTAGAACGGGAGTCCGCTGTTGGAATATCAATTCTAAATCCCCCCCCCCCCCCCCCCCCCCCAAACATGCAACAACCAGACATTTTGATGCTGGTAACGCTTTTCAATTCAACGTTTAAAGCTCGCTGTCTCGTGTGGACGGCTGGGGGCGAAAACGCTACGTCCGTTGCCAACATGCGGTCGCATATTTATAGCGAGGTCGGCTGTAAAAGGGTCTATTCATGATAGTTTGTATCATCAATGAATAATCCATTTCTCTTATTATAATGATCTTAATGCCATACTTACTCTAGACTACTGAACAAAAGGCAAACGCTATTTTTAAAAGGCCCATGTAATAATTCCCACGCTTATTTAAAGCCGTGACTGTGTTTTTGACTTCTGAGTGTGACTATATCGTGAATAACATGTTCACAGTTTCATCCCGTCGTGTTGAGTACTCCCCTCGTGGTTCTGTTGATGTTGCATGTAAGCAAGATGTCTGCCCTTTTCAGTCTGAACCACTAGCGCCCTCTGAGAAACAAACTAGCATACAGACCCAATTTTTATTGTGGTCTTTGAATTTAATTATACTCTTCCTGACAAGCTTGCGAATACGATTCCCACACCGACACAATGAGGCAGACACGCTGTCCGTCTGGAGGCTGCCTGCAGGACGGAGCCGAATGCGATGTGACAGTATGAGAGCGTATTTGTGTGCATGCGTAGGTCATGGAACTACTCCTCTCACAGGGGGGGCCGTGTATAGCTGCTGCAGGCTCGGACAGACCAAATACCAGATACAGCTTCCTCGCAGGACAAAACATAAGCTACACACACACACACACAAGTAGGTCAGTGCCCTCGTATTTAACGCAAAAAGGCCCATCGTGGCTTCTGTAAATATCTCTGGAAAGGGAAGTGATGATCGAGACGTCATGTGTCAACTGCTTTTATTTTAGATTGATTTGATTTCACAGTACTCTGGCTTCAAATCAGAAAAAAAAACCTGATTTACGTGCGAGACACACAGGCTTACACACAGTGAAAGATGAACTATGCTGATATAAAGAGGATGTGAGCGTAAAATCTGAGAAACGGCCGCTAAACAAATGCTGATAGGACTGTGTAAAAATCTGCAGAATGAGCAACATAGACGCACGGCTAATAAAAAGAAGATACAGGGGGCCATTAAGTGTATTAAGATGGATATAAGCCAATGCCTTTAAAGTGTAGGAAGCTTCATGTGTTAAGTAGGTCACAGAGGCCACCTACGATGATTACACAGCATGTCTTCCAGTGATGACACACTACATAGCTGATTCCTGTGATGGGATCTGTGTAAACTCTGTAAGACACGTGTAGAAGAAAGTGATTCAAATGTGAAGAGTTACAGAGAGGCTTAGCTTCACCAACAAGCTGCATGACGAGTGATAAATGGCCACTTTTGCTTTCCGACCGCCGCAGCAACTAAACAGGATTAAAAATAGTCCGACTTCAGAATGGCCAATCGCCTGTTTTGCTACGAAGACAAAACAATGTTTTGGCTTGGTACAATGCAGGGATGAAGGATGAGGGGGGGGGGGGGGGGGGGGGGCAAGGAAGTTAGAGACAGAGGGAAGCGATGGCTGGAGCAGGCAGGATGGAGGAAGGAGGATGGAGTAGGAAAAGTAGGCCGTGTGGCGCCAACAACACTTACTCCAAGTTCCTTGTGCGTGTGTTTGTTTTGACTGAATGAACCAGAATCCTTTACGCCACATTTACTCCTACTTTTATGATCTTTACTTGCTAATCCGTTTTATTGACTAGTTGTGGAGAAAACAAGTACAGATGCAGAGGGGAAGTTGACGTGCGATCTACATGGAACTAATTTACACTAATAAATGACATGCTACGCTAACACCATGTGCCTCTCCTTTCCAATTCTATCCACTCTGTCTTAACCGTATCGAGGTCAGTCCAAGCAGGAGAGTGCTTTTGCTGAGTGTTTAGACGTGTTTGCATAACGGAGTGGGTGAGCGAGTCCATTAAAACTATTACCCCACGCTGGTCGACTTGGCACCGTGACACAGGTACAAAATATGTGCGAACACCGACAATGGCGAGTTGCAGATTCACACAACCACTCTGCAGGCGGTGTGAGCACAGGCATAGCTGAGATGGTTTGGCTGTCGGTGTGTGTTTTTTAGGCTCTCTCAGGTTGAGAGAACAAAGTGTCCACGCAACAATCTGACAGCTCCACATCAGTAACGCCAGAGCAAGAAGCAAAATGTCAGAAGCCAAAGCATCTGGTTAGTATTTCCACGTATTTGCACTCAAATAGCATGTTGACGGACAAAACTGGATTGCGCTTTAATCATCTTTGTCTAATGGTCCCAAACAAAAGGCCTGAGCTATAAATCATTTAGCTCTTTCCCGATACTTAAATACCAGCTATTGTAATTAGTTGCGATTGTGGAAAAAGGGGGATTATTGGTGCGTCACGGACAGAGAGTCCTCACGGGTCGCCCACTGAGGTACGCTGAAGGACAGACAAAGGCGAGGGTGAGAGAAATGAGAGAAGAGGCAAGCACGGAGGAGGATAAAACAGGAGTGTGGCTGAAGGCCGGTGAAAAGAGAGATAACCGAAAGAGAAGAGATGGTAGCAGAACAGCGTGCAATGCTAAGGATAAGTACGGTCCTGTTTAACCCACACAAAAAAAAAACATATCCGTGCATTGCTCAGGTTCAAAAAGATTGGCTTCTGGATAAAACGTGCTTCTGCAAAGATTCACATAATTCTATTTGACTAAGGGTGCAGAGAGTCTCAGATGAGCCGATAAGCACACCTTCGAATTCACACGTCGTATGCGTGCTCAGGCCTGTTTCTTAAATAAACACCGATGGATTGAGCCACAAATTATTGTCGGCAATAAAAAGTCACAGCAAAAAATGGAACTAAAACATTTAAACTAAAGGACGGAGGCATTTTCTGATTTATTTGTCATTGTTTGTCTTCCTTTCCCGAACTTAAAACTATGGAGAAGTTAAGGATGTGCTGATCGATAATGTGCAAATATCTGCAGGCAATACCTGTGCATGGTCATGGGTTAGAAAAACATGTCATAAAGAAATAAAGGACACTACAGAAAGTACCAAACCCCTTCATTGTCAAAATAACAACAAATATTTAAAGTTGAAACTGAGCCATAAATTTGCCTGCAAGCCATCTCAAGGTGGTAATTCACGACACCCTTGGGACTGATCTAATTGGGTCTTCTGTCATCTGATGAACACAGACACACACACACACACACACACACACAGGATAAAACCCAGCATGGCAATAGTGGAAAAATACTGGGCTCGAACCCACTTCCTGTCATGCTCTCCCCCTCTGTCCCTTTATCTATAGGTCTCCTTTGATGCCCTTCCTGTCTGGTTGGCATTACCGCTCACTGCTCTCCTACCAATCACTCTGTACCAGAGCAATGCATAGCGTTTGGACCTTGCTGCGGGCCACTTACGGGAGAACACGAGAGAGAAAATGAGAGCGATGGAGTCACAGAGGGGTCGACAAGGGTGTAGGGATTCGGGATGCATTGTGTCAGTCATCGCCTGCTGCTTTCCATCTTCTTTCTATCTCCCTCACCCGATTGCTTATCAGGAATCTGCAGCTCTTTGAATAACAGACATTGTTGGCTCTCCCTCTCCAACACGTCCTTTTCCTTCCTCCCAGAAGCAGATTGGCTCACACAAACGTGTGACCCCCAGAACATAAGACAGGATCTGTTCTTCTCTTGATGTGAAGAAGGGGTTAAAAACACCAGAGCACACAGCGACTTCCTGTCAGGCCACGTGACCTTGGGAGATAGCGAGGGGGGGAGGGGAGGTAGAGCGATATCTGTGGGAAGTGGCCGGCTGACAGTGTGTGTGTATGGTGAGAGTTAACAGAAACTGTTCAGGAGGACGCCGTTGACGGAATGTGTGCGCGTGTGTGTGTGCGCAATTAATGTAAGTGGTGCTTAAATGAATATGTGGCCTTACACACAGCCATAAACCATAAAAATCCAGAATCAATACAATGCTATGTACTTAATCCAGTCTGCAGTGGGCATGTAACGTCACATGGGTGTGTTATTGTGCACCATTTGTTCGTGTGTGTTTGTTTGTGTGTCTGTGTGGCTGATCGTCATCTCGATTGCGCGGCTAATCAGTAGAATGTACTTCCTCCCAGGAAGAATATGATGTCCTGTTTTGAATCTTGTGAAAAACAAAAGAGAAAGAGCCGCAGGCGAAACAGTTTGAACTGAACGAACCTCTTCAGCCTGCTTGCAACCAGGCTGAAGACTAGTGAATACAGCTTCATTGTTTTATCTGTCATATATATATTTTTTTAACTCTACATGCACCTCTGTGGAAGTAGAGCCACATGCAGCTCCTACATTTTTTTGTTCTCTTAAAAACAACATGTCCCTCATTGAGCACATCCTACCAGAGCCTCCATGTGTTTGGACTCGGCAGCCTTCCTGCTATCTGACTCCTGATACAACGGCTCTGTCATGTAAAGTAAAAGGAGCCAGAGTCTGGTGGTAGGGATGCGGGCGTGCCATCGTGTCCCAGTGTGTGTGTGTGTGTGTGTGGGTTGCTTCAGACAGGAGAGAGCCAAACCAAACAGGCTCCAAGTACACAGAACGCAACTTTGATATGATGCCAGGAAAACATTCAAAACTATAGTTAAGACGCAAGCACGGGAGTTTTAGTAGTTCTTACACTGTAATTAGGCAACAATATCATCAATACTGTATTTAGCATTAGTAGAGTTGAAATATATAAATATATCTTGTAAAGAAGTAAATGGTTAGCTGAAGCTAGAGCTGCTAATAGACATGGATCATGCTTACACGCCAGAGCACACACACACACATACATATTGCTAAACATCTATCTCATCCGACCTTAGTCCCTTCAAAAGCTGCCCAAAGTCCTATCTGCTCGCGGTACGGCTGAATGAATCACACACGGGCTTGTTTGGCCCGACTGTACGCTTCAGTGGTTCAGTGTGTGTTGACTGGACATGTCTGTGCTGCAGCCTGCCCGGGCAAAACACTCCGGCTGGTCCCTCAGGGTCACAACCAGCCTCGGGAAGACTTGCACTGGCAACCGAGCGGTGCCGGCAGGGCAACGGATTGTCGCTGCTGCCCAATTTTCCCCCAAATGAGCAAAAAAAAATTGTTGTCCATTTGCTTAACACAGCATAAGCGTAGTATTAGTAGTGAAGCTATTTTTTCTAAGGGGAGTGACAGATATGCGGACAACCTTTGGCTGCTAACTTTTAATCTTTGCTTTTAATTTCCATGCAGCTTTTAGTGATTTGCATAAACCAATGCAGCTTTCCTCTCTCTCTCTCTCTCTCTCTCTCTCTCTCTCTCTCTCTCTCTCTTCAGCCCACTCTAATTACAAAATGCCTCGTGCATTCATCTGAAATACGTGATCCAGGCAGCATCTCAAGTGCCCACTTTCACCCTCCACATCTCCTCTTGAGCCTGTCGTTTCTGCGATTTCTTTTTGCTCCACAAACTCACACGCAGACTGATATCGACGTGTGTGTGTGTGTGTGTGTGTGTGTGTGTGTGTGTGTGTGTGTGTGTGTGTGTGTGCATCTTGGGAACACTGGAAAAAAAAAAGTAGCCTGAGGTGCTCTGAATTGATTTTTCCCGTTTTACCATCAATTGTTAATTACCATGAGAGCAAACAAGTAAAAAATAAAAAAAACTCAACATGCAGAAAGGCCACACAGACACACACCTCCTCTACAAGCCATTACCACTACAATTGGACTGAAACATGAGATTACGTGCAGATTAAATTAAGAGCGCATACAAAGGATTACAGTTGATTATCATTATGTCACTCTTGGCAAATACTACTAAAACAATCAAAGGGGCTCAACACTCGTTTGTTCTTTTCCCATTTCATTCATTGAATGACTTATGATGTCATTCTGGCAGTTTCAGGCAGGAGTGTTTGACAATCCTAACGCGCTATAGTTCAAGTTCTATTGAAATACTTCGTCCGTTTATTTTCACCCACTTTGCTGAGATGTTTCTTGCCACTATTGAGACTAAAGGGATTAGAGAACGTTATAATGCTTTCATACAGATCAATCATCAACACAGCCTCTGACTTCTTGAACACTGGCGACACACTAATAAGTAAAGGCTTCGGCTGAAATCCATATTGGGTCAGTTACAGATTATTCCGGCAGATTATCACATCGAAACAAAAACAAGACAAAGAGACAAGACAAGACATGGTCTGAAGCAACAACAACCCTGATAACAAAGTGGATGTCCCAACATCATCAATCATTTCTTTCACTAACTGATTGAACTCTTGATGTGTTGATTTGTTCATTTAATGCTCTTAATTCCAACATAATGAGCGTATGTGTGAGTGTGAGTGAGTAAAAGCCCGACTCCCTCCCTGATGAGTCATTTCTTCATCAGACTATTTGCCCAAATATGGTCAGTTGTTCCTTCCTTCTCAATGAAATGCAACTTTAAATAAACTTGTGTCTCAAAGTGTTGTGTGTCACACATGGAGCAAACGACTAGTGTGGAAAGCTAAAATACTAGTTTTGATACTAAACAATATCAAACCACATGAATCATTATTTTAATATATTATGGTAAATAACAGAAGTGACTGTATTCCTCCTCCTCATTCATCAGTTTGACTATCATCTCTATTGCCAATCTATTACAAATATAATTTGAATTTAATTATTTGTCTATCTGCCTACCAGCTGTCTGTCCATCTGTCCACACATCTCTCATCCATCCGTTTCTTCCCAAAGACATTTCAAACCAGAGCACTTTTATTAATCGCACAAGAATCCCGTCACATGACTTCCACGTTGCGATAACCAAGTTCCGTTTCACACAGCGGTGACATCATGGCGGACATAGGAACAACATGGCACCGGTGCTCTGTCCTAACAATAAAGCTACAATAAAGCTACAATAATATTAGAAGTCCCATCAGCTTCTCTAAAATATACGGTATTAACAGAAACGACATTGTGCGCAGCTACTGTACAGTCTGTTACTGGCTTATAATAAGGTACAATAAACATGTGATTAGAGACAGTAGCTAAGCCATATACTGACACATGCTTCCCTGCAGTTAACCAACAGCTCAACTGGCTCTAATGCACCTGCTGGGACTAAAATACACTCCTGAGTGGATCTGTGTTACCTCACCCAACCTGCAGGCAGTTGGCTTTACTTACAAAGACACTTCATGATTGTAACGACTCCAGACCAAAGCTGCTGCCAACTCTTGTTGCAACTGCTACATATTGGGACAATGGCTTTTCTTTTATTATTTCAACATGGTCTCAGCATTGAGGCTAATAAAAATTAAATTAAAAATAACCAAAAACCTCATATTCATCTCATTTAAAAGCATTATTACAGCTACAACACCCTGGAGCCACGTATAGTAATAACACTGGCCTGTGTACCAAACGATGTCACCATTGTACCCATTCTCACTTTAAGAAACGTCCTCGGGGTGCGGGAGCTTTCACAGGACGGCTATCAAAAGCATTTGGACAGTCTTAAAATGCATCAAAGGACAGCGAATAGCACTCTGGTTAGGACCGAGAAGAGTGCTTGTCTGAAACGGCATTGCAGCTCCTTGAAAATAAGAAGCAGGAGAGCAAAGGGGTCCGCTTTAATACATCACAGCCGTCATATTTATGGAAGCAAAGAATTTAACGGCTTGAGTATTTACTGGACGGCTGTTAAATGTGCACACGCAATACACACAGCTGTTTAAGCAGGACGATGTGTATGAATAACTGGCTCTCGAGTCTGTAAACTGTCCCACAACATTAAACAAGTTACTGCCTGCAATTAGATTTGGTGCTGGGACTTTTCGTAATAGATCTCCCAATGCGCCCCTCTTGGCTTGTGATCATTAAGGTAAAATGGTTTTGTGTAAACCTTTTACACTCTGCCGACAGGGTATGGAATGACAAGCTCAATCGGGCTTAGCTGGTAATACTGAAGGGTTTTACACGGTGGAAAGGTGTCAGACGATCAGTACTGTATGAGCGGGCTATACGCTGGCTGACACATGACGGAGCACAGGCTGGAAGGGTTGTGACAAACAACAGAGAGGCGGACGGGAACAGCAAAAGAATCGGAAAAAGTTACGTCTACGCAAAGATATTCACAATATGTCAGTGGGTGCTAGCTTACTGTCCTGCATGCTTACGTACTAGAATATATTATTAGGGATAGGCGACGAGCATGATCTGTTGCATTCTTGAAATTGAAGCAGGCTATTTTGTTAAAAGGATGTTTAAACACTGCGCTGAAACAAATGACCCACAACGGAGTACTTTGACAACCTGGTGTTCTTGTCAGCTACAAAAAGACAACTTGGCTGACAGACCTGTCCCCCACAAATGTGTTGATTACATTCCTTAATCTCTTAAAAGTGATTGTGCAAATTTGGTGAAACCAAAGCCAGACACGCGAGTGTGTGTGTGTGGTGTGTGTGTGAGAATCAACAGGTGTGTGCATTGATTATACTTTCTGGGGAAAGTCGTGTGCTAATGTTGTCTATGATTATGATTTTCCTATGAACCGCGTGTTTATGACTCTCACACACTTCCTTCGATAACATGCGTAACCATTCCCCTGGATGATTCACATCCCTCTCTCTCTCTCTCTCTCTCTTTCTTCATCCAGGCCTCCGCTCGCCTGGCGCTCTTTGCTTCCTTCCGATCTTGCTCGCACTCTCACCAAAACGCACGCTTGGTCTCCCTCACGGTTGATTTCTTCACTCCGCATCTTAGAAAAAAGGCTCACATGGTCAGTGAGTGGGTCAGGCTACAGTACATGCTGACTCACCCCCCCCCACATCAAACAGGAAAAGGACTGTTCAGTACGTAGAACCACATGTAAGCTATTAACACGATGTGTGCATGTCCGTGTCTGTGTGTGTGTGTGTGTGTGTGTGTGGGGGGGGGGGGGGGGGGGTGTTTACAAAGACACACTGGAGTCTTTCACTCCCGCTGTGTAACAACCACTCTTTGTAGTCACCCTCTTACGCACACACCGAGTGAAACAGGGTAATGCTGATTGGTATTCAGACCTTTAAGTGTGAGGTTTAAGCAAATGTCGTGTGTGTTTTTGTGCATTTGTGTCCGTCGACCGGAATGACTTACTTAAACAAACATGCCAGGATGCATGTCGTGTTTTCTTATTGCTCTGAATGTCCTCTTTAACTGTCTGTTGTTGCAGACTGAAAATGACCCGTTTACACATTACTGTACTGTTTATTGATGAGCGTTTGACTGAGATTCATTGTCAGAAGCTGTCAGAAGTCACTGGATTGTTTTCAGCACAGTCAAAAAAAAAGGGACTTTATGAGCACTCCTATTATATCACAGCAGTGCCAGAGGACACGTGTTAGAAGTACACTCTCTGACATCCCTGCCTCCTCCGATACTTTTTCCTTCTCCTCTTGCCATCCCCTCCAGTTGTTTTTCCTTCTCTTCCCCCGTTTATTGCATTCCTGTTCACCAATCCTGCCTCTGTTCTCACTCGTATCCCCATCTGTGTTTATGTGTGTGAGTGTGTGGCCACGTAGGGCCCTAGAGTTTGGGGATTGGACCGCCCACTCGCCCCACTGTTAACTATGTAGCTACTGGTCAGCTCCAGCGTACTGGCTGCAAAAAAACAAAGCAAACTGAGGCAGTGCGAGTCTTTACTGACAAATTCAGATTTTAACAGCACAGTTGCCATGGAAATGATGCGAGGGCTGGTGTGAAATTCTATCATTTTTTTAACTAGACACACACACACACACACACACACACACACTTTCTCTTTCCCTAGAGTGTCCCTGAAGTCACTTAGCACCTTGCATACAGAGCCAGTAATAGAGTGGAGGCGCAACAACGACAACAAAGACGGCGTAAAAGGCAGCTAACCTTAAAGAAACACCCAGTGACCCCCTTAAATCCAAACACTTCCTGCCGGTTCAGTGTTTATGTTTTCAACCTAATACAGTTTACAGTTGGGTTTCTAACATAAACTGTGAGATGAGTGGGAATTGGAGGATTTGGAGGCTCTATTGCAGTGCGGTTCTCACCCTTTGTTGTCTAAATGATCCCCCAGAGCGCTATCAGATGAACTCAAGCCACCCCTTCACTATCACTGAGCACCCTGTCGAAACCAGGTGTGTTTCTTCAGCAATGCAAATGCCACATTAACACCCGACTGCAGGAATTCACAAAGGCCCTGCTAATATAATAACTGAATGGCTCGAATTATAATCCTGCATTGAAAGAAAATAATGAAAACAGGGGCTTTTGGGAAATGATAATTTCACCAAGCTTTTCTTCCACCAAATGGACACAACCTTTCTTTTCCCACTGCACGGTTAACCAACGTAAACATTGAAGCCTCGTTGCCATGGAACCGTATCAAGGCTTGGCTCCTCACTATTACCCACAGCGACTGTGACTGATAGACGGACTGAGTGGTTGGATGAATATCTGACAAGCTGTCTGGCAGGAATGACTGCTTGTAGCATGTTTAAAGGGATTATATGAGTGGGGAAAATAGCTCATTATGAATTCCCTGTTGAACAAACTCCATGCCGGTTTTATTATTAGAAGAAATAAGCATCCAAGACAGGAGAGAAATAAAGGGAGATGGGAAGTACTGATGGGGGCGGGAATGAAAATGTGGAATACGGCATGAATCAGAACAAAAAGACAGACACGGCAGGAAAAGGAGTGAAAGGTTAAATAAAGGAGGGACACAGAGAGGTGGAAGAAAAGGAGTAACATATCTCTCCATGTCTTGTGACATCGAACAGGGTTCTCCCACTCTGCTCCCTGACCGGCTCAAGCTGCCTCTCCAGTTACACTGTTTAGCAGCACGTGCTCCCCATCTCGCCGTCTAAATGAGCCCAATGTGTCTCCATCAGCGAACCGACTGTAAATTAATCTCTTTGTTGTCTAACAGCCGAGGCAGAGACGGGATCGGGACAATGAAAAGCTGGGTGGAAACACTGTGGATGGAAAAGCACAAAATAGGCATCGCCATTCGCGATGAATGAGTGATATGCGTCCAAAAAATGGGAATTAAATCAACATGTCCCATCTCGTGAGTGCATGCTGTATCTGTGATCTGACAATAACGAATCATTACAATCTCAGTCTCACTGTCATGGCGACAACCATTTGTGGGGCTTTTTGGACTCTTTGTGACCCTCAAAAAAACCCAATAATTAACAACAATAAAGCATCCGTGCACATGCATGGCTGAAAGAGTGGAGTAGTGAATGAGAGATGGGTGAACGAATAAATAAATCTTCATTAAGAGAGAGAAATACTCATTGCTGTACACTGTCTACCCAGAACACAGTACTATTTTCTCCTGAAAATGTACCTTTTTTTTTTTTTTTACTTTTTACTCAGCCAGGTTTTAATCCATAACTTCTGAATCCATCATTGGCACACAATCACAGCTCATTGATTTTCAAATCCTCTCCAGGCCATTTAATCGCCTCTGCTGGCATGTGAGCCTCTGTAGTATCCCTGCTACTTTATTATTACTATCCTCATGTCACGGGATATCCCAGTAACCGCCGTTAAAATCTCAATGAAAGCGCGATGCAATCTGGTTTTCACATGAGAGAGGTATCAGTGTCTGACCCTCCAGGAGGGTTGGAAACTGATTTACGCTCTTGTTTAACATTGGCTTGGAATAATATAGTTACAATAAGTTATAGTTTGTCAGTGGATTGGATTTTGGACTTCCAGGTGCAAATGTGGAGACAGCCGGACCTCCTGAAGAGGCTGTTGTTAAATGACAACATTTTATCCCCAAAGACCAGCCTGACCTTGTGCTAATATGTGTGAATTGTCTTCCAGCCTCCTGCCTTTTTTTCTGGTCTCACCTATAGCCAACTGGGAATTCTCTAAACCTGTTATGTCGTTGTATTCCTCGCGCTACTGGGAATAGAATGTGGGTCAATGCCAGCTCAGTAGAGTTGACATGAGTTTACCAACTACCGACGCCAGCAGCTCCACCCACAGCCGCCGCCAGGTTACATTAGAGCTGCGCGGCTCTCCGTGCGTCACCACGGCCAACGGTTTGAGGTGTGATGTTGCAGAGGGACTCTGGTGTGATTGTGCTCAGTCATCACGACAGCCAGGGGAGGTCATTATAAGGCCCCTCCCCCCTGACAGGGCGCATGACTGGACCCCTCCACCCAGACTGATCAGTATCACCTCATTTGCCTCCCATAAGGTGTCTCCCTCACCATAAAAGTTTGCAATTAGAATAGACGAGACATGAGGGAAGGGGCGTGCACCAGGGGCCACAGTGTAACCAAAGACACAGCCACACATTTTTTTAAATTTCCATATTGAATAAAAAAAAACATGCTAATTTTTCCACCCCAAACAGCGGCCTAACAATGTCTTTAATGACAAAAGTATGATTTCCAGTAAGCTATTAAGACTTTATTAAAATAATTCACAGGTGTGCTTTAAAACAGCTCCAGCCAATCAGAAGAGAGAACAGCAGAGGCTGTCTATTTCATGATAAGGTAATAAAGCTGTATCAGCTACATCTAGCCTATACATGTTGGTGGGGGGACTGAAGTAAAACCACAGCGGCTTTATCTGACTGGTAGAAATGTCTGACATGAATTCTTTGTTTCTTGCGGCTAATGTTCAGCTTCCTCGCACTCCTAGTTTGCCATCTTCATTACCTCATCCTAGCATATGGCCCAGATCCTATAGGTTATAGAACACGCGAGGCTAGGCCAAAAGCAATGACAAAGGGCCTATAATTGTTTCTTTATCAACAGTTTGCTCTCGGACTGGACGGACGGACAATCCCCGGAGCTGATCAACTGATTTACGGAGCCCTATTACTTAGCAGAGCCGCCTGATCGATACGTTCGATCGGGTTTTGTGAGGCCGGTTATATTGTTAGTGTCTTTACCTCACAGTCGTATAGGTCCGTTAGCTGGTTGATAATCCACTCCTCCAGGTTCAGTCTCTTCCTCAGCTCCTTACGATCGTATTTGACGGTTACGCGTCCCTGCTTCCGAACGGGGATCTCCGGTTCCTCCGTGGTGCCGCCCGGCGTCTGGAAATATACCCGGGGTTGAGGGCTCGTCTCCGGGCTTGTTACAGCAGCCATGATCGCTCGGTTTGGTTATAAAAAATTTAAAAAATCCCCCCACGGATATGTGGAAGTGTGGAAGGAGCGACAGCAAGGAGTCGAAGCGGTCTGTGGACGCGCGGCCGCTCGCTTTTCCGCACTGGAAAAAATCCCGACTGATGAATGTGTGACTTGGAATCCCCCAAGAAACAACGTTGGACCTGATGCTTTTGTTGTCCAAAAATCGCTCAAAGGGACATTGGCTGTGGTCGCTCGCTTCCACAAAAACAAACGGGACCGACGGTTACCGTGAAACGTAAAGTGTAACCGGCTTATTGGGCTATTTACAGCATGCAAACTCTGCTTATATAAAAAAAGAGAGAGGTGAGCAGAAGCAGCGCCGGTCTCAACTCTTCATTCAGTACAAAGAGAAATCACACGTCTCTCTCTCTCTCTCTCTCTCTCTCTCTCTCTCTCTCTCTCTCTCTCTCTCTCTCTCTCTCTCTCTCTCTCTCTCTCTCTCTCTCTCTCCCCAGGAGAGGTGCGTGCGCGCTCTCTGACTGGACCCAAGCGCACCCGACGTAGCGCTACTGGAAAAGAAAAGAAAAAGAAAAAGAAAAGGCAAATGTTGATTTTTTTTTCCAACTTTGAAAACCTCTTCACTCCCCTGTTTCTCGTTGCCTCCTCACATACACCCCCTCTTTCCCTTAACTGTCGCGTGTGACCCCTCCCCGGAGCACTGTCCTAATTTTAACATAGTTTGACTCACTTGGCACGAGAGGAATATGCTCTACTGCTATGATCATATCAACATCAAAGACAGACATTTTTTAATGTTCACCGTTGGAGGCAAACCAGTATCCACTAAAGAAGACATAGTATTGCAGTGCATTGTGCTTAAACAGTATTTGCGCAAATTGCTAGTTAGAATTTAGGGGCCTGACGTCGCCAAACACGTGGTATTTGATGCTGGTTTGACTAGTTTCACACCTACATTGCACAGTTTATGAAAAGATAAGATTACAGTGTACACAAAATATGATTGTATCTATTTCATGTTTGCTCAATGTTTTTCTCTTCTAAGGTTACACGCTCTGCTGTAGGTGGAAAGCAGCTGGAGCAGCTGGATCTTTCAGTTTTGGAACTTTTACGTTTCATCCTAAAGCTTCAACAGAGATTTGAAAAAAAAAAAACTACTGGAAGTGTTCCATTAACAGGAAACCAGTCCCAATCTTTCACAGTCTGTCCATTGTGTTGTCACAGCAGGGAACCCCACACCCGGCTAGGCCGGTTGATAGGAAGAGTTTTAATAATAATAGGAGTGTGAGGTGTAGAGGGAGGTAAAGAGAGGGAGCTAATTCATAATGTCTCCTCTCTCTCTCTCTCCTTTTTAGCGTGTATGGGGGTGTTCACATCTGTCAACATGCTCATATTGGTATGTGTGTGTGTGTGTGTGTGTGTTGTTTCAGACAACCATGGCAACAAGAAACCTGAATTATTCAGTGAGCATGAAACTTACAGTTGAGTAAGCACAGACAGGACAACACACACTCGTACACACACGGTAACTTGAACACACACTTCACACAAGACACACGTAGACTTGCAGTCAGTATTGCACAAAAAAACTAAAAAATACAAATGTGTCACCTGGTAAAAGAGGAAAATGCGTACGCAAACTAGTTGTGCACATCTGCACAAGTGGACTTGAGCTGTTTGTGATATTTGAGTGTTTCCACTTCATGTCAGACAGACACAGACCTCTGGAGAGGAAGTCAGTATAATGTGTGCATGCAACATTGAAACAGTTGCGGCCTTGGGGGAGAGTGAAAAGGTACAAGGTACACGGTATATAGTGCATGGGTGTGAGAAAATGTCATTTGGTGAGCTCAAATAATCTCACTATAAAACCTCAAGTTTTAGCTCATTATTATTGTTAGTGTTGTTATTATCATCATTACTATTATTGAACTGCAATCTGAAGAGAGCTATAGTGCATTCAAAATCCTGCATTTTAAAAAGTCATGCAAGTAAAGTACTGCATAGTAAGAACATAAGAGGAAGAGACAAATTTGTTGGTCTGCTCTCAGTCTCTATACTTCCTCCTCTATAGTGTGACCGTGCAGTATTTTCACCACATACAGCCCACACCTGGCTTGACACTGCAAACCAGTCGTTCACCTGCAATTTATGTATTATATTTGACATGGACTCCTGGAGCTTCATTTGGGGGACTGCTCTCTCAGAAATGCAGACCTCTCTCCTTTGCCTCTTACAGGGGAGCCAGAAGTTTAGGAAGTCATCCACCCACAGGGGGGAACTGTTGAGCCGTTTCCACTGAGCACATTCATGGGCGGATCTTGTGACAAAGGGCCCCTGGGCTCAGACATGTGTCTCCTGGCGTTATAGGATTCTCTGTAGTCCTTTTGAGTCTCTTCCTGGTTGTTACGTGGCTCATTGAGTAACATGTTGTAGCTGAAGGCTGGGGAGGAGGAGGGCTTACACTTTGGGCCCCTGGGCCTGCACCCATTCAGTTATCCATACATCAGTTCATTTATTTCTGGCCATTCATTGCATTTTTTTGTTTACACAGATACAAGCTTCATAAATACTGAAGCCTGTCACTGATCTGCAGCTACTACACTTTATTTATGATTATAAACACATTCTCTTTTCAAGGTCAGAGTCAACTACACTCCAGGAGACCTACTTAAGTCAGATCAACACATCCAGAGCATCTGACATCAAGTGGAGCTATTGACTGACATATATCACATGATGCATGAAACAAAATAAAGCCAAAACACAAGCATATGAAGTCACCATGGAGGCGTACTGTGAAATCATTTGAATCGTTATTGTTGTTGTATACACAATGGCTTTGTCCCGGATTCACTTGAGCAAATACACTTAAGTCAGATCGCTGTGATTGGTGCGCACACACACACACACAGGTAGGCTACGCACCCATGGTTCTCACAGCACAGGAGATGCAGAGCTGAAACTAGTGCTCCACATTCTTAAACTGTTGCACAATCCGGTTTAGGGGACGGTAGTGTCACCGTGCAGCCACCGGACGGCAGTACAGGATCACATTTCAGACGTGACGGTGATGAAGGAGCAGAAGTCCAGGGTGCAGTCCCACATTTGGAGCATGCTGAGGCTGCAGGGGAAGGAGCTCAACTCATTTGGAGCGAGTGGACAGTGATGAATGGAACTATCCATCGTATCCATCTGCATTGTATATGAATGCCTCTTCTGGGGGAAACCGTAACCATCACTTTGCTCACGAGCCCACATGATAGCTTTTCTAGACAATAACCGCACGGTGTTATGGAGACAGATGGGGTCCGGTCTCAAGTGAACTGTCAGCGACTTCAGGACAAAAATCTCAGCAGCGCTGCGGAGAGTAATCTGATCAACTTTTTATTGCTACTGTTGACTGAGTCAGGCCTTTCTTATTAAAGCTAGTGTGTGTACTGTACATGCTTATGTGTGTGTTTCTGTGAGTGTGTGTGTGTGTGGGGGGCAGTGTGTGGCAAGACAGTGAATATGCCTGTGTGTCTTTATACAGTGTGTCTTTGTGAGTCCATGGCTTTGCGTTGGAGAGAAAGATCTGGCTGTTACTCGAGAGAGGGAAAGAGAGAGAGAGAAAGAGAGAGGGAAGTGGTTGTGGGTCTTCCTTTCCTCTGCAAACTCTTCCCTCACTTTGTTCCATTTTTAACCTCTGTTGTCACCCTTTATTCTCTTTTCATAACCCTCTTTATTAACAGGCCATTACAATGTTTCTGACAGCCTATCGCCTCATTCCGAGCTCTCCCCCGTTCCTCCTTCTTTCATGCTTTCCGTCTTTCTTACTGACCTTCCTTCTTTCTAATACTTGTATTTTCCTGAATGCGACACAGAAAATAGGAAAGACCCTGTTAAACTCACACAAAAGAGTAAATACCTAAACATGATTAGATCTTACATTCGCTCCAGTTATATTTCCCGTGAATTATCTATACCCCTTACATTCCCTTTAAATCTTCCTCTTTTCTGTATCTCATTTACAATTCCTCATGGTCTGCATGTCCTCTTTTAGCTTCTATCCCTGTCTTTTGTGGTCCTATGAAGGGGGGCTTGTGAGGACACTGCAGCTGTTTCATGGCATGCCATTGAATAGTTATCAGGACACGTCACTCAATATTAACCTGCTGGTGGTGCTATGAACCAGGGGGTCATTTAAAGGTGCTTTACTCAAGATTGGGGGCATTTTTTATTGCCTCTCAACGGCTCTCAACATGACAATGGCAGAGTCGGTGGATCTCGGCAAACATTGCTAACAATGCAAACTATGACAAAAGTGGTGATGGAGCTAACAGTGTTTACCTGAGGGGAAACCAGAGAAACCGCCGTATGCAGAGCAGCGGCCGCGAGCTAACCAGCACGCTCACATGCACTAACAATGCTAAAGCAAGGACAAGCTCAATTAACAACACACACAGAGGGAGAATGACTTCATTCACTGCCCAAAGGTAGATAGTCCTCCTCTACATAGCTAGTTGTTTGCTGCTATAAGAATGCTCTGAAGATCTTGAGATGTATCGCAGAATAGGTGAAAACCTGGTGGTGGTGCTAGAGGATCAGAGAATTGCCAAAGTCACGAGGGTTCATCATCTGGGGATCTCGAATATACCAAATTTCATGGCAAACCAGCCATTGTTGTCAAGACGTGTCATTAAACCTAAAAAATCAGATGAGCCCCATGTGCACTATGTCCTGTTGATGTCCACACAGAGGAGGAAGAGAGAGGCTCGGACAGAGAGACCTAAAGTGAGAGTGTATTTGTGAAAAGAGAGAGGGCTGAATGGAGGGAGGAGGCCGTCTATTGACACCACAGGTGCCTGCACTTCAAACGCAGCGTTCAACATAATGCCGTCCGGCTAAAAATAAATGAATTAGTCTGTATAGAGAGGAAAGGTAGCGTGTGTGCATTTTTATTATGCAGCAGAGAAACACAATATCCCTGCTTATGCATGTGTGCTGCACTGTTGAAAGAATGTCCATCATTTACTTGTTGTCATTTGAGAGGTCGTGTGTGTGTGTGTGTGTGTGTGTGGTGGTTCAAGATCAGATTAATCGACAAGTCTACCTGGACTCGGCCCACACACACACACACACACGCGCACACAACCACCTCAATGCCAGTCCGTCTAGCTGCTGAATTGTTAAACAATGTCTGTCCCACTGCATGTGTGCACCTCCTCGGGGTCATGTAACGCTGACACCAGCAGTTTTTAAAATGTTCTGTTCATGACGGATTATTTCTGATTGATTCCTTTGGATTCTCTTGGTTTTGGTCAAGGAAAAACACACCACCAGGCTTTCACTGAATCAGTCAGTCAGCGGGCTGCAGCATAGCAGACATTCCTGCCGGGTGTAGTTAGGGAGTTGGAGAATGGCAACAATTGCCAAAAAAAATCAGTTGCTCTGTAGGGTGTTTTTTTTTTTTTTTTTTATGAGCAGTCCAATGTTGCTTGGCAGCGGGATTTGGACGGGATTGAACTGTGCAGCCACTATGCTCTCACGCTCCTTACAACACGATACCACGGATCAAGACGAGGCGGGGGAAAGTTATCTGATGACTTCCAGTGGCTTCGATTACCTTTCCTCCGAACCCCTCTAAATGATTTGCAGCGGTTATAGGTTGCAGATTTAACATCATCATTTACAAAAAGTACCCTTATTCTCACAACCTGACTGTCTGAGCAGCACCCCTGTTGCTTCAGAATGAGCTCTAAACTGATTACTGTGTATTTCTAATAACTGCCACCATGTTTTTAATAATATTACTGGCACACGTAATCTGTCACTGTCAACACCAAGGAAATCAATTTAAAGCAATTAAAGGCAAAAACAACCTATAATTATATTTGACAGTTTTGAGGAACTTGCACTTTATTTGACTATTTTCATTTTCCTTATACTACTCCACTACATTTGTTTGACATCTTGAATTAGTGACTACAGATTAAGATTTTACATGCAAAACATATAAGGAGCTATGCAGCACTTTACTTTTAAAAACACGGCTGTAGTTTAATCCGGGCCAGCTGTCTTACTGTCCCCCTGCTCCCAGTCTCTAAGCAATGCTAAGCTAAGCAGCAGCTGTTTTTAGCTTCACATCCAGCGCACAGACATGAGAGTGCTGTTCATCCTATCGTCTATGGCCATCATAGCGAATGTGCATATTTCCCAAAATGTTCCACCCTCCCTTTAAAACACAGCAGCGTCTTCTTGTGTCCCGTCATCGAGGCCTTACACAGACTTTAGCTCAGAGAAACCAAAGAGTTGCTCACAGTTTCTTTTAAACGATGGGTGTTTAGATGCCTGAAGAGGTGAAGGTATCGAGTGTTTCATCACATAGAACAGGAACATTTTAAGAATTAAACTCCCCCCCCCCCCCCCCCACATTCTTAAGCCTTTTATCTTCTTGTGCCTCCTTAGATTAGTCCTGGCTGTCGTGTGGTGCTGCCAGTATGTGGATGTATACTGTTACAATAAACATAGATTCATATTATTTAGCACTGACCTAGAGGGCTCATTAAAGGGGACATTTTACACATCACGCTCAATGTAGTCAGAGGGGAAGTTAAAACAGTTGTATATGTCCTCTTTGGCTCCAGAAAAGCTTTACAGAGTTAAAGAAAACAAATGACCCCACATAATGTCACCAAGGGTCATCTCCACTTGGGTTGGGAGACTACAAATGTCCAACTGAAAGCAGGTATTACAAAGTGGCAAAAACGTTTACCAGGAGTGGATGAAAGACACGTTTTAGTCCCCAAACTTTATGAACGCACAATACTAAATCACTGCGCACCTTTAAGTTTGGGGAGATTTGGAGTTGTGATAAAGTGAACGTAACGGGTGGGTAAATGTTTGAGCAAATAGACTATTGGGGGAAATAAACATTATTTCAGATAAAGAAAACACGGACGCGATGGTGTTCATGATAATACATGCACACTGTATATTTAAGGAAACATGCGGACGGACAGGCAGTCAGAGGAATTGAATTAAAACACACCCCTTTTACACAATCTCTGACTTCCCTCCTGCTCTCTCGCTGCTCGTTCACTCAGCGCTGTCTGACGCTGCCCTTGTCCCTCACTCTCTCTCCTCTCGGAATCTTCTCTTTTTGTTGCTGTCCCCCCCCACAGAAAACATGCAGGGAAGAGAGTAGAGAAGAAGAAACGCGTCGGAGTCGACAGGAGAGAGAGAGAGAGAGAGAGAGAGAGAGAAAGCAGAGAAAGTTTGGAAGAGCGAGAGGAGAGGAGAGAGGTCGACCAGATGGGAGGAAGGAAGGAAGGGATCTCTCTGCGGGCTCAAGTGCGCGATTAAAGGATTCGGCATAAATAAACAAATATAACAATCAAAGCTCATAATAAAAAGCGGGGGTTGAAGGCGCGCCACCGCGTTGCGTGGACGCGGACAAGACAGCGGCGGTGCGCGCCGAAACTCAGTCCTGTCTTTCTCCTCTCTCTGGATTCTACTCCTCATGTTCTTCAAACTCTCGGTGACGTTTACCAACTGTTGAGGTCAGGGTCTGAAAAAAAAAAGTTCCCTCTCGCCGCGCACTTGCAGTTCACTCTCTCCCCGGAAAAGAAGAACAAGCTCCGGGGTGGAAGAGGAGGAAGGAAGAGTGTTTTTTTTTTTTTTTTGTGCCTTCCAAAGGAGTCGCCGTAGCCGGGGTTTAGGCGTTGGCACCCGGGCAGGGAGTCCCTCGCCATGGCCGGGGCCAAGCCGGGAGTCCACGCGCTGCAGCTCAAACCCGTGTCCGTCCACGAAGCGCTGAAGAAGGGGGGCAAATTCATCAAATGGGACGAGGTGAGAATGAAACGTGTCCCAATGCTCAGACAGCTCTTAAAGCCTCGAAGTGAGACCAAATATTTGTTTGTTGACTTAAAAAAAAAAAAAAAAAAGTTCCTTCAAGTTCCTCCTGATGTGATCGGCTTTGACTAAAAGACAAGAGACAGACGACACGAGACATGACGGCCTGCTTTTGACAGTATAGGCCCACTGTTGTGAAGGGACACACGAGACTGGTGTGTGTGTGTGTGTGTGTGTGTGTGTGTGCGTGCGTGAAAGTTACACACGCACACGGACAATGTGTGCAGGTGTGTGTGCACAGCCTCACCAAAAAAAAAAAAATGCTCCGAACACAGAAGCCCACTATGTGTGCAAAGCGTGCGTTAATCAGAGACTGTATTAGAAAACTCCCCTGTATACCAGCAGGCATCAGTGCTTGTGTGCGTGTGTGTGTGTGCGCATGTGTGTTGTGTTGAATTCTTGTCAAGCCGGTTTTCTTCGGGCTCAGGTTCAGTTCAGACTCATTCTTTCACCCTGCTGTTTCTCTCTCTCCCTGTACTCCACCCCCCCCCCCCCCCCGCAGCGGGTTAGTGGAGAAAGCACCTGTCTGAGTGGGAATCCCATAGAAGCTGTCTCCATTTGAGCGCACCTTGAGCTGAAAGAATTTATGTTTTTGTTTTGTTTTCCAACTGTGTATTTCTGTGGTGGTGTGTCTGGCAACCCTGACATGCGCCTGCCCATGTCAGCAGCGACCATAATTATTATGTGTGTGTGTGTGTGTGTGTGTTGGGGTTTTCTGAGGCAGAGTGCAGGGCCATTCTGCAATCTCTACAGAGAAAGAAGGTGTGTGTGTCCATGTGTCTGAGCGGCCATCAATGATTAACCGAGTTGCTGACTGATCTTGCACTGACTGAAGGCCTGTGTCTTCCAACATTTGCGTGTGTGCGCGTGTGGTGATCATCGAATTGTTGCACATAGAAGTCCATAGTTCCAATATGGCTTTCATCATAGGTGTACGTTGCAGATATGAGGTCAGGTTTGGTGGTACTTGCACACACGCAAACACAAAAATGGACAACACCAGTTTTTAATGTAAAACCAGTTATTAGCAACAGAGCTTCACACTGCAGTGGTGTTGTGATGCGCGTGTGTGTGTGTGTGTGTGTGTGTGTGTGTGTTTGGCTTAGCAAGAAGGGTCTTGTCACGCAAACAGTGCATACCATGGCCTTTTGATTTCCCTTCCTTTCTGTCCCTCGGTCTCAGACACACTGTCTCTCTCTGTCTCTCCCTCTTAAAGGGAATTCCCAGGAAATGGTTACTCCGGCGATAAAGTGTGTGAACACTCAGAAACATGTGCTTGTTTGTGTATATTTCATCCCGTCTCTTTGCTATTGCCCACTGAAATCTACATGTGAATCATGGAGGAGAGACGGAGAGAGCGAACACATCTGGGAGAGGAGGGATGTGGATTCGGAATAATTGCAGGAATGCTTTTGTATTTGAGGTCAAGATGTCAAAGATGCTCAATTGTTAAACATCAATATAATAAAATGAGTCCATGGTTGAGACGGTACGAATTCCATCTTCAATCAGTTCGCCTTACGGGACAGGAATATGAAAACTATCGTTCAGATATGCTGCCAAATCCATAAATAAATGCTGTGGAAGACGAGTAGGTCCTCGTTTACTCCCTTTTTAGTGTAATCAGATCCCAAATATCTCTCCATAGTGAGCTGTGACTAAATAAATGACTGTTTAAATAAATAAGCTGTAGTATGGAGTCATTGGGCTCAGGCTTCTTCTCTGCACATCAAGGTACCGCTGAATCATTAATCAGTCATTTGATTGCAGATCCACAGAAAATTATCTGTAAGTTTTTATTTTTTATAATTGATAAATCATTTCAGTTTTTTTATTGAGGTAAAATGTTAAACGCCGTCTCGTTCCAGCTTTGCAAATGTGAGGATTTGCTGCGTTTCTCTGTTTGCTATCCTTGTGAATCGAACATCTTTCGTGTTGAACTACCAGTCGGACAAAACGAGCAACTTAACGATGGATTAATCAGTGATAATAGACCGTTGTTAATTGCAGCCCCCATGGTGCAGTTATCCAGCCAACACTGCTGAGTGAGACAGGCTCCACATCTTCTAATAATACTGTCACGAAGGGATCCCTCTACTTATCCCCAACCTGTCACAAAGTCATTGAAGAAACAGCATATTTTTCCTGTCTTCTTCCACCAAAGCAAGACTGCCTGAACGTCTTCCTGATGACCTTATTTATACTGATACGATTAATGACTTGTATAGCTGAATAATTTAGCGCTTTAAGGCAGACAATCATTTGCTCCTGGGCTCCATCATAACACCTAAGCATGCCAATGTCCCAAACATGAGAAAATAAGAACTTGTTGCAGCTAAAAGTTCACTCTATTTTAATTTAGCTAAACCCTTTTGTTCACCAGGAAGTCTCTTGGGATACACGGCCTCTTTTACAAGAGATCAACCTGGCCAAAACAGAAGTTTGCACAGTTTTACATAAAAATATGTTTACAACTTTCTCACATCGCTTGTATGGCTTATTTGCATAGTGCTAGAGGAGGAAGGAGAGCGGTTGAATTGCTCACGCAATGTTTTTTTTTAAATATGGCATTTGATTGCCTGGTACAAAGGCAGTGTTTCCAAATCTTGCAAATGATTCCAAAGCCAGCGTCCACGCACTTTTCTTTTACAAGTTGAGAACGGACTCTTGGGACTCTGAAGGTAATCCACATCAAATGCAGCATGACTCAATATGACCTCAGTTGGATGGGAATCAAAGAAAATGTACCGGGCTGCTGAACCACAGGGAGTTGCTGGGAATTTGTTTCAGTTTATAGTTGAGATTTATTGATTACCCGGACAAATGATGAATCCAACTGTAATCTATCAAAAGAGCTGCTCGCCTCAAAGCCGTGGTATAAAAGTTTTCTGGAGCTCAGAAATAAGTCTACCAAGGACACGTGGATCATTTAAGTGTGTGTGTTTTAACAGGGGAGTTGACCATTGGGCTACTGTCCCAAAAAAGTGGCGTACCGCTTTAAGGATTTGGCAAAGTGAGAAAAGAATTAGGACACACACACACACGCGCGCAGAAAGTGCCCGAGGGCAGTGCAGTTTGTTGACATGAAAACCCCACTTTTGACCCCGTCTCTCTCTCTCTTTTCACCCCCTTCCTCATCACCACGTCCTCCTCCACATGGCTTCTCTTCGTCTTCGGTCTCTTCTCCTTCACCTTCTCTTTTTTTGCTCCTTCACTTTTCTACCTGATACTCATCTGTCGCTGAGATGCTGTTGCAGTCTACTGAAGGCCCATCAAATGACACACACACACACACACACACACACACACGCATACTGACTCATGCAGGGGGGAGGAGGAGGAGGAATGCATTCCAAATTGACCGTCTCTCTTTTGTGTTTTGGCTTGTATACACACACGTGTGTGTTCATATGTGTGTGTGTCTGTGTGTGGTTGTTTTGTTCTGGGTGTGTGTTTTCCCATTGAATGACTTCCTGTTGGAGCTTGTTGTAAGGCTCCAGAGCCAATCCCTCTCTCTCTCTCTCTCTCTCCTTCCCACCCTCCCCACCCTCCCCTGCGTCTGCTGCTGCTGCTGCGCCCTCTGAAGCCCGGCCACAATTCAATTGAGATGAATCCCAACTGGAATTCAGTTAAAATTCCTCCCAAACAAACCAATTAAACACACAGAGACAGGCAGCTCGTCTACAGAGCAGCTCGGCTCTCTGTCCGTGTGCCGTGGAGCGCACAGAAGTGGAAAAACGAAATCATCTGCTCACCTGATATCAACATTTACCTCCTTTGCAGACCGTTGCATTCATCTGGATTACATCTGCACCTGGTATTAGAATACTCTTCCACTCTGCCACTTTCCTGTACACTATGTGCCTTTGCATGTATACACTTGTTGTCTTTAAACAAAAAGAAGAATTCCTCTCGGGGCACAAACACTGCTGCATGTTGTCCTTGCTCAGTACCATATGGGGGGAAAGTGCAATTTCTTGGATTTGATTTGTTTATGTTCACATTGCACAATTACAAGCAGACCAGGGCTTGTAAACAAAGTCACATGGTATCACTATCTGCCCATTAATTGGACAGTTTTGGGAATGTGACTGTGTTGGCTCCTGTAACTTGAGTGACGCATGATGTACCATAAAATGTTGCATTTTGAGGTCGTTTCTTGCAGTTTGGTTGAGATTATACAGTCGAGAGTTTTACAGACCGCACCGCAGTTCACTTTGAGGAGCTCCAAACTATGATCGTGGCAACAGTTGAGAACACTAAAGACACTTCAATGCCGCTATTGTTCTTAGTGTTTATCAGCACTCTGCTGCCAAACCCAACTGACTGCAGACACTTGTCCATTTAAATATCCCGACGAGGCATTTTGGAATCTACTGCTTTCACCACCCTTATCTAGTGTGAAGATACTGCAAGAACCGACCTGTTGCATTTTTGAATGCTACATGTGTATGGACATTTGATGACACAAATGATTGTGTTACAAATTTCTTCCTGTACACTTTCTTCCTCTGCATGTCGGGACTTGCCCAGCAGCTCCTTCTATTGTCTTGTTTGTTGTTCCTGCTTGTCTTTGGCCAGTTCTCGGTTAAACAGTCACTTTATATCACACCGTCCAATGTTTTTAAGATGCCACAGCACTGATGACAATATCCACTGCAGCAGCCTCGAACGACTGCATGCTCTCTTAAATTAAGATGTTTTACTAACTGCCGAACACTGTTCATGTTGCAGACACAACGTGCACACTGGATGTACGGTGTGTTGAAAGTCCTTGCGCAAGGCGAGATGGTTTTGTTACTGCTTGGAACGCATTTTATACCTGAGATGTGGCAGCCAATGAAACCGTTTCTTTGCCAACTGTTTCTGTGTTTCCATCAAAAAGTGGATGCCTCGGTTTAGCACTAGATAGACGGAATGAAGCAACAAGCCACAAGTTGTCATTATCGGTCAGTGAAAGGGTAAATGTTTAGGAGATGAGAGCGGGAGTGAGAGGAGGAGGAGGAGGAGGAGGAGGAGGAGGAGGAGGAGGAAACGCAGGCTTATGCGAAGCTCTGACGCCATGCCGAGAAACACTGCTGACATCCTGACAGAGTGGTGAGAAACGAGGGATGGATGGATGGATAGAGGGAGGGGTGGGGGGGGGGGAGAGGTGGAAGGTCAACCACAGCCACATGTGAAGTGTGGGACTGATATCTGGACTGCTCCGTCTCTACTCCTACTCACTACACATGTAACCTTGTTGTGTCTCTGTATCTTCGATGAGATCTCTTCCCCCATTCTTTCTGTGGCCATCTTTCTATCGCTCTCTCTTCCTCCTTCTTCCAGTCTCTGTCTGCTTCCGGTCTTTTAGTTTTGTTTCCCCTCTGTTGTCTTCTTTCTTTTGTACTACTAGGTTTAAAGGTCCTCCACTCCTTACAGCCCATACTATTTGGTTATTCGTATATAATCCACATTTCAAGGCTTTTAAAAAGTGTCTCAGTAGAGTTGGTAGAGGTCTTGTTTGTCACAACGCAATTACCTGCTTTTAGTGGTTGTCCTGTGAATTTTTTTTCCATTCTTTACACATGTATTTGTTGTACTTATAGAGGAATGCGACACTGAAAGCTTCCAGGAGAGGCTGTCTGAAAATGATCCTCATATCCCTGTAGGCGTCCCACACCAACAGCGGCTCTGACACGGACGTCGGTGCAGGAGAATTTGATACTCGTAACGGGGGATGATCTGAAACAGAGATCTTGCCACTTTGTTTAAGGCGATGCACACAGGGGTAATGTTCAGCAGTTAGAACACGGCACTACCACTGGCAGGGTTACTGCTTCATTTCCTGAGTGGATGTTGGATCGGGTGAAGGTTAAAGGACCCCTGTGGAGAAACTAGTCCCAGAGTGCCCTCGTATTGTTTACACCTACGGTATGTAACGCTGTTCTGATAAACCACATCTACCACATGTCATTTACCACTTCACTAAATATTAACTGTACTGACCTTTTTGTTTCATATTCTATCGCTTATTTTCCCTCTCTGGCCCCACTCTTTCCTCTTCTCTGTCTCTTTCTCTTTCTCTTTCGAGTCCAAAGGTTACCCGCTGTCATCAACTTTTACCATGTTGCCAAAGCAGCGGCTCAAACACTCGCACTAAGTGCACACTGGCCCTCTTTCTCACACCACTCCCGCGACCAGTCGCTGAACATGCACGCATTATGGCGGACCAAAGGTGCGCTTGGAGCAGTCGCGGTTTTTTTTTTTATTGGTTTCTCTTGACTCGCATTACACAACAGACACTCATTCATTTGTGGTGAAGGCCGTATCTAGGAAGAGAGGCAGAAGCCCTGTGTGTCTTTCTGCATGTGCATGCCTTCATAGATTGTGGGGGTTTTCAAGAGGGACTCATTAACTGGTGTCAGTCTATGTAAGACCTTGGCCTCAGAGGGTGGTCCAGCCCACTTTGTGTGTGTGTGTGTGTGTGTGTGTGTGTGTGTGTGTGTGTTTTGACATTACGGCCAGGTAATGAAGGGGTTTGTCAGAGGTTCAGGGGCTCTGGAGAAAGAGAGCTGGTCTTTAATCAATTATTAAGGATGGAAAACGGCAATCAAAGTGTTGGAGAGAGAGTGATTTGAAGGGATGATTGACATGGAGAGAAAGGAGGGAAGGAAGCGAGGCGAGACTTCAGAAGGTCTCTACATATGGCAGTTAATTAGGGAGTGGGGTGAGGTCCAATTATTGACATACCACCCACTCTCACACCGAAAACGCACCATAGGGTGCATGTTTATGGTAAAGAAGTTGCCTGTAGGGAGGGCATGCAGTCATTTCTAACCATTACCCTTAATTTCAGCTGGAAACTATTGTGACATTTTGTGTTGTAAAACTTTCTTTTTCAGAGCAGTTACAGTGACACTTTGCAAGAACAAGTGGGTAAAGACAAATGAATGACTATATTTATTGTCATTAGCCTAAATTAAGATTTCGAAGCTGTAATTGGAGAATATTTGACCGTTTGCCTGATTTAAACATAGCCAAATAAAATACTTCAAGTGAGTAGATTAGTGAATACAAATGGAAAGATGAATTATGGAAAGATACAAAAGAGAGAGAGTAACCGATGTGTGTGCAGCACTAGAAAGCAACTGCCAGGTATGTAAAACTCGGCGGGTGCAACATGCAAATACATCTGACCCAAATGATGTGTGTGCGTGTGTGTGTGTGTGTGCACAGCCTCCTGTCTGTGTGGCTTGAAGACTATATGGGAGATGCTGTTATATTACTGGTCACATGAGCCTTTAGATCACATTCCTCTGCAAGTGTATCTGGTCCCAGTGGAATTCCCCACCTATTCTGCAAAGAATAAGAATAAGTTACATAAACTGAGCCTCTTGTGTAACGGTTTAGATACAGTTAAGAGAGGGAGACACCTTATCGGCCTCACTCCTACAGGGGGGGGGGGGGGGGTAAAACGTACCTCAATACATTGTACTACGTACTTGTACTAACCAGCACTGCTCTGATTTGTCTGAAAGCTTTCTGCCCAGAGGAATGTCCCCCGCTGTTGATATTAAGGGGTGAAGACAGGTTTCTGTTGCACCTGCAGCAGCATCACTACAGCTGTTGAACTATCAAAGTAATACCAACACACTACAACCCCAAGATGTGATGACTTCTATCACTCTTAACTATGAATGGGAACCGTATATTTAAAGGTCCAGTGTGTAGCATTTAGGGGATCTCATGGGTACTAATGGAAGATCATGTTCCTAACTATGTTTTCATGCGTGTGTGTGTGTAATCACCTGAAACTAAGAATCGTTGTATTTTCGGTAGCTCAGAATGAACCCTTCGCACCTACATTGAGAGCGGGTCCTCTCTGCGGAGAGTCCACCATGTTGCACCGCCATGTTTCTACAGTAGTTCAGAACAACAAAGCAAGCTCTAGAGAGAGCCTTTCACCTTGTAAAACTGGTATCGCCACCCACCGTCTGAATTTAGTTGCTCCTAAAGAAGGCGAGGCCACAGCGTCCACACGGCTCACGCTCCCACAGTGGAGCTTAAAACGGCTGTAAGAATGTATTGTGAGGGCGCTCTTACTGTTGGAAACTGGCTGGTTTGAAAAGAAACGTAAATCTGTCTTTTGAAGTAGAGTGGAGCACTTACTAACGTTCAATTTGCCGGAGGAGATTTGCAGGTGTTTGTTGACATGCTGCAGCAAATATTTCCGGGATTATGGAACAACAGTATCATTTGCGTTTATCGCCCAAGACGGGTATTTTGATTTGCAAATGATTTGCATTTTATGCATTTCATGGAAAGCACAGTAGCCTCTGTTAATACGAATGAAAGCTGCTTTGTTCTCAGCACTTTGGCTGTTGAAACATCTGAGCCTTCCAAACTTTCCAGTTTGTGTTGTGATCATTTTCTGTTGAATCAGGGAATCAAACCTAGCAGACAAAAGATTGAGCAAACACAAGCCGTTAATGGCTGCAGATATTCAAGCTCGGGCTTCACTGCAAGTGAATCACGTAACTCTAAGTCGGATGCCCACTTTAAAACCACTGAATTCCCCGTTGCTTATTAAGGTCTCATGATGTGGTTTGGCTTTGATCTCGTGCTCTCTTCTTTCTACTCCTCCTGACCTTTTGTTGTTTCTTTCTCCTTTTTCAACCGTCACCCTTTCCTGCCAATCCATCTCCTATCCACCTTCATCCCATCTTTCTTGCCTGTATATTCTAAATCTAAACATCTACCACTCCTGCCATCTCCTTCTCCGTCAGCCGACTTTGGAGCCTAAACTCAAGGTATGTTCAGCTTGAAATGCACTCGTAACGTTGCATTTCCTGGGAAAGCTAAAACTGAGGCGACTCCTTTAAGGAACAGTTCAACGTTTATTCGCTTCCATGTGTAGAGATGGGCGAGAAGCCCGATAAGCTTAATGTGAGCCTAAAGATGGGTGAACCGCTGGCTCTGCCTGAAGGTAACGCAATCTGTTTATGACATTATATTTAAATAATTTGCATCGTCTCTCCAAAATGTATTTTTGAATTGAGGGATGCAGTTGAGAGTTTGTTTTTGTGCATGCTTTCAATTGATTCGTATCAACTCTGCTAGATTGTGTTTGTTTGAAATCATTCAGTCTGAAATGATTATTCAAATGGTCAACATTTGCACATTTATGTGTTAAACATGATACTCTGACTATTTATGTATCCGCTTTGTCTGTCATTGCATTTGTTCTGCCGCTCTTTAAGAAGCAGCGCTTGTATGTGGTCAGTGGTTAGTTGTTTGTGTGTTGCATATCTCTGTAAACGTACTGTACTCCTCTGATAGTATGTCGGTGGCAAAGTGTTGCCTGGCAAACGTTTCTCTGTCTTCCCATCTGATGGTGATGATGGTGATGATGCTTATATTGATGCTCATGATGACATGTGTGCATGAGTCATCTGTCACTGTAATAACAACCAATCTGGATCATCATCGTTGATCCCAGGATGTCTGGACGGTATGTTTGTCTGCTGGACAAACCGTGTGTGTGTGTGTGTGTGTGTGTGCGCGTGTGTGCGCGTGTGTCATGGGATCTTGCATATGACCCTATAATGACGATGCTAATGACATGTTGATGCAGGCTCCTGCATGAGCCGTCATTATGCTGCACATGAATGACATTTCATGCTGGCCAAACTGTGTGGCTTCTGTCTACAATCCCACAATGGCAAGGAGCCATATGCCGGCAGATAGAGCCGCTGCTGCCATAAACAGCTTGTTTCATGTCACTCTGTCCTTTTTATTTTGCTGTGAGAATATTGTCTTCTACCCCAGAAGTTGTTTATTTGGATACGAAATGGATTACACGCCTGTGTGTTTTTTTTATGGCCCTGCTGCACACAACAAGAAGATTACATTCAATTTTATGGTTTGTGGTTATGGTATTCAAGGTGGCCAAGCAGCAACAAGACCTCGACTCATTTAGGAGTCCAATCTGTAGTTTTCAGAATCACTGGCTGAGGAGTTCAGCTCTGAAACAAAATGATGGTTTCATACAACCTGGGTCTCATTTTCAAAACTTTGGCCACATCAGTAGTATCGTTCATTTTTATTTGTCTTATTTTAACCAGCTCAAACTGACACAAAATAACCTATTTTACTTTAATTTGACAGATTTTAGCCAAACTTATTTGGAAGACAAATTAAAGCAAAAAAAATAGTATTTTTTTTTAACTCAAACTCGTAAACACCCCTCACAGCTGTGAGTTGGCTGTGAGTGACTTCCTGGTTTGATGTTGCCGTTGTGCAATGAGATGAGGATTATAGTCACATTTCAGCTGTGCTCACATATTCCTCTAAGTATGAAAATAAGACCCAAGTTTTAATATACCTGACTGATGGAAATGAAATGAATGTTCGTCCCTCTAACGCCTCTATTTCTGTTGTCGTCTAGGAGCCTAACAGCGGGCCCCCCACCCTGGTCACTCTGAAAGTTGATCCAGATGGATTCTTCCTCTACTGGACTGGAGGGTCCAACCTGGTGAGAGACACACACACACACACACACACACACACACACACACACACACACACACACATGTTGGTCTCAAAGTATGCCAATGTGGACTCACAGAAACAGGTGTGATCAAATAGAAATGGGCCACTCTATAGCAGACCACGATGGATTTTTAATGCACCAACAGGAGTGCCAACACGGCTATTACAATTGTAATTTGTTTACTTGAACTAAACCGCATTCTTCCTTCTCGGCTGTCTTTCCAAATCTTGTTGTCTCTTATCGTGGTTTGATCCAGTCCATTAGTTCACCCAGAATGAGTTCCATCAATTTGTTCTGGCCTTGTTCGCCCCCTCTTTCCCTTGTTCCTCCATCTCGCCGAAGTCTCTGTGGTCTCCATCCTTTTAGTCCTCCATCTCTTTCCATCTATCTGTACTTTCCCAACAACCACCACCCCCCCCCCCCCTTCATGTCTTTGGTGGCTGCGCTTAAGCCATTAGTTTAGTAATATTGGATTTTAGGCATTTAACATGATTAGCCAGACGCAATAGACAGTGAGTCAGCAGGATGCAGGGTTTTGAGATTTTGATAAGTGCAGATGTAATAAAGCTGTTTTCATTTTAATCCCGTTTTCTCAGCAGCCTCTCTGTGTTTTTGTCTTTCGCCGTCTCCTGTCTTCCTCTACCTTTAATCTACAGTTCTTACCTTCCATTCATCTGTCCATCTAGTGTGTGTGCGTGCGTGCGTGTCGTTGGTCTGGTCAGAACGTTTTGTGAGACCTCCTGGATCAAATGAAATTTCAAGGCAGCCCAATTAACTCATCCCTCCTCCCCCATCCTAATCTCTCTCTATGTTTTTCTCCAGCTCTCTCTTTCTTTGTCACATACACTGTCCCTCTTTTTATTTTCGGCTGTCTATTCATCCAGAAGGCATGTATGGAATGACCTGTTGATAGCCAATATTATCACTGCGTTGTGTCTGCATGTTTTGGAGTGTTTGTGTGTGTGTGTGTGTGTGTGTGTGAACATATCTGGGCCAGAGCGCACGTCATGTTGTCTGTGTGCACGTGTGTCGCCATGTGTTCGTGCATTCACATAACAGGCAGAGGCTTTAAATACTCATTTCATCCCGATGCCAGCACATGTACCGTCTGTATGTGTGCGCGTGTGGTATTGCGATAATAGGCCGTTTGTCGCCTGAGGTGCAGCTGTGACACCGTTTAGTGGAGAGCCAGTCCGTCAGTCATTGAATCCTCCACACAACAACTGCAGTTTAATAACGACACACAACTTGAAACAAGAGGTTGTTTAGACGTCGCAGCACAAGTTGTATGGCTTGGGAAAAAGAAATATCTCTGACATGCTGCCGTGTCAGAGTTTATCTTAAAACTACAACAATCCCTAAGTCAACGTCCGGCTGGAAATGCTAAAGCGATGCCGGTAGTACCTCCATTTGTTTTATGTGCTCCCGTATTTTGGCTTTTCTTACTTTACTTACTTTGTGCTTTTCATTTTTGTTAGTGCTGGCGTGACTAAGCTGGATCGTGGCCGCTATTCTTACTTCAGAAGCTGGAGTGCAGCTCGCTGTTGGCCGCAGAATATGAAATAAGCCCCGAAATATTCAGACCACCAATATTCAGGCCAATGGCAGGGAAATGTGGGAATTTAGACATGTAGGAGCAGAGTCAGGCAGTGACTTATAATAGTAGTTGTTTTTTGTTTTTGCATTTTGACAACAATTTAACGTCTAAAAAGCTGTGTTTTGCAGCTTTAAAGGTTTTTTAAAAACAGTTAAACTGTGTGGCCAGTGCCGAGACGTCCATTTCTATAACGTTTTATGTATTAAGTTTCTACAATGACGCAGGTTTGAATCTGGCTCATTAAATCTGGACAGTAGAAATGAGAAATTGCCCCTCTTCTCCTCCACAAACCTACATCTGGTCAAACGCAGCTTCTCCGCACTATTCTAAGGTGAAGATGAACCCCCTTGAACATGTAGAGATATGGACTTTAACTTCACAGAAGTCCTATTTCAGTGATCCCAGACTGAAGCTTTAAATCTGCGCCGTTGCTCCCCTTGGAGATTTCGAACCAGAGCTGAAAAGAAAGAGGACACGGCAACACAGATAACCAGCTATTATTAATGAGATCACTTAAAACGCATTTACACGGATGACAAGGGCATTCTGGAAGGAACCCATTTCTCTGAATAGAGCAGGTACCCAAAATATTTGATCTCCAGTGCAGTTTTTATTTTTGCTGCTCTGCTCTTCTTTTTACTTTTGATGTCAAACGTTACGGTGTTCAACAAAAGACGGCCTGCTGTTCTTTCAGGATTCTCTCCATTCGGAGATGATGAAGAAGTATTGTGTCTTCTATGTGACATTCAGGGTAGTTATGGTCAGTGAGGGCAACTGAATCACTCACTAAAGTCATTTTTAGATCCTCAGCAAAGACATGCGAGGACGTCCTAAAGTCCATAACCCCAAAATGTCTTGAGGACTTTTGAGGGGTAGCAAGTACCACTTTCTTTATCAAGGTGAGAAGGACGCAGCACTGCCACTTTATCTAGGACGGGCACAATACTGCATACAAGCTCAGCCTCTGTTGAGTTTGAGTTTGAGGACTTCTAAAAAAAAAAAAAAAAAACACATGCTCTCCAAATATCTAACTCTAGAGGAAACCAGTCTCGGGTCCGTTATGATTTAAGAAATCCGCCCACTTGCAGCCCGGAGAAGCACGTTCCGGCCTTTTTCCTCTTGCTCCATCTGCCATCCATCATTACTTTCTCAGAGAGCAGATTTGTACCTCCAGCCTCCTTTTTCCTCACCCTTTCTTTCAGACATGTTTGGTCAAATTTCCAATTTAAATCTGGTTTATCTCATTCCATTTCTTCCTCCTTTAGTTCATCCATCTGAATGTGTGTCCTTTCACCTCTTCTCCAGGTGTTCCTCGTCTTCCCGTCCTCCCATCTATTTCCTTTCTGTTTACTTATGTCCATCTGTTTCGTGTCACCTTCTTCTCAGGCCTCACTTTGTTTAACATTTTCCTTTAAATAACGATCTATATTTCTCTCTTTTTCCAATGTTTCATTTGTTCCCGTCTCTTTCCCGACACCTTTTCTTCGGAACCGCGTTCGCACTTCTTTTGTCGAGGACAATATTCTTCCTGCTCTGCCGGTTGGTCAGTTGCGCCTGATATTTTCTTGTTCCATCCCTTTTCTGATAATCTTTGACATCTCTTCCTCTTCCTCCCCCCCCCCCCCCCCCTTCCTTCATCCTTTTCTCTGTTATCTCCCTCTCTCCATCTTTGCGTAATGTTTCGGCTTACAAGACCTCTGACGTGTGCATGTACTCGGAGCCCAGAATTTCCCATAATGCTTGAGTCAGTGGTGATAACAACCAACTGTCGCTGACAGACACAACCACGCAGTGGCTGGGCAGTGAAACAATGGAGACACACCCCACCAAGCAGCAGTCTGCGTTCACTCACTCATTGGCCTTTGTCTTCTCTGTCTGTCCATTTGTGACTCTTTAAATCTGTCCACTCTTTGCACTTTGAGATAAAGTTGTTATTAACATGATCAGTAAAGGAAAATGGGTGTTCTGCAGGCATACATTGAGTAGGGTGCGCAGGGGTTGAATTTTATAAAAATGTTTAAAATGAATGACAGCAGGACTTCGTGAAATTAATAACCAGGCCGCGCCAAATGTGAGTGTAACATAGTTGATGCTGTTTGACGTAGCACCTTGGAGAAATATAATCCCACACTGTTCATTTATGCCGTCCCAAGGCAGGTTTGTTTCAACAGTGCATATTTCACCAGTTTCCGACCTTTGAAACGGTTCATGTGCAGCAGCAATTCAGGGAAAACTCATCAACATTCTCTTATTGTGTTCATTTTTAATTTCAAAACGGTAAGAATCTATTCTTCCCTTTGTTTGACTGCTAAGGGCCCTCGGTATCCAGTCTGGAAACCAATTCCCCAATACTGAGCGCAAAGTGCAGGCCAGTGGCTGAGGGTTACTCAAGATCCACACATCTGTTACCACATATGCCTGCACCCTCCCGCTAACCCCGCTGGGTGTGTCCTTTTTCTGTCCTCTTGGCTAAACTCCTCCTCCTCCTCTTTACATTCGCAACCTAAATTTCATGTTTTAAGTACTTAGCAGATGAACAGACTGTTGGAGGTGAAATAACAGCGAGACAGATGGAGGAGACGGGATAGAGTTTCTCTGAAGAGGCTGGGATGGATCTTAATCTAGAGTCCTCAATCATGTCACATCGACCAGTTGATTAGACGAAAGGAAGGAAGGAAAACATGAAATAAAATTTTACTGACAATCGTTATCTGGCAATATTCAGTAAGATATGTTATCAGGACATCAGCATTCATGCTTTTCTAGTCGCCGATCTCTGATAATGACGCATTGTAAACAACTAATCCGTGTTCAATTTGATCGGAAGAGAACGAAGATTACGTTCAGTTGTATTATGATGCGTTCAGGCTCTGCTCAGTGAAAATGAGTACTGGGCGAAGATGCGTTCACATGTGATCTCGTCAAATGTAGTGTTGGTTAAAAACAATGTGATCAGGGATCTCTAAAAGTTATATTTGCTCCCTTTCTTTCTTTTGTGCTGATCCGATCTGTGACTCTGATCCGTGATCCGCACCGTGACTACTCCTCGCACTGAATATGTGTTCTTGTTAATTAGATATCAATCTTGCACTCCCTTCATTGGAAAGCAAAATATGTTGTTTTCAGAGAATAGACGCAGGATGTTGGAACGGGGTGGTATTTGATCATTCGTGTGGCTTTAAAGAACAACACCATGTAAAGCCTGTTCCCCGCTGCACGGCCAAACGTGGGCTAACCAGGTGAGATATTATTCATTACAACATTTCTGCGATCGTTTTCCACGCCGCCGTTGCCAGCGCGGATGATCTGTCACCTAAAATTACGTTTCCAATAAACAAACGGGAGAGTTTGATTCAGCGTTGTCCTGGCGGAGGGAAGCTGCACCTGCCACAGCGGGATGAGTTGAATTGCAACTGGCACTACGGCTAATCCTCCCCGTCGCTCTGTTTTACTTTGGCAATCCTTTATCACTTTTGCTGCTGGCTCTTGCCCTGTTTCTACACGGCTAATCCACCTTCCATTTGTCTCCCCCCGCCTCCCTTTTTTACTTCCCTCCGTGTCTCTGTCTCGGGGCAGCTGGTAGCCATCACAGAGTGAAGGCAAAAGTTGTTCCTCTAATATAAACTGAAGGATGACATTTCCTCCCTCTCTGCTCTCCATCTTTTCTTGCCCTTTGTTTTCGCTATCTTCATTTCCTCTCCTCCTCATTCTCCATCTCACTGCTTCCCATCCCTCCCTCTGCTCCCTTCGTCTTCCTCCTCTTCATGTCATCGGTACATTTTTTTCACTTCCTACTAGAGTTATTGCTCTTTAAGTTCTTGCAATAACACTTCTAATCTCCCTCATTCTATCTCTTAGCGTGGGAAAGTGGGCAGGAAGTCACTCAGACAGGGAGATGGGGGTTCTGGGGAATTTCGTTGCCCCCTCATCCCCCCTCCTCCCGCTCCTTAACATTTCCCCTTTTCTCTGAATTCCCTGTGTCCTTCTATACTTCCTTCCCTATTTCATTCATTCATTCCTCCCTCCTTCTTTAAGGTGTACGGGTCATGTCAATAGCCCCTGGGCTTTTTTTGCCCCCAGGGATGTAATTGAGTTGCCGCAGAAGTCCAATTTAGCCTCCTAATGGTGTGGAATTGAGGTCACATACCATGACCAGATTGGGACACACACACACACACACACACACACACACACACACACACACACACACACACAAACCACAGACAAACACCTGGGATGTGACTTAAACAAACACCTTCATGCCATACCATTAGGACTGCTCCACATGCTGTCACCACATTGCTGGCGGTGTGAAAGTTATTTGAACCGTGTCAGTGCATTGGGAGAAGAAGTGGTGTAAGTGGTTTGGGTTTAAAATAGTGTGTATATCTGTTGTTTTTAATCCGTACAAAAGCCAAAGTGTAAAAACGTCAATTTGTGGTTTTATGGGAGGTTATATGCAGGACAATTACTCGGCACAAAGGCTGATTTTATTTCCGTTGTTTCCCGGTTTACAGTCTTTAAGAACTCTACTACTACTTTAAGTCTACTTTATTAACCCCTCGTTGGGGAAATTGAATTTCCCCAACGAGGAGTTAATAAAATTGATTTTCCCCAATGGAGTGTAGCTAAGCTAATCGTCTGCTGGCTGTAGCTTCATATTTAGTGTACGGACACGTGAGTTGCATCAATCTTCTCATCTAAGAAAGAGAAGGATTGATTTTCCAAATGCCGGCTATTCCTTCAATGGATGAGCTGACATCTTAAAATTGCTTATTTTGTCCAACCAACTCAAACGTATTCAATTTGTAATGATATGAAACGGAGAAGCAGCAAATCTCTGAGCTACAACGAGCTAGGTTGACTCATTTTCTATTGAATGAATAATTGTTTTTCATTTTGAATGGCTTCACTGCCCTAAGCTGACGCAGTACAACCATACCCAACTCAACTGGTAACACAGGTATGTGTGAACACGCGTGTGTACAGTACATACCAGGCTTTTAATGTATAGGCGCAGCCTCTTGAAACCTGAATTGTGGTACTCCCAACGTGTGTGTGTGTGTGTGTGTGTGTGTGTGTGTGTGTGTGTGTGTGTGTGTGTGTGTGTGTGTGTGTGTGTGTGTGTGTGTGTGTGTGTGTGTGTGTGTGTGTGTGTGTGTGTGTGTGTGTGTGTGTGTGTGTGTGTGTGTAAATGAGCCAGCTGACTTGTAAGTAGAACGATAGTTGGCAGGTATAAGTAGAGATCTAATAGAGATTATATCCCTGGCTCAAGTCAAACATCCACAAAGAATTAACTTGAAACAAGGCGTTTACATAACACACACACACACACACACACACACAGTGAGCGGTTCATAGGGGAAGTTGAGTGTGTCCGTAGATAATGTGACAGCTTCCTCCCTCTTTCTCCTTTGTTCTGGCTACTTCGCTCGATCACACGTTTCATTTTCTGTTGACATTATCTGTTCGTGCACATGGCACAGCCGTTGTCACTTTCACTCTCTGTGACACACACACACACACACACACACTGTCAAACAGCATAGTAGACAGTCAGTTCTTCGCTGTATGAAGAACTGAGAAACCGCACGGTATCGAATCTATTGTCTAAGCAGATGCTTCCTCCCAAATGAGTGTGTTTCTGTGTGAGTGTTTGTACACTACGCTGTACTTTGTGTGGAGGAGCAGCTTAGAAATTGAACTATAAAGATAATTCTGGTTTATCACAATTTCTTTTTAATAGTTTGACATCATTTCTACCATAAATAACATGCAAATTAATAAAATTGTCGCTTTAAAACATCCATCACATTCATATTTAGTGGAAAGATATGAACTTCGCATCTAACTCAAGAAAGTGGATATGCATTTTTCCCCAAAAAAAACTATCACACACTCGTGTGTGTGTGTGTGTGTGTGTGTGTGTGTGTGTGTGTGTGTGTGTGTGTGTGTGTGTGTGTGTGTGTGTGTGTGTGTGTGTGTGTGTGTGTGTGTGTGTGTGTGTGTGTGTGTGTGTGTGTGTGTGTGTGTGTGTGTGTGTGTGTGTGTGTGTGTGCCAGAGGCCTGCTGGCGGTTGCACGTGCTGGTTTGTGTTGTAAGTTCGCCCTCGCTGATCTGTTTGTGTTTTAAGATTTATGATTACTGCAACTATTTTTGTTGTGTACGTTCTTGACCCAGCTCTGCCTTTATTTATTTGCACTTTGAGACATTTGGTATGACTTGTGCGTGTTATTGATGTTCTACTTGTTTTTGCTTTTCTGTTCATAAATTATGTTTTTCCTCCCTCGTACATTTGGACTTCATTCCTCTTTCATGTTTTATTGTTTATTTTTCTCTTTCCATTTTCTCAGTGCTTCTTCTTCTTCTTCTTCTTCTTCTTCTTCTTCTTCTTTCTGTAGATTCTAAAATTTCACTGATTACAAGTCCCTCAGGGTGTCAGTCTGTCGGCTAAGTGGCTAAAATGTATCTCTCTCGTCATTTTTGCCCTCTCCAGGGCACAGAAATATGAAACAACTAAATGAGGAGGAAAGACAAAGAATGAGAGAGCGAGAGAGATAAACGGAAACAGGATGGAGCGATAGTGGAGGAGTAGAAAGGGGAGAGTGTTATCTCATTGATGTACGCAGAGGAGATATTACGAGGCGCCGTAGACAGAGTTATAGAGCTGTCCCATGTTTCACGGGGGTATTAAGTGTCCCCCTTCTCTTTCTCTAAACACCTTGCCAACTCTGCCATCGTGGCCGTAAAACAGTTTGAAGGTCTATTTGTTCTACTTCTCCGATGTGTCTGTGTCCTTTAAAGTCTTCTTCTGTCGAGGCTACGTCTCCTCGCCTCTCCTGTCCTCCGCACACGATTGGCCGGTTTGGGTCACAGCCAAGCGGCAGAGGGTGGAGATGTACAGTATGCTGTCCTGGCACTGTGCGTGTCAGTGTGTGGGTTCAGGAGGATCAGTTTCCTATATGCCGTCATCGCGTGCTGTCGGATTGGTCGTTGGAGGCGTATTTAGCTCGGGTGATCTTTCAAACACACGCAGGAAAGGAGTGGCGCTCGCTTGATTGTTCAGTTGCCCTTTCATATTTTTCTAATCTTAATAAAATGAATGGAGGAGACTGGCAGGGCAGTAGGGAGGAGGGGAAGTGAAGAGTGAATCAAAGAAATGAAGGAAGGAAAGGAGTAAGTGAACAAGGGCCTAATGAAAGCACATTAACATTTACTGTACTTGTCTTTAGTGTGTAAATATAGACCGACCTAAATGCAATTGTTGGATTACAAAAACACAGATACACGCAACTGCAGAACAGGATAGGATAATGTGGAAGACAACATTTTATTTTTATTTACAGCAGCAAACTGTTTTCATGCCGAGTTAGATGACCAAATCAATACTACTCTCATATCTCTCTGGGGCAAAATTGTGTTCATTTGAAAGATGAATGCATCAATCTGGTGCCCTTTGGGAGCACAATGAAGAGGCTCGATCTATGAAGAACTTTGTGCTCTGGTAAGAATGTTGTGCTCCTGTCCTAGCAGTGTACATTTAGGCTACTCAAGTACTGTACTTAAGTACAATTTTAAGGTACTTAGACTTTACTTGAGCATTTCCATTTCCTATATCTTAAAAACTTCTCAGACGGAAATATTGTACTTTTAATTTCACTACATTTATTTGACAATGTTAGCTACTAGTTAGGCTACTTTTCCAGATTCAGACTCCCAATACAAAATATAAATCAACTACTAAATGATGATGTATGATTAAGCAGTCTAATAGCCTAATCACTAAGTACATAAAGTAGTTAAAATAAGCCCCACCTTTACCGGCTGCAACATTAAAGAGGTCGCACATTAACGGACCAATAATTATAATCCAATGAGCCACTTTCACTTTCCGAGCCGAACTAGAGCCAGTTGCTGTGAGGAAATGCGGCAGACAGAGTCAGCCAGCCGTTGAGAAGTGAATCATATTTTTCTGTTCATTATGAAACTGTGGCGCTGCTCGTTAGACTTTGGCGGGCCACCACATTTATTTATTATTCACACACTTGGCACAATTAATGGGAAACACTGCTATATGATGCAGCAATAGCTTAGTTCTGTGGTTGATAGCAGAAAACAGTAATGTTGGTAAGGCTTCCTTAGCACCAAAGAGGGAGGCAGAACTTCTTCTGAACTCAACCGGACAGACAGCATCGCAGCAGCACGTGGATTCTTTTCAATAAAGGGTGCACTGCAAACCTCCTGCCCATGTAATTTACAGCTTAGTGAAACACGTTCACAACATTCTCTCGAAATTGGTAAGGAAGTGCATTCTGGAAGATGTCTAACTGAGGCAGAGTTCTTCGGTCCACTGAAAAAACGGTGAATTAAAGTAAATTACAGGACTCCTGGAAAACTCTCACCCAGACTCATTTGGAGCAATAATGAGCCTGCAGCCGAGTCTGAAGAGATAAATGGGAGTGAGCTGTGTTTGGCCTTAGCAGCACGGAGAGATGAATGGAGCGCTCCGCCCGCCCTGACTAGCTAAATATTACACACTTGAGACACAGATACACACGCTAACTGAGCAGAAGGCAGGAATGAGTTAGGAGTGTGCTCTCGGAGATGACCGGCCCTTCACGCGGACACACGCACCACGTCCAGTGCTCAGACGCACAGCTATGTGCCAAGAGCGCACACATTTCACTTCGCATTCAAAAACGCTTCTCTGATCACATGCTGACACATTTGTACTCGACCCAAGTGAAGATTTCCTGGTGAGGAATTGCTCACGCTTCCTTGTCACATGCATTTAGTGTGTGCTTACTTGTGTGCCTCCTCCACACTCGCATGCATGCACACACCTACACACACACACACACTCACACTCACACTCACATACACCCTGACTTGCTCAACAGGTCAGGATGTTTCACAAGTCGGGACCTGCATGTCGAAGATATGCCTCCCTGTATATTGCTGCGTTTGTGTGTGTGTGTGTGTGTGTGTGTGTTTTACATTACTAGCCTGTGAGAAAATGTGAACTGTTAAAGACTCACACACACAGGCGGCAGACTAAGTTGTAGTCTCATTACCGCAGTCTCCAAGGAGTCGCAATGGCAGAATGAAACCACGGCCTGTGGGAGAGGAGGTGTGTGTGTGTGTGTGTGTGTGTGTGTCTGTGCATGTGTGTCGCACAGATCCAGAAGTGGTTTTATTCCCCCAGGAAGCAAGTTATTCTCCACAGGCCAATCGGAGGACAAAGTTTGAGACAGAGTTTAATCCGATTGGTCCAACACGTCTGACCTTTTCTTACTCGCGGCCAATCCCAGGGGTGTGGACAGCCAACGGGGGGATGACCTCACAGCCCGACTGAAGTAACAAAAGAAGGAATGAAGAAGACATGAGTTTCAATGCTTGATTTAAGGATAGGGACTTTATGAGTTTGTCTTTGCTGTTGTTTTTGGAAAGGAAACATGGGGAGAACATGGACAAAACAAGGCCAAGGAGAAGAGACACCTGAACATTTGTTTTGTTTTTTTCATCAATGAAACATCTTAAGGTAGAGGAAAAATGTAAATAGTGTCGTACAAATGCACTGAAAGCCTCAATGGGGAGAAAGATGAGGAGAAAACGACATCCGATGAGTGCCATAGATGTAAGAACTCTTGGGGAATGAGTGCCGGGCTAAACAAATATTTACAGTGCGTCCTCTGTGTTTATGGCTGGGTTTATGACCACACTCCTCTTGTCCATCCCTCCCTGTTTTCGTCTCTTGCCTCATCTTCCCTTCCAGACCACGCTATCCTTCAGGCCGAGGGTGCCGTTAGGTCACTGCTTGCTTTTATGCAGTACGACTACTGCCCCATCTTCTCTGCGTGTGTGCATCCATACAGTCAGTATTTGTGTTGCAGCATCAGTCAGGCAGGTCTCTTCCAAAGATGTGTGCGCGCGCAGTTCTCCAAAAGTTATGTCACTCTGTTTTCCATGGTCTCACACAAACGCACACATACAGAGTTTGTCTCCGGTCATGTTTTATGTCTAGAGAAGCACGGGAATCTGATAAGAGTGGGTTTAATGGAAGGAGGACTGAGCATAAACACAATTTTGTTCCATCAGTGTTTCTGCTTGCTGCTTCTTACATTAATTGCAAACATTAGAAAATATTGATATAAGAGTGGACTGTCACGCCCTCATGGTGTGTAAACATACTTGCCCCGTTTATCAGTTAAAGCATATTTATCGTTGACTTATTTGAACTTTGAACTGTCCGACTCAATCCATAGCTCACACAAATATAATAGAGATCTATAATACAGACAGAGTCTACAGCAAAGCTAGTGGCTCTGCATGAAGACATAGTGGTGCTTTGAGCTAAATGCTAACATGTTTTCCATGTTCATGTTTGATGTGGTAGCATGCTAAAATATTCTCTATTTAGTAGATTAGGAATGTAAAGCGGGAATGTCTATACACCGCCATTACTTGTTGAAACTTTGACCAAAGTGATTGCAAGTTCTGCCTCAAGAGGAAATGAAAGTCTGAACTAAATGTCATCGCCGTCCAGTCCATTGTTATTGAGAGATTTCACTTACAAAGGATCACCAGTGTCAGTAGAGTACATTGTCGAGGAACAATTACTGTCTGTACAAGATTTTATGGTTCGCGAGATATTTCAGTCCGGATCAAAGTGGTGCACAGACCAACCAGTCAACACGGCCATTCCTAGAACAGCACCACTAGTGTGATGATGTAAAATGTATAAAAGGAGATTAACCCCTCTTTCTTCACTGTGTCCACTTTCCCTGATTTGCTAATGTTGACTCTCTGTCCTGCACACACTCTTCTACTCATCAAGTAATTGTCTGATACCTGTCTGTCATTTAGGAGGTGGAGGTTCTGGACATCAACGCCATCAGGGACACCAGAACAGGGAAATACGCCAAACTACCAAAGGTTAGTTTTGTGTGTGTGTGTGTGTGTGTGTGTGTGTGTGTGTGTGTGTGTGTGTGTGTGTGTGTGTGTGTGTGTGTGTGTGTGTGTGTGTGTGTGTGTGTGTGTGTGTGTGTGTGTGTGTGTGTGTGTGTGTGTGTGTGTGTGTGTGTGTGTGTGTGTGTGTGAGAGACAGAAAGAAGCTGTCACCTGCTGCTGTTGATAACTGTTCTGGGACCAGAAATGTGATGCTCAAGTGTGACTGTCACCAAAAGATGCGTGTGTATACGTGTGTCCACTGTATGTGTGTGTGCTTCCTCTCTCAGCTGATGGCGCAAACGTGAGAGAGCACTAATGAGCCTGCTGACGGATGGGCCGTCAGACAGGAAGTGATATAACCAGTGACTGTTGGTGGAGAGAGGTTGTTGTGTAAGATCGTAGATCGGGCCGAGGGATAAAGCTGCGTATTAGTGGCTGAAACATGTGGACTTGTTGACATGGTTCAGGCTTGCGGGTCAAATTGATAAAAAAAAAAAAAAAAAAAAAAAAAAGTTAACATTATTACAATACCTACAATCTGTAATCAAAGCAATGAACAGTAAAATGTGGTCCTACTTTTAATCTGTGTGTAAGATTAGATACCTGTTCTGCAATAACTGAAATAAAGCCTGAGCCGTTATGTAAGAAAACCTGCATGATCAGCAATATTTAAAGGGTGGCATTTAGGTTTTGTGTTGTGTAAACAATGTGAATTTTATGTGTTTTATGCCATTGATGTGCTGATCAATGTCAAAATGTGGTGTTCAGAAAAGGAATGAGGAAATAAACAAATCATACCAGTGGTTTAAATCCTTAAAGGGCCAGTTCACCCAAATCACTAACTAACTGTACACCTTCTGCCCTGCACCAAACACAGACACACAATGTTAGCGACTAGCTGGTGAGCGTAGTGGAGCATTTAGCAGCTAGAGAGTGAGATACTTCCCTCAGGAGTTAAATGAATGCTTCTGTATGTGCTGAATATGCAAATAAGCAACTGTTTGTTAATAAGTTTGCCATATCGACTTCAGAAGATGATAATATTTAGATCTTCTATTGTTGGCCAAAACGTCTGTTAATGCAGGTTTAAACATTTTAACAACATTTGTATCCGGAAGCAATGTTCCTAATGTTGCTCTGGACGATCCACACACACTGTCAACAGTTTTACGAGGACCATTTCTGAGGTAGGTAGGGGTTCCAAAGAAAACCACTAACAGTGAGGTCACATGGAGGCTGTTGTGAAGTTTTCCTAATTTGAGTGTACTGATCCTTTTAAAAGTCTCGCTCGCTGCTTAATGACAATGCACATTTTGTGCTCTGCCTCGGCAGTATTTTTCTTCATAAACAGTCTTCCAAGTTAATTAGTTTAATTGAAATGAAAGAGACACGGGAGGGAGTGAGTGACGGAGAGAATGCATAATTGATGGAGAGACATTGAGCGTTAGAGAGAGTTGGTGGTAGAGACGGAGTGGTCTAAAAAGGAGGAAAGAGTCGTTAGGTTAATTTGATCAGAGTGCTACACCACATGCATCACATTTACTGTTCTCGGGAGGCAGAGAGCTGGGCAGGGAGCGGGAAGGATGTACAGATGTTATGCACAAAGCAGGGTTGTGGTCATTATATTGTGTGTGTCACGTACAATGTCTTAAAGAGAACGTGTGTGTGTGTGTGTGTGTGTGTGTGTGTGTGTGTGTGTGTCAGGACCCGAAGCTGCGGGACGTGCTGGGCTTCGGTAAGGCCAACAACGTTGAAGGGAAGCTGGTAACCGTTGTCCATGGCAGCGACCTGGTCAACATCTCCTTCCTCAACTTCCAGGCGATGCAGGAAGATGCAGCCAAGGTAACCATGGAAACCGGCGCCATTAGCATCCCATAACCTACTCGCTTACTTTTACTTGCCTTCAATATATCTTCCTTCTCGTCTCCGTCCTTCCTCCTTATCCCCCTCCACTTGTGTCTTTCTTTCTTTCCTCGGGCCATATGCTGGTTACTCACTTTACGATGTTGACACACAGGCATGTGCGTGTTCAGGAGTTGTAAAGAGGGATTTATTTTCCCCCCTCTCTGTGCATTTGTGTGCGTGTTGCATATAGAAACGATTTCCCTTAGTTTTGACATCAGACGAACAGTCAAACAACCCCGTTTTATCACCTCGTGTCTGTGTTTCCAGATTTGGACGGATGAGCTGTTCACTTTGGCCACAAACATACTTTCCCAGAATGCATCACGGCACACCTTCCTCCTCAAAGCGTAAGAAGCCGCGTGTGTCTTATCTTGACATTAGCGAACTGTAGATGTCGGAGCATTGTTTTTTTTAAAGCCTCTCTTTGTCTGTTTCAGGTACACTAAGTTAAAGCTGCAGGTGAATCAGGATGGGAAGATTCCTGTGAAAACGTGAGAAACCACTTTTTAAACACCAGTGCACTCCACTTCTTCTTTCCTTTCCTCTTCTCTGTCTCTCTTCCACTTTCTCTCCTCTTAGGTTCAACTCTTCGTTATCTGTTCTCTCTGGTTTTTGGTCAGCCCTGTCACTCGTATAAATGTAATCCTTTCAGACTCTGCTGACTGACCTGATTTTTCCATTTCATGTGAATGGTTTGACTCGTACTAAAAAAAAAAAAAAAACTTTTAAACAGTGACTGTTATCTCTATAAACTCTGTTTCTTTCAGTATTCTCAAGATGTTTTCAGATAAAAAGAGAGTGGAGACGGCTCTGGAGCAGTGTGGTCTCGTCAACAACAGGGTAATCATCAGAAGCGATCACTAACCACAGGGCTGTTCGCCGGGTGCAGTTTTTTTTTTGTGTTTTGGTTCATACATTGGAGATTGGAATCGGTGCAGCTCAGTCTCTCACCCTGTGGTGTTGCATAGCATTCTTTGCATGCCTTTGCAGCGTAAGGAAGGCAGAAATAGGGCTGCAGGCCTATAGGAGAGTAACCATGAAATATGAATGAACTGTCAACAGAGTCACAAGTTTTTAAGATTTTGGTAACAGAGGTAAGCTAGCTTTGCCCCTGTTTCCAGTCTATATGCTAAGCTAAGCTAACCAGCTGCTGGCAGGGACCCTCATATTTACCATACATCTGACTTTCAACAAGAAAGCAAGTAAGCCAATCCCCAACATGTACACCGTTTAAAATCTGCCGCTTGCCATCGAGGTTTTATAAAAACTAGATATGATATGGTTTTATAGAAGTCATAAAGTGGCTTCCTAGAGAGAGCAACTGTTTAAATATTACAAATCCTGGCTTCATTCATTCTTTCAAGCCTGAGAGTCCCAATATTGTCAAATTATTTGCTTGTAAATGCAGTGTAAGGTATCACAGGCCTGTGTTTGGTAGGTTGAAACTAGGTTTCTTGTATGCCATTAGTCCGTGCAATCTTTCCCAAAAATCAGTTTGGAGTCACAAGATGTTTCTTTTATGAATAAGGGACCAGATTGTGCAAACTGCACCGTCAGCGTGTCTCTCGGTATTGTTGTATTCTGGTGCCTCCTGCTGGTTGAATAAGAGATCACACAAAGCGGGTGAAGACTGAGCAGAATCTGATCATCAGCTGACAGTGTATTTATCTTCAGCCTACAGAACTCCCAATACTTCATAGTTTGGAATAAGTGTGTTGGGAATTCAACAATATTTTTGGGGATCAGTAGTGGAGACCAGAATGCATGTGTGATCCTGCATCGTCAAACTTTGCATTTAATGCAAATCTTGCAAATAATTCCATTATTTCTCTTTTTCTTTCCCTCCATATCTTTCGACACAATCCTCTCTGTTCTCTTTCAGGCTGAGGGAATAAAGCCAGATGATTTCACGTGGGACGCCTTCCAGAGATTTCTCGACACCCTCTGTCTCCGGCCCGAGATACAAAGCATCTTTGAAGAAAGGTTTGTAACACATGAGAACAAAGTTACAACCCTCAGCCTAAACCCTTTTATTAGCTACGCTCTAGTTATATGTGTAGGGTTTCCCAGTAATGCTCACAACCTGGTACCTTCTGTGTGACCGTACACACTCTTTTCACTAAAATGTATCTCTTTGCTCCAGTGGCTCCAAGAGGAAGCCGTTCATCTCTTTGGACCAGTTGATGGACTTCATTAACCGCAGGCAGCGAGACTCCCGGCTGAACGAGGTGCTGTACCCTCCGCTGAAAAGAGAACAGGTCCGACAGACCATGGAGAAATACGAGACCAACGCCAGCCAGCTGGAGAGAGGTTAGTAACTTTGAGTGTTTCTGTTCACCCTCCAGAGCAGCTTGAAACATGCTATCTTCATTTCTGAGATAGAAATAATGAAGCAAACAAACTGCACAAAAAGTGAGTCACATAAAATAATGTTATTTCGCTAGATAACAAGAGGTCAGTGTACATGCAGCTGTATCCTCTTGTCGATTGTATCTGTGTGTCCCAAAGCGAGGTTTATCAGCTGCAGCAGTACTCTGATAATTATAGATTTATAGGCATGATTGATTTTGGTTGTCCATTTCTAAAAAAATCCTTGGTCATACCAAACCCATATATCTTTCCCTTCAGTAAAACACCCAGAATAAAATGTCCTCCACATGTTTTATTGTGGAAAAACTGTCCAAAACCAGGGAACAAACAGAGCCTGGCTACCGTGAGCAGGTCTGCTAGGACACCGGTAAGCCAAAATATGTAAGACGATCCACTGTCCAGCCCACAGTGTTCAGATGGTTGACGTCCGAAAACAGCCTTTTGCTCTTTTGGCCAGTTTACTGCTAGAACACATGATGATACATTTAGCAGAGTATCTTCCAGTCCTTGCCATGAGCAGATGGATGCTGTTCTCACTGTCAAAAACAAGTTTGACCTGTCTCTCTGTCTCTCTCTCTCTGTCTCTCTCTCTCTCTCTCTCTCTGTCTCTGTCTCTCTGTCTTTCTGTCTCTCTCTCTCTGTGTCTCTCTCTCTCTCTCTGTCTCTCTCTCATGCAGACCAGATCAGTTTGCAGGCTTTCAGTCGATATCTGGAAGGAGAGGAAAACAGCATCGTGCCTCCAGAGAGGCTAGACATCATCGACGACATGAACCAACCACTGTCTCACTACTTCATCAATTCCTCGCACAACACATACCTCACAGGTGAAAGTACACTCCTCAGATTTAACAAGAAACGCGCTCATTTTGACACCTAGCTTCATAGGTAATCTATTGGATCTAAAACCATCCTTCCCTCGCTTTGTCTGTCTGCCCTCAGTGGGTCAGCTGACTGGTCTGTCGTCAGTGGAGATGTACAGGCAGGTGCTGCTGACTGGCTGTCGCTGTATAGAGCTGGACTGCTGGAAGGGCCGGCCTCAAGACGAGGAGCCCTACATCACCCACGGGTTCACCATGACCACTGAGATCCCCTTTAAGGTGGTATTCACCGCATTGTGGCATTCAGTTACCCTGCATTATTCTCCTGAAGTTTTTCTCCTCCTCCGGCTGTTAAAAATATAGAAATTATTAAGGGATGTTGGTGTATGGACCTCTTAACCTTGGTGCATTTGTGCGGTTTGGTCAGCAAACTCTTTGTGCAGTGGATTCAGAAATGCTGGATATGGAGGCAGCAACCACAGGGCGTTTTAACAAACAGAAGAAAGTCGCCGCAGTCCATTGCACACTGGCATTCAGTGTCTTTATTATTGTTATTGCAGAAAGTGGAAGCAGTGCCATAAACTGTTGCCAAAATGAACTGCCGAAAAAATACCATAACAAGCTCGTCTTTGCTTTATAACTGTATGATGAAGGCAAAGTTCTGCTGTGCTTTTGAAAGGAACAACTCTGTATATTGTACTCATAAGCCATCATGAAACACCTTACAAACAGAGGAAATGTTTATTTTACCATGTACTTAGAGGTTTAATTCAACAGAGGTCCCTTTTAAAGTTCTCATTCTTTCCCCGACTGTAGGAGGTGATTGAGGCGATAGCAGAAAGTGCTTTCAAGACCTCGTCGTACCCCCTCATCCTGTCCTTTGAAAACCACGTAGACTCGTAAGTGTTATAAGCATGTACGAGTGTGTTTGTCAGCACATGGATTTAGATCATCCAGTTGGTCTCGGCTCTATGTATTCTGATTTGCGGTTTAGCCTGATGTATTTCTTACCAAACCAAAGTAAATGTTTTAATTTGAAAGGTCCAGAGAGTAGGATTTAAACCAGAAACTAACCTGTGTCTCTTGATCTGTCAGGGCCAAGCAGCAGGCCAAGATGGCCGAGTACTGCAGGACCATCTTTGGAGATGCCCTGCTCATTGAACCACTGGAGAAATATCCGGTGACACTGATCTTCATTTATATTATTATTTTAAGGTTTAAAGTCTGTTTTAGTCTAAAACTATTTAGTGTGATGTCTCACAGGAAAAATGAACAATATCCTTTGACTGCAGTCACGGTCTTAATCAACTTGTAAACCATCAAATGGGATCAAACAGCTTGTGATACACAGATCAGCCCGTGACAACTCATGATCCATTGCTTTTGATTTCATAAACCTCTCTGTGTTCACAACTTTCAGTGCATTCTCACAATTCTTAAAATATAACTCATGCCAGCAGTACCAGATTTGATCATTCAGATATATTGTGCATCTTTCTGCTTATGAACAAGGCACACAATGGTATTTGCAATAACATGAGTTGTGCATTTGTGTGTGCTCGTACTCGTTTTCTCTTAAGAACTCTGAACTTACAAAGTTAAAGCGCACTTGCAGATCAAAGTGCACATGAATGAAATACATGTTTTACTGGTTCGGAGCTGTATATTCTTAAGACATATATGTAAGCAATGGCAAAAACCTGAAACCATGTCTTCATGTGTTTATACGCAATGCAGATTAAAACATAAAATGATTGTAGTTTTTGTCTGTCTGTCATATGTCTTTAGCTGGTCCCCGGTCAGGCCCTGCCTTCTCCGCAGGAGATGCTGGGTAAGATTCTCATCAAAAACAAGAAAAAGCACCAATACCACCGACCCACGGGCAGTGGCAGCATAAGACGCAGAGAGCTGGAGGAGCAGTTGTCGCCCAACAACGGTGAGTTCAGGCGACTGCCTGCATCTCTTTCAGTGTAGGGCTGAGAATCTGTAGGTTCAGATTGCATCTACGCACTATGACGAGTGTTTGGAGGAATGAAACCTGGACTGTCTTGAGGCATGATGGCACTTAGCTGAAAACAACAATGGGTCTACCACATACATGCTTAAAACGAGATTAATGTATGGCATTAACATAGATGTTAACACTATGATTTTGTGTAGACTGCCCTCTGATGGACAGCGAGGGAAGCCATCTCCTTTCTAACGGGGAGGAAAAGCTGGCCGAGAGGTTGGTCAAAGAATCTGAGCCTCGCAAATCCATTGGTGAGTTGTCGAAGAAAGCAAACATGGACGTATGGATTATAAAGTCGGCCATTGTGGTGCGCACCGGGTTTTTGCATATAATGTACATTTGAAACATTGCTCAGGAGGAGATGGAGAAAGCGAGGAGGATGAGGAGGACGAACCGGCAACTGATCTGAAAAAGCCGAACTCTGACGAGGTAAGAGCCATCAGGAACGGGGCTGACGGCGTGTTTGACTGGCTTGATGGGGCTGATTGATGGATCAGTGCTATCTGCCTCCCGCAGGGTACCGCCAGCAGTGAGGTGAACGCCACGGAGGAGATGTCGACTCTCGTCAACTACATCGAGCCTGTCAAGTTCAAGAGCTTCGAGGTGGCAAACAGTAAGTGTGCGTGGGACTGATAAAGAGACAGGAAGACGTCCTGACTTTGTGTACGGGGAAGATGTGAAGTGAAAGAAAAAGAGTGTGTGTGTGTTTGAGGGGGGGGGGGTTGACAAGCCTCGTTAGTTCAAGCACTACTCCAATGTAGCTCATTAGGCAGACAGGCCAGCTGTGTGTACTCATTATCGTACGGACATGTCGCACATAGATCATCTAAATCAATTTCTGTACCGGTGAGTTCTTTCTCTTATGTCCCTCTTCGTCTGTCCACCAGAGAGGAGGAAGTTCTTTGAAATGTCGTCGTTGGTGGAAACAAAAGGCATGGACACCCTGAAGGGCTCCCCCATCGAGTTTGTCGAGTATCCCAGAAAGCTTGTCATTCCTTGAAAGCTTCTTTTGAGGAATTTCGTTAACGTGCGTGTGTGTGTGTGTGTGTGTGTGCGTAATCTGTTGTGTGTTCAAAGGCCTCTTTTGTGTTGAAACTCAAGAAGGTTGAAAGTAGCGAGCAAGGAAAAGTCTTCAAAGTCTAGTCTTGACTTTAAAACGTGTAAAAAGTAATGCTCGTCTTTTATCTGCTACGGTTTGCAACATTTAACAAATGGTCAGTGCACACATCGGCCACATATACAGTGTTGGGCTCTTAACAGCACTCCTCCAGGTACAATAAGAATCAGCTGAGCCGAATCTACCCCAAAGGAACAAGGGTGGACAGCTCCAACTACATGCCTCAGCTCTTCTGGAACGTCGGCTGCCAGATGGTGGCGCTAAACTTCCAGACCCTGGGTGAGTGCGGTTATTTCAGATGGCCTAAATGGGGCATGTAAGCTAGGCCTATGAAGTACAAAGCATCCACAGGACCAAGAAACATAAATAAAGTCTTTAAGAATTTAAAGTTTTGCTTTCTGTAACTGGAAGATACGGTGTCTCTTCAGCCTTTATAAATAACTCAAATGTCCGGGACGTCAAGTTAAAGCATCTCAACCTTCATCCCTGTAAATACCTCTCTTCCCAACTTTTCTTGCTCTCTCTCGTCCCTCTTTCCCCCTCTCCCTTCGTCATCTCTCCATTCCCCTCTACCAGACCTCCCTATGCAGCTGAACATGGGTGTGTTTGAGTACAACGGCCACAGCGGCTACCTGCTGAAACCTGAGTTCATGAGGAGGACGGACAAGCACTTTGACCCTTTCACAGAAAACATTGTGGACGGTATAGTCGCCAATACTGTCAAAATTAAGGTAAGGGGGGAAAAAAAGTGTCATCCTTTGGATATTAAAGTTCTTTGTAAGAGTTGATATTATAAACATGTATTATTTAACATCCACCAGGTGATCTCAGGCCAGTTTCTGATCGATAAAAAGGTGGGCGTGTACGTGGAAGTGGACATATTTGGACTTCCTGCTGATACAAAGAGGAAGTACAGAACCAAAACATCCAATGGGAACTCGCTGGACCCCGTGTGGGACGATGACATGTTCGTGTTTAATAAGGTGCACATTCCAGGATTTTACATGTCTTTCAAATATGTTCTCTCACCCTTCGTCGTCTGTCGTTTTGTTAACTCTTAAATGCAAACTTCTCCGTTGGGATCAACGCTCCTGTCTCTCTCCAGGTGGTCCTCCCCACACTGGCCTCTCTGAGGATAGCGGTGTTTGAAGAAAACGGCAAGTTTATTGGACACCGGATCCTCCCGGTGTCGGCCATCAGACCTGGTCAGTACACAGTACACACTCTGGCACTGCGTTTAGAGTTAAGTGTGGTTGTAATCAAACAGATGTTCTATCTCCATGCAGTGTAAACGTCATTCATTAAGGCTGCTGTATCTGTCCAACACCAATGGACTGTAGTCATTTGTGTTTTGTTTCTCTCGTCCCTTCGTCCTTCCTTCTAGGCTACAACTACATCAACCTAAAGAATGAGCTGAACCAGCCCCTCCTGCTGCCCTCTCTGCTGGTTTACACTGAAGCTCAGGACTACATCCCTAATGAACACCAGGGTGAGAACACACTAGAAGTCAAATTAAATTAGCGATCTTAAGGTTAGTCAAGCATCTTGACTTGGAATTTGCTCCAAGACTCGTGACTCGACTTGGACTTACACAAAAGACCTCAAACAACTTTGCCGCTGGTCCAGAATATGTGATCTTATGTTCATCTATGACCTTAAGGCACTCTTTGTCTTGTTTTTGTGTGTGTTCTCAGAGTACGCAGAGGCTCTGACCAACCCCATTAAGCACATCAGTCAGTTGCATAAGAGAGAGACGCAGCTGGCTGCTCTCATAGAGGACAACATTGAGGTAAGACACATCTGTGTGTTGAACAGTAACAAAAAAAGAAAACTTGTTGCTTAGCAGGGAGGTCAGAACATGAGGACCCAAACATTCCCTGCACACCCCCAATTTTTAAACATCTGTACCCCAGTTAGTCAGCAGTGAGTCCCTAACTGTGTGATAGGCCTACAGATTGTAGACTCTCAACTCGTCTTCCTGTTGCTTTTCTCCAGCATGTCCCCAACCAGCCCAAAGACGGAGAGACCAAGAGGGAGAGTGAAATCATTCCACACTTCCACTCTCTACCCCCTTGCTCATTGAAAGAAGCCCCTGACATCATCAAATTACCTGCACCGGGTAGAGACCTCTCTAAATCACACAAACATGTTGTCTCGATGTCTATGTGTAACACATGCAAACACACACACACACACACACACACACACACACACACACCTGTCATTTATCTGCACGTATATGAAAGGGAGTTGCATACATTGATATCACTTTCAATGATTGATGACTTTAATTTACCGCCATGATTTGTTTTCTGTTATTATTGCACAAGACTCTAGATGCAATCCATTATAGCAGTCCGTTCACTCTGACAGCACAGAGGAAAGGTCCCCTGCACCTGCATTAGGACGAGAGGTTGCCAGTTTTTGTTGTGGAGAAGGTTTAGCCGTCTAAAAGTTGATACACTCAGTCTGCCTCCCTCCTATGGGTATCTGCATTAGCCTGCTGCAAGTAGGTGTATTAGTGTATATTCTAACGTGTCTTCACTGCACAAATATGCATCGCAGTCTATTTACAAGAGGTTTTTAGCATTTTTAGAAAATCCAAAGTGAAATTTTCCTAGCAATTTCTTCCATTTATGAGAAATATTGTTCGTTTCAACGTAAGATTAATTGAATTACAGACTTAAACTAAAGCCATGCACACTTGTTTTGTTTGTCTAAATGATTTTCCCATCATCCATTTCACACATACTGTCTGTGTGCTTCTCCTTCTGTGTTTCTTTCGTGTTTGTGATCGCGCATGTGTGTGTGTGTGTGTGTGTAGCTCAAACTCCAAAGGAAGACCTCGTTGCCACTGTTCTGGCAGGTAAGGTCACTCCGGCACATTCATCCTCACACAGAAACTAGTGGAATAATGTGTCTGTCACATAGAGCTTAAGTTGGACAAGCTAGGAGCTGGCTAGTGGCTGGCCAGATTTACACTGAATGATAAGACGATTGGCCATCATTTTATAATTCTGTTTGTTTCTCAGACGTCCAGGCCCAGTCCATAGAGGAGTTGAAGGAGCAGAAGAGCTATCTGAAGCTGCTAAAGAAACAGAGCAAAGAAGTCAAAGAGATGCGTAAGAAACACCTGAAGAAGGTACACTCACAGTACAGTATATATTTCATTTTTCACTCCACAGCTCTGCATAGAAACTGGAGGTGAAAAGTCCACTATGTTGGCAAAAAGCACGTATTTTTGCTAATGCAATGCAAAACCGCTTATCTGCATTTTGCTCGCGTGTGTTTTGTAGGTGTGGAATCTGAGTAAGGAGCAGAAGAGTCGGAGTTGCCAGCTTAAATCTGACACCCAGAGGAGACGCAGTCAGATGGAGAAGGTCCTCAAACGGAGCATCAAGAAAAAGTAGGGATGGATGTTATTGAATTATGGGGTGTACCAGTACATGAGGGAGGGAAGGAGGGAAGCGTACGATGAAGTTTATGATTGATTGATGATGTAAAGACAGATGCAACTAAACTGGGTGACTTAACCCGACCTCATTGTGTATGCTCAGCGAGCCCCCTGACCCGATACAGCGTGAGCTGACGGCGTTGGATCAGGAGCTTGAGAAGCAGACGGTCCAGCTGAGGGAATGGCAGATGCAAGAACTGCTGAAGCTCCGACAACAGCTTCACTCGCCGGAGAGAGAGACGCAACAAACACACCTGCGGGAGGTACCATTGTGCACGATCTGCTTTTACTTTTAAAGTCATTGAAGAATGAAATCTCTTCTCTTTCTTAAGATGAATGTGTTTTTGCATATGGTCCCTGATGTACATACATTTAATAAACTAAAGCTTAACTTAACTTAAACAAACTAAGCAACACGTGCACACGTCTATGTCTTAAAAGTGTAAATTCACTCCTCCAAACTTTGCCCACTTATGCATACTCAAGGTGACACACTTGGAATAACACTGTATCCCTCCCATGAATTCCTAACTACACTCTCACGCAGAGTTCATCATCAGCCGACCTCGTAGAAATGTGGCACTTCTGTACATCTGCGCAGTTATTCGCTGACAGGTCGTCGTCTGCCGCTGTGTCTTTTTTAGGCCTTGCAGAAGTTAAAGGAGACGACCCTCGAATGCCAAGCAGCTCAGCTGAAGAAGCTCAAGGACACGTGCGAAAAGTAAGTGCAGCCGCTTCACCTTGAATAAGAAAAGATGGGACAGAACCCAGAAATCCCTGCTAGAGGGACTTTCTTCTTTTATTTATTATTATGGTATTATTAATTCTTCGTTTTTTGCCATAATACCATCGTGTTATATTGATTCCATGTGATTTTGATTCCAGGATGTTGGACTTGCCACAAGCGTCTAGCTTTTTTTTTAATAACATTCACAATAATGTGAAAGTTCTGTATTTGTCTATGTTCAGATGTAATGTTGTGATGTAATTGTGTTTGCAGGGAGAAGAAAGAGCTCCAGAAGATCCTGGACAGGAAGCGACAAAACAGCATCTGCGAAGCCAAGATTCGCGACAAAGACAAGGCTGAAACGTAATGGACTCGTCTGAAATTCCAGATGTTTCTTGGATATTTTGGCAGCTGGACCTTATTTGGATTCACACTTCTCATGTCTTTAATCCTTTAATCATAACTTTTATTTCCCCCGCTCTTCTTCCTGTCGGTCTCCCTATCTCTCTCTCTCTCTCTCTCTCTCTCTCTCTCTCTCTCTCTCTCTCTCTCTCTCTCTCTGTAGGGAACTGAATGAGATCAACAGAAAACATATTCAAGATTCTGTCGCCTTAATCCGCGGGGTAAGTACCCGCACTAGCACACACGCACACGCATTCTTATCACCCAACAGTCCTTAGGATGGTCGTTTCACTACTTTATAGTACAGAGAGTACAAGAGTGGCGTAAAGTTGATGACAGTGGCAGAAAAAAAGACATTGTTATCAACTTTACTCGGACTCTTTTCACACATTATCTTCCTTTCCGTTCCTCCCTAATTTGCATATCTTTTTGCCGTCCTTCCTTCTCTCAACCTTAAATATATATATATACATTATTTATTTTTTAATCTCCTCTAACACACTACTTTTCATCCCATATTTCCTTTCTATATATTTTCCTACTTCCCCTGCATTTCTCCCTTTTCTCCGCCTGTCACCCCTCACATCTTCCTCCCTTCCCGCTCTTCTTTTCTCCCACTCCAGCTGGAGGAGGCTCAGACCAGGAGACAAGACAAGCTGATGCTGAGGCAGCGGGAGGTGCTGCAACAAATAGAGGATGAACTTCCATCGGTGAGCGAAAAACACGCTGACTCACACGAACATCGAAGTGCTCGAATGCAAGTTTGTTTTATATTTGCCGGGTGTTTCTCATGCAGCTCCAGTCTAAGTTGGAAAGGGAACTAGAGCAGGAGTATCAGCGACTGCCGGAGGAAATCTGCCAGCACCTTCAGTTGGAGCTCAAGAGCAAAGGTCTCAAAAAAGACGCCCTGTTCTCGCCTCTGAGCAACCACAGCAGCCCGAGCCTCAGCTCCGGCTCGGGCCCGCCCTCCAACTGCTCCACGCCCTCTTACCCGTCAACGCCCAATCGGAGCACCTGGAACAGGAGCATGGACAATAGCACTGCGTCGTTGGCCGATTCCACTTCCTCGTCCTCTACTCCCATCCTGTCAGAGGCTGAGATGTCGTTCAGTTAAAATTATTACTTGTAAAAAGGAAGATACAATACATTCAAGTGGGGTCCATAATGATTATAATGTGGGATAGTAATGATATTAATTATTTACAAATTTTATTCCTTTTTTTATTAGACTGTACTGTTCTGGACTACAGAGCTATATTATTTTTTATTTAGTCGTTTTTGTCAGATGCACATCATGACTTTTTTTTGGAAAATTTCATAAGAATCATAACCAAACTTTGGATTTTTTTACATTTTCTTGTCTGTCCGTCTTGCTTTTAATGTTTTAATGTCGTATCCTTTGATACTTTTTTCCCTTTTTGTCCGGTCAGTAAGCTTTGCTTTGGTTTCGCCACACAACAAGCTTCATGTTCACACGGTTTCAGCCGTAGCTTTCAGTTTGTAACCGCTTTAACCTCTTCGTTGACACTTTTTTGAAAGCTTTTAAACTGTAGAGAGGGGAGCCGGGTTAGAAAACAGCTGACATTGTTCAGGAAAACTTTGTAACATACATATAGTTGGCCCAAGCGATTATTATTCATTGTTGAGTTAGTTTGTAGCAACATTAGATCAATGAGATTGCTTCGTAATGCCTCATGTCTAACAAATACATGAAGAACTATCTAAAATGCAGCCTATGGAGACGTCTGAGTGCTACGATTACATGATGCAAAAAAACAATCTTTTCCACTTTTTCAAGTAGAAATGTTCATGGTTAGAGCAATATTTTCCAGAATTGAGTATCAAGAGAGAACATGATGAAACATTTTTTCATAAAGTTTTAGCTGTAATGGCAGAAACGACCAGCAAGCGGCGCTAGAGCCGTAGCTGTTTATTTTAAACTGGTTGTTTGAGCCTTCTATCCATCGAGCCTGATCATCCTATTCTACTGTACCCCGACACACACTCACCTCATCACTGGTCTGGATGCATCCTCTGGCCTTTAACCCAAAATCAAAGTCCAGCCAAGGTTGCAGAGACATCCATCTGGCTAGAAACAAGTGTAAGTGTGTGTGTGTGTCTGTGTGTGTGTGTGTGTGTGTGTGTGTGTGTGTGTTTTGAGGGTAGAGAAGGGAGGGTTTTAGTGATGTAACACCCTCTTTCGCACACACACCTGCCTGGCACTGTATTTTACTGACGCATCTATGAAAGTCTAATCCACACATAGTGATATGTACACACACACACACGTACACACAGTTTAATGGTTCAGTGGCTAAAAGACTTTAAAATCCTCATCATGTATTCTGCCCCGTTTGAAAAACAAGACACAAACACACACACATACAATTTTACAAATATCTGATTACTAAACTCGACTCGTATTTGTGTGTGTGTGTGCAGAGAAGTTAATCTCTTCTGCTTATTCCTACTAAATGGAAAGAGTCTGCTGTTTGTGTGTGAATGTGTGTGTGTGTGTGTGTGTGTGTGTGTGTGTGTTTGTGTCTTTCCATGTTTGTTGGTGCAATTGCTTTGCCACTTTTGCAGCCTAGAGGACGACACTATGCTTAAATAGCAACACCACTGTAGGAGACCGTCTTCAGATGAGGATTTAAGGCTGCACTATGACATTTTAATATAAATATGCAATCGACTTTGGGGTCTGAATCCCCACATGAGGCAAACACACGAGGGTATTCCTTTGCATTCTAGTTGCTACACTGTCGATCTGCTCAATTGAATGAATTCTTATTGTTTTAGTGTATTGATTATGTGGAAAGAATTGCTGTCACAACTCAGTTGACAGCTTGATGCTTAGTTTCACTGAAGCCTCAAATTTCAGTGTCGCTTCTTATTGCGGTTGGGGGCGAGCATGTGTTGCTAGTTCAGCTCTCTTGTTTCTACAGTTGTCAGTGGACATGGCTTTATTTTAGGGGGAGTATTCCACACAGTTCCCTCAGTTTGTTAGATACTCCATTTAAGCCAAATATTGAATATAGGATTGTAAGTGCACAAACGGTACTTTATGTTAAAATTCTGGGTTTTTGTCCCCATCCAAGCTTCCGTACCTTTTGATTTCATCCATTACTGGAGATTCTTTTTTTTAAGCAACACAATGTTTTTTTATTTTTTTTCTTGTGTTTTCCACTTTGAGTGGTAAAATGATGGCACTCTGTGTATATGAATTCTGTGTACATGGTTCGTTTTATGTGAATTTTACTACTGACTACAAGTGCTGAAGAGGGATGGAGGTCCGCAGAGGACAATGAAGGCTGAGGAAAGAAAGGAGTTAGTATACTTTCTTCTTCTTTCTTTTTTTTAAAGAAAAGCTTTTTTTAAGTTGACATTTCTTTCATGTCCTCTTCCACCTCCGTCCTTCAATGAGCGCTGGCTGCCTGTCTGTCTGATTATCCCCCCCTCACACAAACGTCTTTGTAAACTATCATCTATTTAAATGGAATTTTAACAACTTTTTCTTTTGTGGTTATTTAAGTTTTTATAGATGGAAGAAATTACCCATTCTTTCAGTTGAACAATGAGTGTAAACGTTTCTTCAATGTATCAAGCCCCAACTACAGATACAGTATGTGTGCATCTTTTCAAAGCATTTTAAGATCATCATGGGGCTCTGCTTTTTCAGGTTGGACACAAAGAAAGCGGTGATGGAATTGTTGGTTTATCTTACAGGTTATAAGTAGGACTGCAACAACAACAACACCCTCTGGGGTCAGCACTGACTTGAAATAAGTACGCTGACCTTTAGATCGCTGACGATATAAGAGTCAGAGATCGCCAGCCTGTTCCTGCACTCGGCGTGCCGCACTGCATGCAGTATGTAAATGTTTCTGACACAAAAAATACAGTGATTTTTTTTTTTTTTTTGCTTTATGCAGTGGAGACGGTGGTAAAACAGCTAAAAAAACTATACATTCCTCGCAGGTTGTCTGCTTTTAGGGTCGAGCTGGTCCAAGCCATTCCACGTCCAGTGGCAATTATTCAGATATATTTGTACATTATTACTAAATATATACACAGAAGATTATTTCTCATTCTTATCTTTGATCCCATTTTACTACAACCCCATTTCAGCTGAGATTCTTTTCATGTTTAAATGCACTTTTACTATTCTGTGTCTTTGTTGCTTGTAAAAACAATCTTTGGTTCCTGTGACACGGACGTCAATACAACCATTTTCCAAATTATTTTTACTTTTTGTGCTATAGTCGTTCATTTTTTTTAACGAGGTTTAGAGGCCGTTGGCAAAAGAGCCGTCAAGTACATTTTGAAAGCGACGCGGGGTTTCTTTGGCGGTTTTTGAGCTGTTATTTGGTACAATTCCCACAGATGCAAATGTGAGGAAAAGAGTGGAAAAAAGACAAAAATATGAGAAAAATGTCTTGCAAAAGATTGCAAGAAAAAAATACCACAGAAGTACCACAGTTATCTTAACGTTTTTTAACCGGTAGACTCTTACTGTACTATAAAAATACATGTTGGTTCTAGATAGCAGCCAGCAGGTGTTCATTTAGACGGACAGTGTCCTCGTGGATCAGGAAACAAAAGATAAAATGGTTAACAGTGGAAACTGCTGAATTCATCTACGTGAACTGTATGGAACATATTTACTTTGGGCTGGGAGGTAATGATGACATCTTTCTACTTTTAATCAGTCCAATGCAGGTTCACAGAGTATATACGAACATATTAATTACCTGTTAGCTCTGAGACAGGAAAGTAGTGATACGATTAGAATGAGATGCTTTAATACTGTATTGTTATAGTTAGAATACTGTAATGACTTGATTGAGTGGTAAAATACCCCAAACACCTTAAAATTACTTTAAATGCCACATTTTTATTTTACAGCTGTCGATTGATATCAGACTTAAAGCTACACTAATTCATATTTAAATTTTTTGAAATTGGACCAAATGATAATGTGAAAGGGGTCGTATATAATAAGGAACCCACAGAGATCGCCTAGCATTACTTAACATACTACATGCTAAATCATTAGCATGTGCACAGTACACATAGTGCTCTCTACCAGTCAGAGTTTACCCTGGAGTCGGTACTCTTGTTAGGCCAGTATAGTCTCTTAAAACACAAGTTACAGGATGCAAGATATTTGGATATCAGCTTTTTAATCAGGATCTTCATTGACTTCCAGTGTAAACTTGGCACTAAAAAGGCCAACTTAAGTTCTATTGTGTTAAGTACATGCTTAGATTTGATCTGTGCTGCTATTGTGCCGTGTGTTGAAAACATAGATATAGACCGTATGCTCGCTTCAGCATTACAAACACTCCTTGACCTTAGCCTTATTGGACATATGGTGTGACTCGTCTCCCTCAGGCCCAACCTGAGGCCTCTGGCTGTCATGTCTTCTCGCTCTACACCACTGGTCCCATTTCCTTCTCTTCAGCTTCACTCAATAATGAGCCCGTCTTTTACTTTTAGACTAGTTAAATTGATTAAAAGAAGCCATGTTCGTACACTTCAGATAGTGAGGAGAGCATGTGATTTACATTAGGCAAGATATGTAGTAAGTTTTGTTTACACTCATATATGTGTATATGTAGGATATAAGGGAATACTGTACCATGATCCACATGTAATATTTCATTCAATAATGTAAAGTATATGAGTAATAAACTTCAAACTTCCTGTTATAGAGCTGAACCTTTGCTGTTTTTGTGTGTGATGTAGACGGTGTTTGTGCACTGACGATATTGGTGCAACATTCTCATCTTGTCATGAATGTGGTTGTTTGAGTTCAGAGTGATTTCTTTTCCCCCCCTGAGTATTTCAGACTTTCTGGCACTTAGTTCCTATCCATTTGTAATGAAAAGTGTCAATTATTTAACACTTTTTGCCATGTAATGTGCTTTGAGTTTATTTAATGTGACATGCCACAGCTTTGCCTTCAAACTCATTGAGAAGCAGTATTTACAGAAAGTAGAGAGACCATACTGTCAGTGAAATAGTTTCAAACTGCATCCATTCCTGCGTGCTCAAGCACAACGGAGTTAGAAACTAGCTGTGTCTGCGTCGTTCAAACCACACACTAATATGCATTGCCACTGTAGTATGCACATTTCACAATCACAACGGTACATCAAATAAAGATTTTCAGAACGTTTCTTTTACAGAAAGTGAGGTCATTAGTGGAAGTCAAGTCTCCAAAAGAGTGAAGCTCTAGTTGAATGGATCTTGATGGATGTGGTCTGCATCGGGAATCATGATGAAAATGTGGCGAAGTACGATACCTGTAACAACGAGTCCAAGTTGCAAAATGTATATCTGAGGAGTGCAGCGGTTATCAGATCGGTTATTGTGGAAAAAAGAAGCTCAGTTGACTGGTTATGTTTTGTATTTGTATACTTTGACATTTTCAATTTTATACTGTACTGACTTTTTTATGATGTTATATGGCATACTTTACTATGACTTTAATATATTAATATGGTATGATATACTATGACTTTTTGACATACTATACTATGACTTATTGTGTAATTGTTACTATGTCTTTTTTATGACAGGAACATGTACATATAAAACATATCTTTCCTCTCGCTTACACATTAAACTGCTGAGTTCTCCACCAAAATGGCTAACTTTAGCTAACAGCACTAGCATCAGTGACACAACATAAGGTGCCAGTAGTTGCCATGCAACCAGCAGCTTTCCACAAGTTGTCATTCCCAACCTGACAGACGCTTGTTAAGGGGCGCCCCTTAACAAGCGTCTGTCAGGTTGGGAATGCAGTAGTGTATTAAATCTAAGCTATTTAAAGTGAAAGCATTGAGATGGACTGTGGATTTTTTATTTTTTTTTTTAAAGCATGCATTTCACGGCACACGGGGGACTTACACCCACACGCACACATGCTGGAGAAGTTACTCTTTTTGTGGTGGTGTACATGCCTCACGTAAACATACACCCTTATTCAGCAAAGAAAGGAAGTGACACATTAGCTGCCAAAGTATCCAACTGGCAGCTCATAGACCAGACGGCAGCTTTATCCTCACTCTCTCCCCTCATATTCTTCTCCCTCTTTTTTTCTCCCTTACTTCCTCTCATCCCTCTCTCGTCCTTTGCCGCTGCTTGGCTGGGTGGCAGAGGTTAGTTTCAGAATACAATCCATCACAGATCACTCATTACCTGCTGCAATTGGTTTGGGATATTATGGACATTTAATTCAGGCCCAGTATTGCATTCAGATAATCACCTCCGTCATTTCAAAATGTCGATGACATCATAAACAAAATGGCATGTCACCTCTGAACTCTGTTCCAACTAAATCCCCTTTCTATTTCACAAAATATGCTTTCTAGCTTTAATCATCCTCATCTCTCCCAATGTAACAACTTCACTTTAATCCCACCAAGAAGAACTGAATGTCACTCTGATCCTTCTCCCACTTATTCACCGGTCCCTTTTTCTAACCTCTCTTTCTCCCCCTGTCAATCTCATTTTCTCCCTAGGCCCTTTATCACTTCTGTCTGCGAAAGAGTTCGGTGTATCTTCTCACCCTCGCAGCCACCACTCTCTGCTCCCTTTGATTGCAAAGTGCTGTTTCTTTTTATCCCCCTCATCCTCTTACTCCAGCCTGTCTGTTTTTATTTCCTCTTGCTCTATTCTCGCTGACATTGCAGTTTGTTTTTTACTTTCACGATTCTCTGAACTGTTCTGTACATCCCCTTTCACTCTCTAGACATTAGTCCCTCCTCTCATTGGATTTATTGGATTATATATATATAATTTATTGGATTATATATATATATATATAAATATATATATATATACATATACCAATTAACCAACTGTGTCAAAATCAGTTCATGTGTGAAGGCAAACATTTGGACACAGGAGAGGGGAGACGATCAATGTAGCATGTGACTTCCTGTCTGCTTCCTCATCCCACAGGATACATCTGTGTCAGCACTAACTCTGTCACTCCTCTCTCATGCTTCCATTTGCTTATTGCTTTCTCTCTGTGTCTGTTTGCCTCATATTCTGGTCACAATCCTACCGGTCTGTCTGCTTTTCTTTCTCTCTTCCTCCTCACACACTTTGTAGCGCTCCATCTTTTTTTTTCCTGTCGCTCTCTGGCTGCGTCTCCCATCTTGCTGTTCCTCCTCCGCTTCTCTATCTCTCCCTCAGGACTGTTGTGTTTACTCTTTGTCTCTTCGTCTTGTTCTCCTCCAGCGGAGGATGGAGACTTGTCTTGCTACCGTGGTTACCGCAGGGTAGCTTTGGGAATAACAGCTGCCACTTTGTTGTTCGTAAACTGACAGAGAAGAACGAGAGAAGGGGAATAAAATGGCAACAGAGTGAAAACATGCAAAACAAACTGTTTCAAACCTTTAAGTCAAAGTTTGGATTTCTTTTTAATTAATTAGGTCAGTCTTAGAAAGTGAGTGAAATGGACAGACACACCTGGAACATAATGCAGAGCTTCGTGCGCTATTCCCAAAGTGCCTCAGAACAAATCAGGGAACCACAGTGGAGCTGTTTATTGACCAAGGGGTCAACACAGCAGGTGTGTGTGTGTGTGTGTGTGTGTGTGTGTGTGTGTGTGTGTGTGTGTGTGTGTGTGTGTGTGTGTGTGTGTGTGTGTGTGTGTGTGTGTGTGTGTGTGTGTGTGTGTGTGTGTGTGTGTGTGTGTGTGTTCGATCTCCAACAACCACTCTGGCCAGTGCTATAAATATGATTGTGTACTTTGTCGTCAAGAACTTTGCAAATAGCAGTTCTGACTCACAGCAGATACAGGCAGAAATTAGCATAAATATATCTACTTAATTGAGTTATTATTTCAACATAGTTCCTTGAAATGAGCAAAGATGTATCTTGCTTTTGAAAAGTAATACTTATCTCTTTCGGAAGGGCACTGCTGTAAATACTTTAGGCTTCTGTTGAGGGCCAGCTTCTATAACACCTTATTTTTGCTATAAGAGACCAGAACACACACTCACCGGCCACTTTATTAGGCACACCTGTTCAATTGCTTGTTAACACAAATAGCTAATCAGCCAATCACATGGCAGCAAAACAAGTGCTCTCAAAGCCGCGGTGTTTAGATTCCCGGTGATGCCCAGGATGCTACATGCTATAGCTAGCGAGCGACTACACGAGTAGAACTCCACACAGGACGGGTGGGATGAGGAGAGGTGGATGGGTCAAACAAACACTGGTGTTTCCTCCAGGAGGCCGCAGTTTGTGCCGTGTGTGAAACGAGAAGCCAATGTTGATTTATTTGTGACGTGACTTCCGTACTTAAGCAACGCCACTTCCGTAGATATTTTAACGCAAACCACGATCTTTTCCTAAACCTAACTAAGTAGTTTCATCGCCTAAACCTTAGTTGTTTCCTGTGAAGATGGAAGTTTATTTTGAAAAGACAGTATGCGTGTAACAAGCGAAAACAGACTCATGTTGCTGGACTTTTACAGGAAAAACGCACGAAAAATGAGGAGTAACTTTTCGTAAGATATCAATAAAACGGGGATGAATTTATATCATTGTATAAAGAGAGTGACATGAGAAGATCAATCTCATGTCTGTAAGTTAAATCAGCTATAATCACTCTTTTAAAGTGATTAGTGACTCGTCTAAAACATTTAAAAAAGGAATAACTTCAATAGAATCATTCTATACAATGTAGCTTCTTTACATTCTATACAATGTAGCTTCTTTACATAGAATGTAAAGAAGCTACATTGTATTAGAATTGTCTTTTGAAGATGAACAGGACATTTTTCAGGTTCAAGTAATGACTGGGTTGTTACTTTCGGTGCTGCTTTAGTATTGATCATGTTTTGATATTTGAGTCATTTTGTGGATGATCAGATGGAGTTATGATGGTAGCAGATTCAGCTTGAGCAAAACCTTTGCCTATTGTGTTCAAATCAGGCCCATATGAGTTTACAAGGCAGGTGTCCTTTCTCACAACACTGACCTGATGCATCAAGTGGATATTTTTTGCTGAACACAATATTATGCATTTGCCCTCTACATCCTCTAGTCGGAATGAGCATACTTATAAACGCACTGTTACAACTCCTTCATAGTGTCATATTGCTTTTCGGAGAATTATGATAAGTTCATAGTAGATGCAAAAGTATACTTATGTACAATATATTATGTTGAACATTGTTGCTCCTGGATGGATCACAGCCAACCCAATTATTAACACAGCTCCATGTCCTTGGTCATGGTGCCACAGCACTTAAAAGAATCAACTTCATAATTCTCAAAATTCTGACCCTTTGCTTTTTTATTAACAGCATTTACTTGTACTTTTACTTTCAATACTTAAGTACATTTAATATCAGAAAATTACTTTTGATACTTAAGTACAATAAATATCAGATACTTTAAGACTTTTACTCAAGTAGTATTCTAATAGGTGACTTTTACTTTTACTGGAGTCATTTTCCAGTAAGGTATCTTTACTTTTACTCAAGTATGGCTTTTGGGTACTTTATACACCACTGGATCTACTGGGATTTTCACGCACAACCATCTCTAGGGTTTACAGAGAATGGTCAGAAAAAGAGAAAATATCCAGTGAGCGGCAGTTGTGTGGACGAAAATGCCTCGTTGATGTCAGAGGTCAGAGGAGAATGGGCAGAGTGGTTCTTGAAGCAGACGGGCTACAGCAGCAGAAGACCACACCGGGTGCCACTCCTGTCAGCTAAGAACAGGAAACTGAGGCTACCATTCGCACAGGCTCACCAACATGTGACAATAGAAGATTGGTAAAACGTTGCCTGGTCCGACGAGTCTCGATTTTAGCTGCGACATTCAGATGGTAGGGTCAGAATTTGGCGTAAACAACATGAAAGCATGGATCCATCCTGCCTTGTATCAACGGTTCAGGCTGGTGTGGGGGATATTTTTTTGGCACACTTTGGGCCCCTTAGTACCAATTGAGCATCGTTTAAACGGCACGGCCTACCTGAGTATTGTTGCTGACCACTGTGTTTAAGTACAGCCTTACAGTGCCGCTAGTATGGCTGTAGACTCTTGTTTTCAGATATAATATAGATACATATATACAGTATATATATATATATTATATATATATATGTAGGTCACCAGGTCTTCTGCATAGATTTTAGCTTGGTCAAGATAGATTCAATTTTGATGAAGTTTAAGAGTCGATGGACCAAATCTACTATCCTCGTTCTAGGCAAAAGTGCATTCTACAGTTCAGCCAAAGTCAATATGAGGCTTCAGCTATCCGAGGTGGGAAAATATGTTCTGAATTTACATTATTTTTCGTCCGGACAGTGTTTCCTTGCTGAGCTGGAGGGTACAACAAATAGGGAATTTCATGCTATAGAGACAGTAGATGACATACAAAGACATACCACTAGATTTGGCTAATTTAGGCAACAGAAGCCTCGTTTAAGCCTTTAAGCTGAAATTCAGAATGCTTTTTTTGCAAACAATGAGGGCCTATTCAGTGCCTCTTTTCATTACTTTGCTAAAGCTATTCTTAATTACACTCACATATGACTGCATTAAATCAAGGTATGGAAAGAATAAGAAATGTCAGGAGAGGTGAAGAAGCCACAGGCTTAAACAATGGGAGAAAAGGTGAGCCTGTCCTTTAAGGTTACAGAAATCTGTCCTGACCACCCAGACACGGGTCATATGTTGAATGTGTGTCAAACATTTTAAGGGAAGCCTGCAAATGCAAATATAAAGCAGGGCCATGGCTAATTTACCAACCAGTTAATCAGTTAGATCCTAATAAGATGACATACTGGAGTCTATGTGTTGATTGCTAAGCATTAGGTGAAATTAGCATCTTCATTGTGAGAATATCCTCCGCTGTAATTCTTCTCGATCCGTAGAAAAGATACAGACGCTCTTCTGAGCATTTGTCAGTCAAAGTTTTATTTCATCTTTGAAAAAAAAAAAAAGAGAGAAAAGAAAAGTTTGGTCTTTGTAAACAAACATCTATATCGTTTTTCATGTCATGTCATTGTCAGCGTTTAAAAATACTTTACTCTTTACTACGACATTTCCAACATCAACACTGTATTCAGAATGAGTTTTATTCATGCATCGACACACTCATGGGCAGAATGATATGAAGAAATGCACACATCCACACATACTCGCACACACATTAAAAAAAAGGGATAAGAGCACACCCATTGTAAATCGTTACTATGCTAATTTGCGGTTCTACTCTCAGAGGGCCTTTTTTTTTTTACAAAGCAAAATGACTAAAACAAAACAATGGAGACAAATTGAACAATAATAAAGCATTTGTAAAATAAAAGGAGAAATTTAAATACCACATAACTATATCAAAAGCACTTTGTGACCTCATAAATAGGGCTGCATGGTATATTAATACAATGAATAGAGCGGCTAATAATAAAGAGGAATAAAAGACAGGTATAAAATAAGAAAACAGATAAATAGTCTCTCTCACACACACACACACACGAGGAATGTTTCAAAATGTGAAATGCGGCAAAGCACAAATATGTTCATGGAAATACTGGTTCTTTACAAGCTTGTTCAGTATTTTTTTTTTGCATTCAATAACAAAATCCTTGACATTATATCTTAATCTCAACTCAACGTTTAACAAAGCATACAACAGTATTGAAGAAGTAACCTCATCATGATGCGGCACTGCAGCTGAAAGTTCAGTGTCGTCAGCGTTGTAACGACACTGAGGACACTGAGGTCGTGGCCTTGGACTCTTGTCTAAATTTTGGGGTTTAAGCAAATTGGGAAGGGTGACATTCAACAATTAAGAGCATACACATGTATGATATATTTAAATGTGATGACTTATGTGGCTGCTAAATCTACATTAATAAATGACTTGTGGTCAATAAAATACCTTTGGGGTAATTATAAAGTGAATCTGACGTGACACTAACAATGTTATGCCTCCAGTTTGATCAGAATACAGATATTGTTTTACAAATAATCTTCATATTTCAAACTCAGATACATATAGTGATGTCTGTTAATACACATATGCACAGCAAATCAACCCTGAACTTACACTTACAGAGTGAAATAAACACACTTCAGTTTTCATCTCAGGCCACCACTTCAATCATTTTCCAACCAAGTTTGTGTAACATTACTGAGAAATACAGTATTCTAATAAAATAAAAATGATGAAGTAGTGTGTCTGTGTATTAATTCCCATATTGATCTCCTGTGTTTCTGCATGTACAGTATGTGTGTATATATAATATGTTAGAAAGTTACTCACATACTGTACACATGCACACACACCTGGCAAGGGACAGTACCAGGTACAATCTCCCTGCCTCTCTCTTACCGTCAAACACACACGTGCACACGCACACACACACAGACACACACATACATCGGAGGGGATCCAATTTCCAGGCATTTGTTACTGTGGGTCAGGCTGGCATTCTAACTCATTAATCTAGCATATGGGACTCAGCCAGGGACACACGGGGCGAGCCCTTATAAGGAGATTACAACACCAACGAAACAAACAAACACACTCGCACAAAGGCACAAATACGCATGTAGATTTAAGCACAGTGGATAAACATGCAAACAAGGGGAGGCACAAGGAACACACAGGAGAAAAGGATGAACATATGCATAATATATGTTGACATTTGCCCACAGAGAGAGAGAAACAAATGAATGAGAATTGTCACATTCACTAGAAGAAGGGCAAGCAGATAGAATGAGAAACATCAAAAGAGAATGACACACACACACACACGCACACACGTCTCACACACACCAGCGACAGTCAAGAAGACAACGGCTTGCAGATAGATGGTCGCTAAGCAACAGGCAAGAGACTAAAAATATGGTTGCATTTCTTCACTCACTTAAAAAGCATGTGCGCACACATACACTGAGACACACACACACACACACACACACACACACTCATTCGTCCTCCAGCAAGGCTTATCAGCCTTTAAAAAGCCTGCATTTCTAAATCAGTCCCAGTATTCTTGTGTTCCCGCGACGTCAGCAGCTCCATTAACCTGCCCACTCATTCCTCAACTGGAAACTGTTACAGAAGCTTAAAGTCATTGAGAAACATATATTTTGGCACGGCAGACGTCCTGGCTCACCAGAGGCCAGGAGCCACGCCAACAAGCCAGTCATGTCAAAACTGGCAACCGGTGGATGACCTTTGTTTTAGGGTTTACTCCTACTGCGCCCTGCAGAGACGACTATAGCAGCCGAGACAATGAAAGGATCGGGATGGTTAGTCAGACAGTTTCAGCTGGTTGATGTATTCAAACACCATGTCAACAAGTATCCAGGGCCGTACACTAGCTGAGATTGAGGACACTGTGGTCATATATTGTGTATTTTTTTCAGGGAACTTTAGATTTGTGAGGAAAGACAACATTCAACAATTGACTCTCGCTATAGGGACGACAATGTTGTTTAGCTGCAGACACTTAACATGCTGAAGTGTCTCTAGATCCAGGGCAGCTCCTCTGTGATCTGGAAACTTGTGTCTAAATTCTGGACAACAGTGTTAAAAAGCTAAGTAATATTCCTTTGAAGGAGAAAGAGCATTATAGCAGGTGGCTGATACAGGAGCTCCAAGCCCGAAAACATGTTATTCGAGGAACCATAGTCATTTTCACGATTGCTTTCGCAGATTCTACAGTTAAAGATTAGAATATTTAACTTTCTCTTTTACTTCATAGCTGACCGAGAGTGCGAGGAACTGGCGTTGCATTTAAAATGTCCCATTTGACTGGAGGGTTGACGCTTACAGGCATTTTCACCCCAGCAGATCATTGCCCCTCTGCTCCAATTCCCCACTTATCTTCCATTTGTGCCAGCAGCGACTTTAACAGGGCTGCGGACGAGCTTGTGTTGTGTTTAGCCCGGTCACGACTGAGCTGGTTTTGTAAAGCCTGCATTTACATTGAGGCTGAGAGCAGTGGGTAATTTGTCCATATTTAACAAGGCGGATGGTGGGCAGGTAAATTGTTGTTTTCAGTCCCATTTTTCTCTCAGTGAATAGGGGCAGAACAAATTGCTAAATTATTGTTTTCTCTCAGGATCTTCCTTGAAGTTTACATCGAGCTTTGTGGGCAGTTGAGGAGAAAATGGTTGCAGAGATTTTTTCTTCTTCTCTGCTGTTCTATGCAAAGGGATTACATTTAATAATTATCTGCACTGACGAACCATATGCCATCCTTTCTGTCCAGCTTCAGTCCAGCCCCTGGGCAAGGTAGCGGGGTCCACATAGCCATAATGTGAACGTGGATTCAACACAAACAATAACAAAATGGTTTGATTTCATAAGATATGTGGCATCATTTTTGATCTCACATTCACACATCCAATCAACAAACTTTTTCACAAAAACAAAAAAAAAGAGCACATCTTTTGACACAGGCTCAAATATTCCAATGCTTCAGCACATGTATCCGTAGTGTGAACACCTTGATGAATTTAGATTTGCCAGTTACTCTTTGTTTTTTTTGACTACAGCTAGCAGCTCGTGGGACTCGTGCAATGCCTGCGAGGTAAAACCGCACACTGAAAATGAACGGTGATCTGTGACAGTGTTCTTCTGATAGATCTTTGGATAACGGAGCGACTTCTGATTTTTGTTTTGAGCACAAAGAAACGTCCCGACATTACAGCTGCTGCAGAGCAGTCATGCGATATTTCAGCGCTGCCGTACATTTCCCTCAGAGCATTCGATTCTTGTCTCCGTCTGTGAATCTCTGGTTTCATGTTCACCATCTTACAGCCTTTTCCCCTGTGATGGGTTTTCTTTAAACGTCTTCTTGAACTGTTTCCCAGAGGGAAAAGGGAACACGGATTTTCCTTTTCATCCTCTGGGGGTTTTCCTTACAAAGAGGGGGACTTCACATAAATATTAAATTAAAATGAAATATCAGTGTTTTCTCACACACATCAATAAAAGTTTCTTATATTATCATGAACAATTAGAAACACTGGATATGGTCATAGTTTTCATTTGTCATCAACACTGCGGTCGCCATCATCTTCTTTGTCGTTGTCAAGGTCACAACCAGTGAGATCCTTCATTCTGATTGGTCCCAATTGTGTCTTGTTCGTTGATCTCCAGACTTTGTACTCTCCGCTCATCACACAGTTATTTTGCTTTCCAACATCTTGATCCTCCAGGTTACAGTCCATCTTCCAAACCACCTTCTTTAGCTCCAGCTCTCCATACTACAGTATAGTTATGTCTTTTTAAGTTTTACAATTGCACGGTAACAACATCAACACGTGACGCCATTGAAGTTAAAAAAAAGGGGGGGGGGGGGGGGGGGGGGGGGGGGGGGTTCTTTGTGGGATAAATGAAGCTGTTGATTGGCATAAAAGAAGAGGGATTTGGGGTTGGCTCAATTAAAAAGAGGGTTGGTTGGTGGTGACTACAGCGTTTCATTACCACAACTTTAAGACAATTCCTACAGGGGAGATAAGAGTAAGGCAAGAGGGAGGGACGGAGGAGTGTTTACAGTCTGCAGAGTGTTCGTAGGAAAGAGAGAGTACAGTATGCGAGTGTGTGTGTGTGTGTGTGTGTGTGTGTGTTGTCGGGTGGAGGGACTATTTTGCACAGTGTATTCAACAAGAGAAGGGAAAAAGACCAATTGTCAGTTTTTATCTTGCCTCTTCGCCTGCAAATTAGTGAGTGGTCCTCCACAGCAGGTTCACCTGAGGGCCCCAAAGTGTGTGTGTGTGTGTTAGTGTTAGTGTGTGTGTGTTAGTGTGCGTGTGTGTGTTTGTGTGTGTAGTTGGGGGGAGAGGGCTTAAAAGTAATAAGTCACTGGTAGCATATGATACAGTTCAGTGGGTATAATGGGAGGATCCACCAATCCCGTGACGACGAGATTGTAAAGACAGAAAAAGAGAGAGAGAGAGTGAGGAGGGGGTGTAGAATTCTTTTGCCATCTGTTCTTCTTATTCTATTATTTCCCTGGTCTCTTCATGGACTTTATTCAGACCTTTCTCTAGTTTTGTTGCCTCCAGTCTGCTCTCTCACCTTTTCACTTTTGTCTTCCACCTTTATCATTCTTCTTCATCTTCGTTGTTTCCTTCAGAGGCCGGCTGACAGCTCTCCTTGTTGTCCATCTCTTCTACTCTCCTGCTGGTTTGGCAGTATACTGGAACAATACCAGCCTTGTATATACTATTAAACAGCGTTGTCCACCGATGATCATGGATGATTTAACACCTGCAATGCAATTTTCTCATTAAATAATCTCAATTTGTCATCACTGGATAGATGATGGGTCTCCTTTCAAGAGCTGCAAATCCAAAACATGTTTGGATATAGTTTGAGATTTTTTTGTGTTTCGTGAGGAAATTCGGCTTTTCAGGAAATAAATAAATGGGAAGAAAAAAATCGAATCTGAAACACTCAAAATAGTTTTTGACAATATCGATCCACCTCTACTATTCATCTCTCGTCCGGTTCCGGTTTAAAGACTCCATCTCTCTCTCTCTCCCTCTCTCTCTTCATATTGGCAGTGGGTCTCTCTCCCTCCCCTCTCCTCTCCTCTCCATTTAAAATGGTAAATGGCAGTAGGCGTCCAGTGAAGCCAGCAAAATGTAAATCAGCCACATGGAGACGAAAAGCAGCGACGTTATCCTCTTGCATGTCCGCGGTCCGCCCAGCTCGCCGCCAGCCACCGATGCCCGCCGCCGGTACAGCAGTATCATCACACACAACAGTGCCATGATGGTGTAGAGGGTGACGGAGAAGGCCAGGTTTCCCGGGTCCACCTTGAACACCTTGCCCTTGGAGCGCCAGACGACTGCGGCGATGGTCCACGCCACGCCTATGCCAAGGAAGACGTTAACGGCGTTGGAGCCAGTGACATTGCCAATGGAGGCGTCGGCGTACTGGTCCTGGATGGCGGCAACCTTGCTGGCGAATGTGTCTGAAAGAGAAATTTAGGGATTCATCATTGTTTATGGCGTCATTTGTAAGATTCTTAATCTTACGTTTTTTATTGATCTTGTGTTTTGAAACTTTCTAGCAACTGTTTTAGGAACCTATGCCACATGAAGACATACAATATGGAAATACGTCTCATGAAAATGACTTTTAATGATTCTTTGTTAATGTCTTTCTCACAAGCCACTGTGGAAGTGACCTCAAGGTAACATCGAGTGTGAAACAATGCACGTAGAGTAGCTTAAATCTCACAACCAGGATGTGGCATACATGTACTGAATGCAAAGACAAACACAAAATACAAGCAAACGGGTGTACAAAGATCAAGGTATCGGGTATCATAGACGCCCACTATGAACCAGTTAGTGTAAATACAGTATTTACAGAAATAATTATACGTTTAATGGATAAAGAGACAGAGAAACAGGCAGGGGTAAATAATACATACAGGTTATCTAGAAAAGCTGCTTGTCAGTATGAAGTTGTACTGAATATGTATTCAACAATCTGTCAAACTGCATAGCTTGATCTTCAGCATTTCTCACCAATCTCAACGGGACATTATATTTTTTCCCTATTAATTTGCCTCTGTTGTAGAAGATCAGAAAAACACAGCTACAGCAGAATAATGAATATTGGGATAAGCAGAGTGATCATCAATCATTTCACATTCTTGGCTCCGAGTTGAAAGTAAACACAAAAAGGAGCCCTTGAATTAGTTGTTGCTAACTGTTATGCGAAGGTATTTTGCTAGTTGGTTTACCAGTGGTTTTCCCTGAAAGTATTCCTATACAGACAAATTTTTTATTTGTTCCGTTCTGTAATCCGCAGTTGTATATTCGCGTCAGTCCGAGACAGAACAGATGTAGGCCTAATTAATGCTTTTAATTGCTTTAGTTGCATATTAGTGGAGCTCTGTGGTGCTGAACAGATATTGGGTAAAAAGCACAGAGACTCTACAACTGGGTCGGCAGGGAACACCAGGGAAACAGCTGCCAGTTATTGTACGCCTGTAACGGCTTATTTCTATAAATAGACGAGTCTCAATTCTCATTTGACTGTGAGAGAGATTAGTTGAAATTCATATCCCAACATAAAAAAAAAAAAAAAAAGTCAAACTTTCTTGGGGGGGGATGAATCGTAATACCGCTGTTAGTAGACTGTAAAAAAACAAGTTTGTGTGTGTTGACACACGGGCACGTGAGATTGTGGATTTGAATCTGAGTCATGGAACTGCACATTATAGCTCCACACACAAATACACACTTACTACTGCTGGCACCACAGAAGAAGATTATACCCCCATTTAGAAAACCGTTGCATCATATTTTGCATATTCACCAAGTTTATAATGTTATATATTTGCCAGCCGTCGTGACTTACCTTCCTAAAGACCCTATTTACAAAACAATACGTGGTATTTTCAGAAACAGTGTTACCTGATTCCAGACCTCTGTTAGTAACTGTAATGTGAATTGGATCATGCCCTAGTACAAAGTAGTACTGTGCCAGTATGAAGACAATCTGTGATCACTACAGGATTCGTTCACCACTAACGCAAACCTCTTCAACGTGTAGCAGTTCACGGCATTCAATCCTCCGATCGGCATTTGTCCTCTAATTGCCTGAATCTGCAAATCTGGTGTAAATTGGCTGGATAATCCTTTGGGGGTCTCCTTTGTAATAATGCAGAAAAGCATTTATGACTCAAAGGAGGGAAGGGTGCAAGTCAGGGAGTGGGAAACAAGAGAGAGGAGAGGAATGTCTAACAAGCTTTAAGGCGATCACAATGACACACATATACTCTACACACACACACACACACTCTCACAAGGAAGTTATAATGACCAAAGGGACCTGCCACACTAAAACTTGCATCACCTCGACAGAGTAAACACATTTTCAGCCAAACACACCTGGTTACCGCAGCACACAGGTCAGAATGATGGATGATACAACAGTGGAAACACAACATCCAATAAGAGGAGGGGAGCGAGGGAGGGATGAGTCAGGTAACACCAAGTCAGAATAATAAATTGACCGGGATGGGGCACAAGAGCAAGCGTAACAGATAAGTGAGATGGGATATGAGAATGTGAGAGAGGGAGGAGGGAACAGACACAACAAAGAAGAGTGAAAGAGATTCAGAACAGGGAAAGCAAGAAAAGCCAACAGATGAACATGTGACTTGTGATAGGACAAACACACCGATAATGGAAATCAAATCTCTTTTTACAGCCTCAAAAATCCGACACACGGCATAATATGGCTGCTGAAGGAATTGATTCAGACCTCGCCTCAAGCGTTGCAGGAGCATGGAGGAGTAGCAAAAGGAGCTTTTTCTATAAATCATTTGATGGAGAAAAAATAAAACGGCTGACAAGAGGAATGAGGCAGGGAATTGAATTAAAGCCTTGAGACCAAGCGTCCCCCTCCAGGCGGAGACCAGCTCAGGCTGAAGGCTCGGTGATGGAGCCGGCCTTTTTACAATTCAATTTTTATTTCCAGCCGGCTTGCCGACTGCTATTGAAATCAGATGGAGGAGAGAGGCTAAGTCTTCCTCTATTATGGGTTTGTTTGTTTGTCTGTCACATTGGAAATTTGGGAAAAATATGCATCACATTTCATATGCTTGACTGTTATGTAATGTCAGTAAGGAAATGTGTACCATGAACACAAGGTGAACTGATTTGCCTCCATCACTCGACAGACTTATTAAAACACCCTCGCTCACCTGGCACTGATGTTCCCAGCGCCACAAACACCACCGCTGTCACCGAGTCCTTCAGTCCTATCGTGCAGCCGAAGTGTGACGCCAGATCGCCGGTGACCGCCGTCAGGACGCCGATGAGCGATATGGAGACGATGAAGCAGGCCCAGCCATTCCAGTACTCCGTGGGCGGGACGAAGGCGAACAGAACCTTCCAGAAGACGGTGAGGAAGTGCATGATGTAGTCGAAGCAGGACGGCAGCCGCTCTTCGCCGCTCTCCTCGTCGTCGTCGTCTCCTTTGGTTGCAGATGGCGATTCAAACGTTGACGAGAGAGACAGATAGAGAGGAAGAGCAGAGAGACAATTGAACGAGAGGAGTGATGGACATAAACTATACAAGGTTTAACGTCAAAGGCAGGAGACAGATGGAGCTTTAGCAAGAATTTATCCTGATGCAGTAGGATAAAAAGCTCTCACATAAAAGGAAAAGTTATACTATGATAGTATACTTCTTCAGGACTGTTTGTCGGATAGCTTTGGAAAACCCCACACCGTTCCAAGGAGGAATAGGGGAGACTGTCACTGGTCGCCGCTGTTCACCAGAACAGCTAGTAATAACCTATCCGCAAATTGTTCATACAAATATCTTTAAAACTTTGTGCCAGGCCAGGCCAGCTGTTTCCACCTGCTTCCAGTCATTGTGCTGTGATATGCTAGTACAGTGTGGATCTTTTATCCCTCGCCAAGACCCACTGTGTTTCCTTAAAGCACGACTAAAGAATACTATGCTCGGTCTCGTGTTAACAAAGAATAAATTGGAAAAAAGCCTGTATTGGATATTTAGGATCAGCAATGAAACCTGCACAACAATTACACCATCAATAGATCGATAGGAATGCAGCAAAAGGTTCAAAATAAAATGCTGTTGCAAACCTGAAAGAAATGTACTTTTTTTTATCATCCAACAGCTTTTCAAAATGAAAAGACTGGTTTGTATGTGTGTGTCTGTGTGTGTGTGTGTGTGTTACCTGCACTGACAGTTACAGCACTGACAAACTGCTCCCGCCAGCTGCTGCTTCCCACCACCAAGGCCAGGTTTGTCTTCTTGATCAACTTATCTACTGTACTCTACAGACAGACAGACACACACACACACACACACACATTCACAAAGCAAATAGGCAAGTGCATACAGACCAGGCAGAACAGGAAAGACATAACCCTCAAGTTGTTAATTCACTCGCAGTCACAGAGAACAGGAAAACCTTTCATTTAGCATAATTAGCATAACTCAGCTGACAAGACTTTGTGAGGAGAAAACCCTGCATAGTTTATTATTATCTAATAAGTGAGACACTACATTAGAAAAACACAAGATATACTGTATATTAGTAGTCTCAACAAGAGATTTTAAATCAATTCCAGTGTTCACAATTAAGGATTTATATAATGGAATGTGATACTGGACCCAGACACCATTACAAACATGCACTATTGCACAGTAGCAGATGGAAGAACTAGCATTGCATGCACAAGCAAACTAAAAAAGGGACAAAGATAGATAACCTTTTCAGACCACCAAAGAAGCGTATGTACTGCTCTCTGCACAGGCGCACACACACACACACACACACACACACACACACACACACACACACACACACACACACACACACACACACACGTACAAAATGACACAAATGGACAAAAAAGAAAATGAAATGTGCAACAAAAATATGATTGGGTATGAATCACAGATTAGAGACTAAATCATACGGAAATGAACAGGTTGAAAATGAAGCAACACACATGGCATGACGATGAGCAATGTAATGAAAGCTGAATGTGAGACAGACGCCTTTAGTTTAAGCTGCATACAAGAAATGTCAAGTTGTCTGTAGTGATCAATGGCTAAATTATAAAACTGATCAAATTTGAAAATGCACTTCGTCTAATATACAATATTTATTACACGACAAAGCCAATATATTTTCTAATTTGCTGGATGAATGGTCGACCAACAACGTCCCTTCTTCTACAGCCAGTTCTGCACTGAAACAAGACGACGGCTCACTTTAAATAAATGATTTGCTTTCTTTTGCATGTCTGCCATCAAAATGACGAGCAGCTCATCAGAGAGTCCATTACGTGCCAACAGAATGACTCGTTCATCCTTTGGACCGGGGCACTTCCCTTCAAACCGGTTTAGATCCAATTTGTAATTGAAGCCAGTTCACTTTTTAGGTTGATATTCAATGCAGTTGACTTGATGACTGCCAAACTGGTGGTTATTGTTATTTAAACGTGACTAGCTGGCGCTGCACTCTGCAGAGCTTCTAAAATACAAAATGAAAGGGAACACTTACACGCACATATGCACACGCTTACCTTAAACTCGTAGGACTCTTCTATGATCACTTCTACTTGGGTGTTTTCGCCCAAACTGGGACAGCCCATCTTGGCCACTTCCTCCTCCTCTGCTCCCACCAATGGCTTGTTCTCATTGGAGTCACCTAGAGTGACCACAGAGATGAACGGGTCAGTGTTGCCATATAGGGTCGGTGTAACTGTGCAGAAGTTATGCAGTACCAACCTAAACAAATCCAATTAAAAGTAGTCATTCTTCACTTTCTATCTTTCGATTACCATATGCTCCACTCTTCATCCATTTGTCTCCTCCCTCCCTCTTCACACACAGTGACAGATATTAATTGAGTCAGCCGTTATCAGTGTAGACCTGCTGTAATTGAAAAGCAGTGTGCAGGATTGTGTGTGGCTCGGTGTGTTTCTGTGTGTGAATGTCAGTCAACGAGCTTTGGGACGGTCGTATTAACACAATTATATTTCCTCTGTCATGAAACATGCCACAGGCTGTTGGCTCTGTATGCCTGACATTGAGAGTGTAGACCTTTACACCACTATGGTTTGACACCTTTTCTACAGAGGAGGCGTAGTGTGAACAGCTCGTTAGCACTGTCTACAAAGGGAGCGTTCAGGCACAGTATTCTTTGTCTTTTCTGTCATCTTGTAAATGTTTAAATCTTGTGGAAATTCAACAGAAATGTCAAAGCAGAACAAGCTGCAGAAGTTGACTTATTGACTCTCGGCGCTGGTTCTCTTTAGCCTTCAGTCACCTGCCAAAGATTAGCTGTCTGCCTGCTGGAATGAGCCTTTTAAAATTTCAACTAAAGCTTTCTACTTTCTTAAAAAGTTGAAGGGCTGACATGTGACGGGCTCAGAAAGTGGGAAATGACGGTGAGGACGAGGAACCTGATCAAAAAAGTTCATTAGGCAGGAATGAACTGCAAATTGTATTCAATTTGGTCTCTTACTTTACAGAATTCTTTGCAATTATGACCACAGTCCAATAGTGAAGTGATTTCAGACACAAATATAGATGCTTCCTGGCTAATAAATAAACAAATGTATGTATATGGTAACTGATTGTGGTTATCATTCTTGGGTCCAACGTGCAGCGTAAAGGAAGCTGTCATTTCAAAAACACCTCACAGCTGAAGCCCAGTGTTCTTAAAATCCTTTCCAAGCCACGTCCATGCTTCAATGTGAAATCTTTCCCAAGTTAATCTGACTTCAGATCGGTGGTTTCAGACAATCAATGCAAGTCTGACACTGTTTATAAGAGACGTGTGTGCAGGAGGCCCCGAGACTTAAATAAAGACTCCATTCTGTCTGTCACTGTGTTCCCCCTCCTGGCTTCTAGATATTGTCTGTGAACAGCCACACACACACACACACACACACACACACACACACACACACACACATAAACACATAAACACATAAACACAAAGACACCCACCGTGTTTCTGCCCTATCTCCAACAGAACAGGCTCTCCCAGCTCGACGGTGAAGGTCTTGTTCTTCTCATACTCCTCATCATCAATTATCTTCACCTCGATGATCTTCCTGTTAAAAAGCGAAGAGAAGGATGAGACTTGGCGAGTGTATCCCAGATCATTAACCTTTATAGTTTGAAGATCTCCCTTATAATAAGAGTTTTCATAGCTAATGTATTCAGACCAGTCCATTAAAACTGGGAAAGTCTCCCCCGTCAGAATGTAATTAGACAGACAGGTCATTGCTGCTGCTGCTACAGGATCTCCTGACTATCAAAACCTATTAGCTAACCTTAAGTAACAAACAAGATGCATCACAAGAAAATGAACAGCCTCTGAAAAGAGGAAGCTTGAAGCCCAAGTTGACATTGCTCAGTGGGACACTATGTGGCTGCTTTCTTCCCCTCATTATGTTTTTCTCCAGTTGATGGTGATGCAATGCACCGCCACACTTGAGACATTTTTTAGATTTTCAGAGCACCCAGGGGAGAGCCCTAATGCAGCGAAAAGAGTTTTAAGGTGGTGCGTACCACAACCTGACCGTAACAAGTAAATTGGAAATAAAGCTGTGGGGGTATAAAAAAAAAAATATATATATATATATAGCAGTGCGAGCAGTGTCTCAGTAGACTGAGAAAAAAAGATGAAATGGCATTGTTATTACATCTGTCAGTGTATTTACAGGCAGAGAATCCTTTAATGTAAACTTTGATTGGAAGGTTTTAAAAAACACTTTATTGGACAAGAAAAGTCAAAGATATTTAACATACTGTATATTTGTCAATCTATCGTTTTAGGAAAAGAGTATTTGGAAAAAGTGGAAAGATGGATGTCTGTCAGCTCGATACTTTAAGGATACACTAGATGTAATAAAGAAGGCTGACAGTTAAGAAAGTATTTCACTGCTGTCAAATTGGTGCTGGTATGCATCTTTTGTATTGGCTGATAATGTCTTCAGTATGAATAAAAGAGACATTTTGGTCCTTCTATATGGAAATCACATCTGTTTGGTCTCCTTCTGGTCTGTTTCACGCAGAGTATATAATCTTCATCTCAACAATCCATCTGTATGTGACAGATAAAGAGGAAGAGCGAGTGTTCATTTCCACCCGGTTGTGTCATCATATGCTTCACTGTCAGCCATGTTGGCTCCGACACCACAAACAGGCTTCGGCTCAACAAAGAAAAACAGGAAGGAGGAGGGGAATGTGAGAGAGCGATGGCGGTGACGTGTGGAGAAGTGGAAGCACATTGTTTTCAACGGTGAGCTGTCACAGCAACAGAGGATACAACTGGCTGGATTTGCCATTTCCAGCATCACATCAGGTTGAGCGGCCAATTCTCAGCAACGGTCGAAAAAGATATGAAAGTTGTTTCGTCAGATGTGAAACAAGAGAGGGAAGAAATAAAGTACATGTATATCCATTGAGTGGAGGATGAGGGGGAAGAAAGAAATGAAATATCTGTTATATTGCCGTTTTCTTTTCTTTAAAATAATTTCCAGTCATCTGTCTGTAGTAACATGTTAGCAGAAAAGGAAAGATTGACAGGTGTAGCAACAGTAACTACAGGGGGCGGGGCTTAACGTGCTGCCAACTAACAGTGAGTTGGAAGAGGAAAGACAGAGGTAAGAGAATAGGGACTGAAAGAGGAGTATGATTAATGCATGGACTCCACTGAGATGTGGAGGGTTACGACTCAATACACACACACACACACACACACACAAATCATAATACCTCCAACGGTCAGGATCATGCACACAGTGGATATGTATACTCATGTTTTTCATGCCGCACATCACACACATTACGCAGTCTGTGGTTTGTATGAACAAACAGCCAGCCCCCCCCCCTCCTTTGTGCCCACGCTCACTAATACCACAAAAATCCACACACATACACAAACAATACAGTACAAAAACATGATACCTGTGAAAACATGTTCCTTGGGGGATTCATACACATATGTATTCATTAATTTAGCCAATTAACACATGCAGACAACACACACACACACACACACACACACACACACTCGCTGCAGTGCTTTCATTATTCATAGTTGGTGCTGGCTGTTGCAGCTCTTCCATCTGTGCCCTTCTCTCTCCATCTCCATCTCAGCCCTTCTCTTTTAGTCCCCTCTTACCCTCATCTTCCCATTATCACATAAAGATGGCTATGTAATTCCATCGTCCAGTTGTTCCAGACTGAAATATCTCAACAACTCTTTGATGGATTACCATTACATCTGGTTCAGGTCGTCGTGGTTCCCAGAGGCTGAATCCTAAAGACCCGGGTGATCCCCACACTTTTCCTCTCGCACCATCATGAGACATTAAAGTTTTGAGTGAAATGTTTGAACAACTGATGGAAATTGGAAATTGTTACAGATGTTGACGCCCCCCTCAGGATGAACTATACTTGCTTTGGTGATTCACAAACTTCCTATCTAGCATATTCAGGTCCAAATGTTAATTTTCCAATACTGCAAAACTGTGCAAAACCAGGACTAACTTCTGAGGGAAGTGTAGTTTTGTTTTGAGTGTTAAGGTGAAGTCTCTCCTGCTGAGTCGTGTACAATTTCATTGCAAAATGATTCCAGATGTGGACATGTACTCCTGCCTTCATGAAATACAGATACACGCCTAAAAACAATACATTGCTTATCTTATAACATTTCTCTCTCTCTGTCTTGTCTTCTTTTTTTATTTCTACCACCTGCTCCCCAGACAGCCTCAATGCCCCGGTGTGTCAACAGACAAAACACAGATACACACATCCCGAGTTCAACCAGCACAGAACTTGCACTGCCAGAAATAGAGAGTGAAAAAAGGCAGAGTGACAGAGTCAAAAAATGTCAACAAAGGGTATTGTTGATTGAAAAGCCCTGAACACAATCAAGACGGCTATATATCAATTTAATGGATATGTTTCATATTGCCGCAAAGAGTGTGTGTGTGTGTGTGTGTTTGTTTGCATGTGGCCCTAAAGTTGTTACGGAAGTGAATGATTGAGCCACAGTTTGATTTGATTAGTTGGGACCTCATCGCATTACTTAATGGAACTCTCTTTATATCTCTGTCTCCATCTCTTTCCTTTTTCCTTCTGGCTCCACTTCTACTTTTGATTTACAACCACTGGAAGCTGCGTCTCTATGTGTGTGTGTGCGTGTGTGCGCGTGTGTGTTTATATGTGTTTTCAGGCATTGAAAGCCTACCATATTTGCAGGTGCTGTGGGCCTGTGAGAGACAGAGCACTTTAGAGAACCACAGCAGCAAACAACTCATTTCCTTGAGTGAGGTTGATTTATAAACACACTCACGTTTTACCGTTTCTGCTTCTGGCGGAACCTCTAAATCTCTCTCTCACACACACACACAAGTGAGAGAATTCCCGCTACACAGTAAAATAGAGATCATAAAAATGTTATAGAACAATGCAAGCCACAAGGTCGTTGTTTTCCTTAAGCTAAGCCCCTCTGCTTGGCTCTTTAATGAAACAGTGAGAAAGATGGAGAGGATGAAGACATGCATATTCTGCAGATGACCACAAGGATTGTAACAGTCAACAAAAAAACTGGATTACAGTGATTTGATTACAGTCCAGATACCTGTGAGGTTATAATCACATTACACTTACCTTACTTGATTATACCGACAGTATATGGAGTTAATGCACTGTGAGCTGCAGGCTGCCAGCTCTACTTTCACTTGTTTGGTAAAAAGCTGCACTAACCATAGAGTGTATATAAGAAGTGGAATTGGTCACTCATGATGTCACTCATTTGTTCGTGGACTACGGTTCTGAAGCCTCGAGTTCGGCATTTTGGCCGTGGCCATCTTGTTTTTTTGGAACCAAAGGTGACACAAGAGGGTGAACGTAAGTAACAATGGAAAACCGAACAGGACTTTTTTTAGGCAACCAGAAATGTACAACTGAGTTTCATGAACGGGAAAACACACTGTGTTAAATTTGTAAGACGATTAACATAGACCACTCTCAGACCAACGGACGCCGTGTCAATTAGAAGGTTAGAGCCATGCTCTAAAGTATACCCTACTTTATCGTCTATTTAACTCTAAGTGGAACATTCATTTACCAAATGAACCTCATTGAATTACGTTTACTGAGGTAATACATCAAGTGAGAAGTGTGGTCATTTTCTTAGAGACTTCTATACAATCGGACTTCTTTTTGCAACCAGAGAAGTCGCCCTGTGATGGCCTTTTAGAAAGAATGCAAGTCTAAGTCACTACACTACACTAACACTTCAATTATGTTAATTGGCAACCGTGACATCCAGCTTTAGAGATCAAATCTTTTTTTTTTTTTTTTTACTTCATCAGTTGTGCTTCTAAGGATACAGCATTCACTGAACGAGTATCAGCATCCAATGCGTCTTTCTGTGTGAAGTTATATCCACATCTGACACTTCTAAATATGACAGTTTGTTTGACGTTCTCCTTCTGCAGAAGTACCTGCACTTCAGGAGCCTTGACGTTTTTTTTTAGCATTTGGAGTTCAGTTTGGAGTTTTATGTGGATCATAAAAGGGCATGAGACGTGGTTCATTCCTCTCATCTGAATGGCGGGAGCAAAACCAACAAAACAATTTGAGGCAGGCCAACTGGGAGAGTAGAAGAGAGAGAGAAAAAGAAAGCTCTAAGGGAAAGATATTACCCCTCTCAAGCATATTATGGAATGCTTAATGAGAAACAACACAAAACACACACACACACTGTTTCTACCACATAAACACTATGTGGTCTCCAGCTGTGGCGAGTAATAAAGTTGCATCTCTGGTGTGTGTGTGGGATGACAGAGATGGATCGGTGCATGAGATGATTTGAGTTTTGAGGTTTGAGGAGAGGGACAGAGGAAGATATGAGGCGGGAGTATAGGCTGAGAGAGAAGGTAGGAGAGGAAGGACAATAAGATAGAATGCGGCAGATGAGGAAGGGTGTGAGGCAAGAGAAGATGAAGTGAGAGAGAAAACAGACAAACTGAGAAGAGACAGTAGGAAATGAAAAGATAGAGGTTCCGCCTGCGGCTCACATGGGAAATTCAATAAAGTCCGGGCACAAGTCACCCTCAGACAGTCAAACACATGGATGACACTGTTTGGTTCTCCACCAAAGGGTATCACAAGAAGGGGATTTATCTTTACTTATTTACATGCTGCATTCAGGGTATTTTAGGAGCCAATAATTCATAGTTGTTGGCACAGCTGTTGCGTGGCTGCTACAGATGCTACTTCTGGGTACACTCACATTACAAACGTTTAATAAATATACACAGACAATCAAAATTAAGAGCTAAGATTTTTTAGAGAAATAACCGAAACTTGATATATTGCTTACATTACGTTGATTTCTTTTTCATCCAGAATTTACAAGAAGACACTTACAGTTCAGATTACAATGTAGATATTGTTTCATAAAGCACATAATGTTGGTAATGGAAATACAACATTATATTTCCTGATTTTCCAATGGAGTTCCGTTTTTTAGATTTCTGTTTTGTGATCTCGCATAGTCCCCGAATGCACATTCACCTTCGTATGCACAACACGACCCGATTACGGATGACACATTATGCCGTTGATGCGTGAAGCCCTAAACTGAACTATAATCCAATTGCTGGGTATAAGGGGCATCAACTGTATTGTGGAACAGCCATAGCACCCTGATGGGGAAATATAACAATCCAGCTTCAATCAGCCCCATCTGTAAACAGCCTCTGCAGGCATCCAGGAAGCAGAGGAAGAAGGGTTAGAAGAGACAGATAGGATGAAGCAATCAAAGTCGCTTGCACCATACTGTATATATTGTAGATGCCTGAGTCTGTCCTCTGATCAGTCCCGGATAGCACGCACATGCATGCACACCAACGCCTTCCCATCTGCATTACGTTGTGTAGGATTAAGCTTTGACACAAACCACATCATGCATACAGTATAACCACACACACTCAAATCTGCATGATTTGATGTACTGTAATCTTCTGTGCCGCTATCCACTTGACACAGAAGAGGGGAAAAAAGGATTAGAGGAGAGAATGGAAGAGGATGAGAAAAAATAGGCAAGTGTAAGGAAGAGAGAATGAATAAGAGACAAATAGAAATGTAGGGCAGAGGATGAGGGGATGAGATATACAAAAAGAAGGAAAAGGGAGAAGAGAAGGAGAGAGAAATGGCATGCACCATGACAGAAGAAGGAGGGGAAAAAAGGAAAGAGTAAGCAAATGGGGAGAGAAAAAGACGGGAGGTGTGGAAAGGTAAGACAGGTACGAAATAGAAGACTAAAGACAAAAGAGGAAAGAAAGACAGGCTGTGAGTTTGGTGAGAAGCAGGGAAGCTGTGGAGGTTTGATCTCGTCGCCCACTGATCGAAGCATGTAAGCACTACTATACTCTTCCCGTTTGAGAAGAAGGACATGTTGGACAGACGGGATACACTTTAATGCAAGCAGAAATGATACGAGATGAGGGTTCTGAACTGAATGCGCTGGCAGGAGACGGTATAGCCAACACTGCACGGACCAGTCATTGAAAATGAGTCCATTGCGATTGGTCATTGATTAGTTCTTCGGCCGCAATATATTCTTTTGTTGCCGGAGGGGAAAGTCCCCAAACTCCCATCAAATATAATTTAGTTTTATTGGGAGAAACTTTATACAAAAAATAATTATACATTCATCAATTGATACATTTCTCTGAGCACACGTGAGTGGGGATTCCACAGATGAGCTCACAACAACTCATGGGTGTTTTAATTAAAATGCAAATTAACTCCAGCACCCCCTGCTGGAACCACAGTAGTGATGCGGCACTAGCTGTTACTGATCATGGGGCAGAGTGGCAAAAGACAACTGCAGATATTTGTTTTATTTCAAGTGCCATATTTTGAGAAATACATATTCTTCTGGTATGTTTATTTATTTTGAAGAGGAGAGTAGAAAGTGCTTCTTGTCTCTGCTGCTTTGTGTGATGCGCTCTCTCATTCTCAGCCCTGTGCAGTCGGAGAGGATCTCATGAGGGCAAGAACGCACTTAACAGTTTTCAAGAGGGAGCAAAATAAAAAAAGGAAACGGAGAGAGGAAAGAAGCAGGGAGTGTGTGGGCAAGAAGAACTAAAGGAAACATGCAAATCGGTATTTACTGAACAGCTTCTGCATTCGTGCATCTACGTGTGAATCTGTATATATAACCTAAACACATTCACAGCAATGCACACATCATCAACAACTTTTCCTCTTTTGCATACTGAATACTTTGAATGTGGTTCACTCCGACAGTATGGAGGGTTTGGATTGAAGGCTTAGCTGAAGATTTCGAGGCTTATAACTATAATAATATGAGACAGACTGACAGCCATGGCATCAACCCAGACTCCCCTAGCTAATTTTACATGGCACTTTGCCCTCCCTGTGTAATTTAATAAGTAAAGAGTAGAGCAGGATCCGGATCCAACAGTATGAAAGGGTTTTGGGTGAAGAGGAATCACAGCGCACAGTTTGCCTCCAAAGGTAATAGCCCGACCTCATGAGAGCGCATCAATCTGTGAGTCAGTTGACAGGTTCTTTGATGTGGCTCGTTCATCATGAGTCAGGGGTTTGACCAAAGACCATGACTTTATATAATAGTTTATGTAACAGCTGGTGTTGTCAGCCATTTTGCATCTTTCCAAGGAAGCGCCGCATGTAATTCACTCCTGGAAAATGTTACGATGTGCTCAAGGAAACAGTGAATCCTAACATGAACGGGGACAACGAGCTTGTTAGGAGAATAATTATTCATCTAGAAGGCAGCGATTCATTTTGTCTTTAGGCATGAGAACCAGGCAACTGTTACTTTGTGACAAGTGAGCTAAAAATGAAGGCACTTGTTCACAGATACTGAATCACCTTTCCTGGGCTTGTAAAATACAAAGTTAATTGGCTTTGAAGCTGCAGTGCAATTCATTTTTCCCCATTTTTTTTATTAAAACGGTAAATTTTTATAGACAAATTTGACTTTTTAATCCCCTTTCGACCAATTTCTTGGCCTTTTATTAACGTATAAATGTAAAACTTGTACACAGTAGCATACAGTATGTAACATTAACCTCAGACTCTATGCTGTCGTTAGGTGGTTGCCAAGGAATGACCAAAGTACACAACGGCCACCCTGCTTTCCCGATGCTGTTGTTGTGGTTCACAAGAAGTTGTTTAAACGGTACGGCTGCCAGTTCTGCCTTCCCCCATCCGCAAACCCTTTTAGCAGCTTATAATTATACATCGTTGTTGTTTTTTTTACAGCGGAGAGATGCACAGAGAGATGGGTAGATGGGAACGGAGGAAAGATGAGAAGAAAGAGAACGGTTTGCGAGAGATGGAAAAAAGAGAGATTGAAAGTAAAGAATAGGGGAATACAAAATAAAGAGACAAGCCAATGATTGGAAGGCTGAAGGATGAATTGGTCTAGACTAGGGACGAACAGATGGAGAGATTAAAGCCAAAGACAAAGATGCAGCGAGTGAAATGAAAGGAAGACTGTCAGAGTGAAATGAAAGGAAGACTGTCAGAGAAAAAGAGGGCAGAAGAGAGTAGAAAGAGAGGGAGAACGAGTAAGGATGAGAAACGGACAAAAACACACAGATAAATAGCCTGACAGACAGACATCACTTATTCTTAACTACCCCTTATCCATTCTCCATCTTCATCAAGGGTGGGGAAATGATGGAAAACAAGCAGTGTTGAAGACAAACACACACAGAGAGATGAATGAGCAATGGACAATCATCCTTCCTCCTCTTTTGTTGTCATCCCTTGTTCTTTCATGCCCCTCTCTCTTTCTCTTTCTCTCTCATCTCGTCTGTTCTCATGTATGTTTGAACACTTCCATCATATATTTATGTTCTGGTCAAATAGGGGGCTGCCATGGAGAACCAAGCTGTTTGAGGAATGTCACATAGAGAGCATGTTTCACGTGCCTCCATGTTGTTTGAACGGACGTTAGGTTTAGTTTAAGTAGTTAAAAGGTTAAATTCACCTTACTCCACACTTTCCCACAGTAAAATATATACTCTTTATCAGCTTCTTACAAATCCTCATTGAAACTATTTAATGTTTGAGTTAGTAGGTTAAGGTTAGTAGTACAGAAAATGAATGTAGTCAGCGGTTCACCTCACAAATAAAGGCAATCTGTTGTAAGTGTGTAATGACACCTTGGCTTGATTGACTGGCATTAACGGCTCAAGGTGAGGGCCTTTAGGCAGTGGGATATATATACCGCCATGCCAAACGCTGCCAAGTTCGCATGTGGCTGCTTGCCAAAGGCTTTCACTCACACAGACTACCACCACCTAATTCTAATTCTCTCCCTGCCCCTGGCACAGTAAAAGTGACCACTCCTCTGTCTCCCTCTGTCTCCCTCCCCTCATCTCCTTCACTCGTTCTCCCTGTTTCCCTCCTTCTCCAGCCAGGGTGCCAACAGTTGGCCGTTCTCCTCATCCATCGTTCCTTCCTCTCTTCCTCCTGTCCTAGTTGTTCTGATGTCCTCCCTCTAGCCATCATTTGCTCTCATTCTCTCTCTTCCCACCTCCACCTGCCCTTTCCCCTCCCTTTTGTTTTTTTCTCCAAGCAATTCATCTCTCTCTCTCGTGTTCTCATCTACTGCCCATCCCTTAGCCTATTCCTCTTTTGTCTGACACCTTCACTCTCCTCCTTCGTCCCCTTTGTCTGTCCGTCTGTCTTTTTCTATATCAGTCACCACACACACACACACACACACACACACACACACACACACACACACACACACACACACACACACACACACACACACACACACACACACACACACACACACACACACACACTGTGTTTCTCTCCTGGAGGTCGTGAGAGGGTTTTATCATTGACCATCAGGAGAAATTAGAATAATGTGAATGAGCCACAAAAAGTATTACTGTGCATCAAGTGGTACTGTAATAGAGCTGAATTATAAAAGGTTAATATATTTGATCATGTGATTTCCTAACTGCATTCTGGACTTTTATTGATTATAATTAGGCGATGTTTCCTGTTTGTTTAACAGAAATGAAAAAAAGGAAATTTGTGATTTTAGGAGAAGTAACAGAAGCTATTTCTTGATAACAACAGCTCTTTAAGAATTAGCAAAGTGACACAATAATACAGTGCTTGGGTCTTGTCTAAGGCTACAGGCCTAATGATAAGAGATACGTGTGTGTGTACAATATGTGTGTGAGTGTTTGTTAGTTTAAAGTTTGGCCTGTGCTGACCTTTTAAAAGCTTAGACCAGACTTTCTTAAGCCTTATTTTTCTCCTGTAAATACATATTGTTCAAACTTCACCTGCTATTAACGTTACACACATTCACACACACACACAACACAGAAAAAAAGATAATTTAAAGGAAAGGAAGAGGACAATGATAAAGTGAACAGTGATTAAGATAGAGGGCAAACGATGAAGTACCAAGAAGAAGCGATGCAGCAAAAGAGGTGAGAAGGAACGGATGGGTGAACGATAAGATGGCGAGGGATGATATATCATCCTGTAAAATGAAGAGGAAGACAGAGAAGATATCTGATAGGGGAGAATAAAAGTGAGGAGACGACAGGGCGGAAAGATAGATGGAGCTGAGGTGGAGGGCAAAGAGAGATTAATAAAGGAGAGGAAGGATGAGTGAGAGACGGATGGATGTTGAGGAAAGAGAGGCAGATCAGGGCAGAATATGACAATGGAGATGAAGAGAGCCGAAGGGAGAAAGAGGGATGATAGAGGGAAAGAATGAGGCAAAAGGGGGGGGGGGGGGACAGCAAGATGAAAGAGACAATGAGTTAAATGAAGTCAGATGGAGAGAAGAAGAACTGTATTGGAAAGAGTACTGAGAGGGAGGGTGAGGGATGGGAGTTGCGATGGAGAGCTTGTGTGAGTCACATCGTCTCCTCCGCAAGCTATTAGTGATTTAATCACACTGACATCGCCGAGTGTGTGTGTGTGCGTGTGTGCGTATCATACCAGATTACCCTGAGCTAGTGCAGTCAGGAACTGGCTAATCACTCTTCCACAGCAGCGTGCATTCATTATGTCGGAGTCGAGTTTCTCAATCTATGGGCTGAGACCCAAAACTGGACTGCTGGAGTTACAGATTTATGTCTTCCGCGAGACTGAGAAACTAAATAACTGACCTACTACGACAGAAGGTCAATCCAATGGTATAAGGTGAAGTTTGACCTGCAAATTTACGTTGTTAACCAATGGCAAGCCGTCTTCACAGTGCTGACCTTTCAGGGAACAGAGAGTCCCAGCGTATAGCAGCAGATCTCTGGTCACAAAAGTACAGATGACATAGAAAGAATCTCAAAAAGTTGTTGTGAATGTCCTGGCTAACTGGTGTGTGAGCAGTAAGACACAGTAGTTCCCCAACTAGCCACTTCGCAACTAAACTTTTAGGCCCAAACAGACTGATGTTGTCGTTGCCACTTTCTAGGCCTTAGGGGTGAACTATAGAATCATAACCAGAAGTTTAAGCTCAAAATACTTCTCTGTAACGCAATCTACTTTAGAACCTGAATGCAACACCGTGTGATTATTTTAGTTATTTTAGAGCCAAAGTATAGATACGGAATAAGCACACTGTAAATGACACACTATTGATTGACTACTGTTATTATCATCTCCTACAAGCATGGAAGAAAGCCTTTCTAAAACTGTTATCCGAGCACTTATCATTTGATTGCACCTGATTGCTACACCTACTGCCAGTTTTAGCAATCAGAATATTTCTCTTATTTGTTATATAAAAAAATGAGTATAACTATATAAGTGTGTCTCTTGTATGCTAGACAAGAGTTTGGTGAACCCTGCCAACCCCACACAGTCTGAGGATGCATTCTCATTTCCCTTCATTAGTATGATAGTATGATTAGTATGATGCTGCCATTAAAGCTGTATCCAACCATGCGAAAGCAGAGGTCACTGCTCTGATTTCATTGAACAAAGCCCTCGAACCAATCTGAGGGTATATGGTGATAATTGTTGTGCCATGCATACAGTAAATCAGCAGAGATGATAAAAGCAAAAAAAGTTTTAAAAAAAGAGGGCAGACAAACAGATTTAACTCTCCAAGAATTCTCCACGTTGTGAATACAACTGATTGAAAGTCAAGAACTAACAGAGAAGGTCGGCAGAATTTGAATCTTATAAGCTATTCATCAACTCAATAGTCGATGAATCGATAATAATCAAGGGTTGTGTTGAATACGCCTAACAGTTTAGGATTTAGTTGTTTATAAGATGATTAGCCTCTGAAACACCTCACATCACATGTTGTGCCGGTTGCTTTGAGGCACAGAGAAGAAAGGGGGCGCTATTCTCCCAGCACAAACAGAACTTAACCTTTCAGACTCTTTCAATGGCAGATGGTGGAAGGAGTGAAGCACTAATTAAGAAAAAAAACACTTCCCACATATTTATCCTCTTCATTTTTGAAAAAGAAACATGAGGATGCAGCGGTTTTATGGGAAACCTAGTCTTTTAAAAACAAGAGCAGTGGTGTGAAACATAGGCTACCAGTCTTTACAAACAGGGCCTTATTTCTTTATAGGAATAATCTCTCTCCACGCTTTGTATAATTAATTTGATGAATTATATATAAGAGGCATGCCATGCACCGAGGCCATCCCATAACATCCAGGCAGTGGTTAATCCACTCAGTCTGCTGAGAAAGATAAATAAATGGAAAGTGGCATCCCAGCTGAACCACCCTGGAACATCTAACCCAGCTTTGTTGGTCAGTGAAGCCCTGAGGCCTTTAATGTGGTCACGGCGTGGCAGGGTGGGGGCCATTGGAGCGGGCAGGCCCGGGGCAGATGTGGAGCAGGGAGTGGAAGGGTGTATGGTTGGGTATCTCAGTCCCCCTTTTGAGGCTCTAATCACGGGCATGGAAGGGCAGGGGCAGCCTGTTGCCGCAGCTCACGGTAGGTCTCTGAGCCGTGATTACAGGGTGTGTGCAGGCCACAGGGGGTTGATCACAGGGACGTGCTGGCAAGAGTCAGTGTGTGCGTGTGTGTGTGTGTGTGTGGGCGCTGGACTCTGACCATAGGGCGTTTGTAGGCTTGGCAGAGAAAATTGTTGGGACTGCAATGCTTAAAAAAACAACCCCAGGGGAAGATGCAGGGCTAAGAAGTACCAAACGGGAGACACAGAGGGACTGAGAGAGAGGGAGTGACAGGGATGCTAAATGGCAGAATTGTATAACAAAGAGACAGAGGCATGGAGGGAAAAAAGGACACAACAACAGAGCAGACAGCCAGACATGGACAGAGGCTGCAGGTTTAGCATTTCAATGTCAGAGCTGCCTCAGCTGAAAGCTGTTTTGTATTTCAGCACCGCAACATCCTACCTTTCTATATACCTGTCTCAACCACTACTGTAAAATCCTTAACTGCAACTTTAACTGTCAGGTTGTTGGCTTTGTCTTAGACCCACAAATCAATAGACTTATCCTGCTGTTAAACGGCAGCGCTGTACAGACAAAAACACAGAGAGAGAGAGGACCCAGAGGCGGGTTTAAAAATGGGTTATAATTCTGTTTAGAGGAAGCTAGAGGTGCTCTGTGGTTGTGTGTGTGAAGCACTGTCAGTCTAATAACTGTAGTACAGCGAAAAACATCAACGGGCAAACAACAGACGGCTGTTGCCACATCGGTTTCAACACAATGCACACAAGGCTCGCACGCATGGAGAGAAACGGATGCACACACACGGAGAAAGCTTTTGAAGTTGTTAAAGATGTTGACTTAAGCTACTTAAGTTTGACTGCTCTGACATTAGAGAGGATAAAGTGAGGGGATAGAGGAGGGAGGGCAGAGGGGGGGGGGGGAATAAGAGAGTCAAGAAGCATGGAGAAGGAGGAGAAACAGGAATGAAAAGAGCAGGGAAAGGGAGGATAAAAGCATGAGTGCTCTCTATCTCGCCTCTATTTTTCTTTCTCTCTCTTCTCCGGCTTTATTGTTGCTCTCTGACTCTGTCATTCAACCCGTTTTTTGATCTCTTCAGTCTTTCTCTCCGTCAGGCAGACAATGGCTATGCCCAAATCTGATTTAACGCTCCAGTCTTCATTATCCATCTGGCCAAAGAATGTATCTCACACATGAACGCACGCACACTACACAGTGGTAGTTGCTTTAGAACCCGACAACAAATGTCAGAGACAAAATCAATGACAAAGAAAATGAAAGGGAGAGATAATGGGGAGCATAATCACATGGTTCTTCGTATTTAAACTCCCGGTGCAGACACACGAGAGCAGAAAGAAATCGAAAAACATCGAAGCTCGCTATTCTACTCCCATAATCTTTCTTTCTATGTTTTTCTGTCACTTTCTGTCGTCTCCTTTTTGTTGTGCTTACAATGGAAGGGATCATAAGTTGCTAAGGCAACAAACAGACACAGAAAAAAAAAAGAAAACGCTGCCGCACTAAAAAGACGGAAGAATTCTGACGTTCTTCAATAAAACGGAGGGAAAGAGGGAAATGGAGGGAGTCAGAGGAACAGAGGCCGAGGGGGGTAGTTGAACCCGTTTATCTGCCCATTAGAAGGCTTCTCTTTGAACCTGGAGGGATGTTTGGCTGTACAGAAGAGAAGAGATAAGAGAAAGCTACTGCCGGGGAGTGAAAACTGGGATGCACAACAAATACAGTATACGTGCCTAGTATTAAACACATAAATAGTCCTGTGTGTACTGTACTGTACTCTCTATACTGGCTTCAGTGTGGACTGCATACAACTGTAGTGAAAAGTAGGTTTAATGATCGAATGTTCAGTGAGTGATAAAACGGACTAATCGATGTCTAAGATAGTTGAAGAAATGCTGAAATTGAAAGTGTACAACTTAAGCGAAACAAAATGTATAATGTATTAGGTGTCAGAAGGATTACAAACATACTCGCAAAAGTCTAAAATGTTATCACTCATTCTAAAAGATACATCTATCAACCTTCTATAAATAAGCAGGAAGCAGCATGCATACTAACCAACCAGACTGCATGCTGCGTTTGACAGTTTTAACGTGTGATGTGGGAGTCATGCAAAGCAGCATGCTAACCACCTCATACCACATGCTTCTGGCGTCATACGATTGGGTTAATTGTACCACGATGCGCAGCACTTAAAGCGTTTTATTCTGGTGTCTGCTCAGTTAGGTCTGGCAAACAAAACGTGCTGAGACTTTGTAACACGATGACATTGAAAGAGAAAATCCAAACTGCCGTCTGGAACCAGTTTAATCTCAATATGGTGATAACGAGTTTATTTAGTACTGAGATGATAAGCAGGAAGGGCACAATGTGCAGACACGCTGACTGTCTGAAGAATGCTAAAGATGCTAAAGTGTGTGTGTGTGTGTGCGCGTGTGTGTGTGTGTGTGTGTGTGTGTGTGTGCGTGCGGGGGTAAGAGAAGGGGATGATATGACACTTGCTAGATGAGCAACAAACATGACCGTGAGGAAATACAGAAAAACTGCTCACACACACATGCAGCTGCAGCAGCAAGCGCCAACACTCTACACAAGTGCATCTGTATAAATTTGGGCAGAAAGGACACACACTTCAATGCACACACACTCTTTAACACACACACTAGACGCACATTTACAGCGCACAGCTCTTGGGGATTTTGAGTTCAAAGGATGTTTTATTTTGGGAACAGCTTTAGGTTAGTCACCCTGCTTTGGTGACAGACGGAGAAACAGGTTGCAAAAATCAAACACGTTACAAGCGCTGCGACACAAGCAAACACCCACCCACCCACACTCACTCACACAAACACAAGCTCACACTCTCACTTCCCCTTGTATTTCTCTTAATTCCAAGAAGCATCGCGCCAAAGGGAGAATGTGTTGTTTAAAACGTACAAGCTGACTTCTCCTTCACCAGCAGCTAAAAAATGATCACAGCTCTTCTGACAGCTTTGTCGAAAACACTAAGAAGTTGCGTTTGGGCTTCATTAACACATAACGCAACATGGCAGGATGCTGGGATTACTGTAAAACTCAATATTGTTAAGTGGTAATTCGGCTGGTGCACTTCAGGGGGTTCTATGATCCCATTGGAAACAACAATAACAGATTATGTCTCCTTTAAATGATGAGTAGAAGGCTGGCAGCTGAATTGTGTTGTCGTCTGCGATGCATGATGAGATTTCCCATTCGCTAAAAACCCCACCCCAGAATTGCAATCGTCCAATCGTAGCTTAGCGTAGGTTCCTAGGCTCGGCAATTCTGTCAAGCTTTGGGTTTCTCCACGTTGTAGCGGCGCACATGGGTCTCTAACAAGAGCAACACCACCAATGCCACAGCGACGGGCTACAGTCATCTTCAATGGAAGCCGGTGACATGAAGATACAAACTGACACCCGACACGTGTCTGCGCGACGGGTGTGATGCGCTACAAATTTAAATTAAGATGGGCTCAGTTTTTTTCTGCGCTCCAATGACATGGTGAAGCGTCGACCAATCATATCGTTCCATCAAAAAAAAAAGAGCAGACGGAACTACGTCATTGAGAAACACTTAAATGGCGACTACCCCACCAATGTAGCTGGCCATGCTTGGATGTTTGGTTGCTTTTGTCACTTGTAGTGTGAACACAGCATGAGAGTTTAAGCTAACGTTTGCGGCTCCCTCCTGCTCTTTATTTAATTTGGGAAACATTCTTTATTATTCTTTATTTGGATCTCCATTAGATGCCACTCAGGCAGCAGCTTCTCCACCTGGTGTCCACACAAAACAAAACAGAACATACAAAACAGAGCGGACAGATTGACAGGTGTATCAACGGTACCTAAAGGGGGCGGGGCTCAGGGAACGTTCAATTGCTGGCATTGTAGTGAGAAAGTACGAAAGATGTTTCCTGAAGTGCAATTCTTAGGAACATAGTCATGCTTAATAAAGCTTCATTTGCAAGGTGACATATTGGAAAGTTTTAGGACTCAAGAATGTTGGAGGTGGTTTGCTGTGTAAAGTGAGTTCACGCACACACACACACACACACACACAGGGCGAAGCAGTAATTGAACAGGCGTCGGCACAGTGTGGTGGCGACACCTGTTTGAAATTTATAATGAGCAGCCAGAGGAGAGGACCACACACACAGTCATACACACACACAGTTGTCTGTGTCTTGGCTGTGACTCTGTGCTCAGTTGCAGTTCAGAGGAAGGCTAAGAATAAACTGGTCCTGCTGAGCATATATATCTCTCTCACACACACACACACACACACACACACACACACACACACACACACACACACACACACACACACACACACACACACACACACACACACACACACACACACACACACACACACACACACACACACACACACACACACAGTTAACTTTGGCTCACACACATGACCTCTTAACAAAAAGAACAAGACAGAGAGAAAGAAGGCAGAGAGCTGCAGACAAATGGAGACTAAAAAACAACCAGGAGAGAGTATTGGTGAACAAGAGAGGATAGATAAAAGAAGCATTGGCTGAACAGTTCATAGAGTGAATTCATTTATATTTACTGTGCTGTATGTATGTGTTTGTGTGACTTCCAACTGAGTAACACCGAATACATTCCACTCAAGTGAGAGAATATTCTGACATTAACACATTTACATATTCACGTCATTCTTTCAGTGCCTTTCACCATCACTTCTGTCCTCGGTTCATTATTAAGTAACGAAGACATCCCTCTTTATCTTCTCCTCCTTCCATTTTCACTCTACGTTTCTTTCCCTTTTCCCTCCGTGACTTGCATATGAAAACACATTTTCTCTGGAATGCCTTTCCGCTACTATTCATGCCTTATCCATCTATGCTATTTCCCCAATCATTTGGATGGCAGGGTGGCCTCTTGGTTGGCAAGAAGTCGGAAATTTACCCTTTGAAACTTGGGGCCTCCAGCAATTTAATGTCGCACTTCCATAAAGCTGGGGGAGCCAAAGGAGGTTTTAAAAAATAATCTTCAAAGTCAATCCTGACTTTTAGTCACTAGTATGGGTCGAGCTCTAAAAATGATGGTTCCTACATTTCCAATAATTCAACAGAGCAGTGTCTTTAGTTACATCTTCCCAGGTAAATGCTCACATCTCTCTAAAATGGCATGAAAGCTGGCTTTCTGTTATAAATGTGTAATCTCTAAACTGAGATAACCCAGGGTTTATGTCTTCTGACTTGACAAATGGATTTGTTGTTCTCAAAGTAGCCTTATCACGGGAAAAATAGGGTAGACAGGAGTTTTAAACCACAGGTGTGTTATACTAGTTTGACCATTTGCAGTACCGATCAGGCAGGATGTACGGATCGGATGTACGGTGCAACATTCTGAGTGTATCGGAGGCATTTCAGATACTAGTATCGGTATGAGAACAACTCTAGTTTTCCCAGGCTTAGTACTCTTCATGACAAGTAAACTGACATTAAATTTGGTGAAGTGCCCCTTTACACATATTTCAGCAATCATCCACCTTGCTGAAGAAGAAGCATTCAGTTGAAACCTGACCTCTGACCTCTGATGAAGGAGAAAAGGGAATTTTCTTTGTGGAATCACATTCGTTTGTATAAATTAGAGCTCATGAAATTCTTCTCTTCCTTCTTGACACTCTTTTCCTCTCCTCTCCTCTTGTCAGTTCAGCTCCAATGCCTTTTAGGTTTTCCCTGAGAATTTTAAGCAGCACCTGGCTCACCCATTCTTCACCCCCCCCCCCCCCCTCCCCCTCCCTTCCCATGATCCATCTACCGACTTTTACCACTTTCACCCTTTTCTCAAACTTTTCAGAAAGCTCATTCCAACAGACAGGAAAAACAAGAAAAGTGACAGATTAATGTGGGGTTGCTTAAAGGCAGAAAATTGAAATGGGTAAACAAAACTATTACGCAGCTTGAAAGAAGACATAGTGTAAGAGGGACAGGAGAGAATGGAGGGCAGTGTGCATGGTGAGTTATGTCTGGGTTGTGATCCAGCTAAATTGCCTTGGCAGTAAGTCCCTTTTCTCTGACTAAAGGGACAGACAGCGATGGATGGAGGGAGAGGATGAGGAGAAGGATGAAATAAGGGCGGAGGAGAGAAGACAGGAGCTGAGAAAGAGACAGTGGAGCAAGACAAGGGCGTCGAGTCCCGTAAAACAAGGAATAAGGTTACACAGGGAGAATAAAAGAGGAAGTCTGACAGTGTAAATAAAAAAGGAGAGAGGCGGAGGGGAGGAAGATGCAAATGAAGAGGAATCAAGGGTGAACAGGAGTGGGTGAAAGGGGAGGGAGGAGAGACATGAGATGACAGGGAGGTGTGGGTAGAGGAGAAGGTGAAGAAGGGAGGAAACGAGGGAGGAGGAGAGGAGGGGGATGATAAAACTCATCCAGCATGGAAGAAAATCTAAATATATCGCAGACAGAATGTGAGAGCTGGGGGAGAGACGGGAACTGAGACGGGAACAAGAAAGAAAAAAAAGAAAGAAATAATGATACAGAGCAAATCCAAGGTCAATCAAGAGTAGACATGTTATGAGGCAAAGACAGAAAAGAGAGAGAAAAGGGCAGATGGAGGGAAGAAAGACACAAACGAGTGCAGCGGATAAAGGCAGGGTTACATTAGTGGGACATTTTTGACAAGGGGCTCAAAGACACAATGTTGAAAAGAGGAGAGGAAACACACAGAGGGGTAGCAGCAAGAAAAGACACGAAAAAATAAAGACGGGGATGGACATTATGAGAGCGCGCATCCTGTTTGCACGAGTCCTTTTTCTGGTTTGTACATTTTCTCAAAAAGCCTTTAAAAAGAGCAAGACACAACTAGAATGCCAAAGAATCTCTGACATTATTACTGCTGACAAGGCACAATGATATTTAATTTAAAGAGATTTTTCATAAAGAAAAACCAACTAGCACAAACTGTAATGCCCCACTGGAGTAACTATAAAAAAAACATGTAAAAAGCAGACGCGCAATAATTTGTGTATTGGTCATTTCAAGTTCTACCTGTGCTCAAGAAGTATTTTAAATCAGTTTAATCCATTTTGTAACAAAAGTTTATTGCAGAATATATACTTCGTAGCTCAGATTAATGCATACTGCAAGCTAGAAGTGGATTCGTCCGAATCAAAACATGAGACTTTGACCTCTTAAAACTGTCAGTATTATTCTCAGACTCTTTGTGAAGCCTTGCACTGTTCATGCACACCCATGGAGGAAGATGCTTATTGTTGCTTTATTGTTTAATCTTGACCCACAGAGTTACAATCTCTAAAAGAAAATACTTCACCCACTGATCTCTCTAATCCTCTTGTAGCAAATGCTCCAACAGCATCTTAACTCCATTGGCATCAGCCTTCTCTTTAGTTTCTGTACTGACACAGCAGCAACAGAGGACATAGAGTCTATCTCTCTTATCCCTCCATCTCTCCCCTGGCCCTCTTTAGTTCTCCCTCACTCTTCTCTCACCCCTTCCTAACCCCACAGCTCACTTGCTACAGAGCTTCATAAGCAGTGACGGTACATCCTCTCACAGAAACACACATGCTAACACACCCTGCCCTTGTAGTGGCGCTCACACGCAGAGGCCGGCTGGTGTCAGCACACACACACACACACATTTGTACTGCTATACGTGTGAGGACCCTCATTGACATCATGCCCTCCTTAGCCCCGAAGCCTTGATCACAATTACAGTATATGTCTTTGAAGACAAAAATGTCCTCACTCACGGGTCGACTTCAGGCTCACCCAGTAGAGCGTGCGCTCCAAGTGGGCCTTGGCAGCGGCCCGGGTTCAATTCTGACCTGTGGCCCTTTGCTGCGTTTCATCCCCTCGATCTCCCCATTTCCTGTCATTCAGTTGCACTAATAAAGGCAATTAAAACCCGACAAAATGACTTTACTCTCAGGTCAAAAACTAAAATTGTTTCCAGTTCAAGAGCACACACACACACACACACACACACACACACACGCACACAGGTAGACACACACACACATGCCATCTTCTCAGTCTCTCACTCACTCCCAGATGAACAGCTTTTGAGTGGCCTTGCCAAAATGTGAGCCCCCTAGACGGACCACACACACATTTGCATCATTACACTTGAGTGAGTGAGGATGCTCATTGACATAACTACGTCGACACTCCCCACGTCATAACACTTGAGCACTAACTGCTGTTCAAGCCTAACCCTAACCTACGTACGTCTAACCTTGTCAGTCAAACAGCACCTTGAGGAAGTGGCAACCAGCGGAAATGTCCTCACTATGCATGAATGTCCTCGTTCTTCAAAATGGTCCTCGTACAGATACAAGAACAAAACCACACACACACACAAACACACAGTACTTGCTTCACAGGCCCCAGGAGGCGCTGAGGAAACTGCATTCCCAACTGCTTTATGTATTGGTCAATTTAACACTGCTAACGTCAGCATATTAAAAATGCATGTGCCCAAGGACACAAGAGCAGTTGTGTGTGTGTGTGTGTGTGTGTGTGTGTGTGTGTGTGTGTGTGTGTGTGTGTGTGTGTGTGTGTGTGTGTGTGTGTATGTGTGTGTGTATGTGTGTACATGTGCGTGAATATGTGAGAAAGCATTTTAATGCAGAGTAGCCTACCTTGAAAAGTGGCATAATTACGCTGTTATCTGCCTTATAGAGCTATTTATACTACGAACGCATTTTTAACACTCAATTAACCTAAACAGCCATTTCTGAACGGGAGTCGATCACACAGAAAGGAAACAGAGAAAGAGCAATGTGTCTTTGGCATTCCAGAAATATGTCACCTTGTAATGCAACAAAAACATATTTTTTGATGAATAAAAGGAATATTCTGAGTGGGTTTGTTATACTAGGTCATTGGTCAAGTGCCCCAGTAAGTGATGAGAACTTGTGACTGGGTTAATTAAATAACGAATATTGACAAAACGTCTGTACTTACATGGTCTCGTCATTCTGAAATTCCAGCTTGCCAGCGGAGACTTCGTAGTCCTCCCCTGCTTTGGCGGTGGCATCCACGGTTCGGTAGGGGACGGCTACCAGGCCTCGGGCCCCCGAAGTCCTGAGCACTTTCAACTCCATCACACCCACGCTCTCGCTCACCTTCTGACAGGCGGTCTCAAAGGTAAAGATGCCTGTGAAAGAAAGAGAGTACGTTATTTCACAGGGGAGAAACGCTAGAAAGACATGAAAGATGGGGTTGATAAACACCTACGCTCTCACTCACTAGCTTGTTCTCCAATGTGTACCATATATATATAATGTAATGGATAATAGATTACCACCCACTCCCACTTTAATTCTCTTTGGATGTTAGCAAACTCCAGTACCTGCAAAAATGTCGACACTGAGGGACTGGAACTCTTTGTGATACGTTTTTGAGGATATCCTGGGACTATGTCGCAAAGCAATAGACCTACATGGATTCAACATTAAGCACATGGTGCGCAGACACTTCTTTGTTTCTCATCTTTAAACTTGCACAGAAGGTAAAAGACAAACAGAAATAAACACTAACTCTTCCTTACAAAGAAAGTGAGTTACAAAATATAAAGTCCTGTGTGTTAGTGGTTACATCCAGATAGACAACTCCTGTTTGATTATTTAGGGATCTCTGTCACCTGCGTGATCGTCATCGTAGATGGTCACTGTTGCTGTGTGATTGTCACCCATCACGGCTTTGGGGGTGGCACTGGCATCCAGCGGGGCGGTGCCAATCTCAGGATAACCGACCACTCGAGGGTTACTGAGGTGGACGTAGAAATACTCGTCCTCCTCGAAGATGTCGTCGTCTATCACGCCGACTGTGATCTCTGGATGTGGATTTTGGTTGTGATTAGTTCATGCTACTCCTTTTTATGCAAAGTTATTCCAACAGTAAACTTTAAAATCATATTTTTGTCAAAGCCAGTGGAAAAGTTTGCCAAAGGTGCTGCAGATGACCTCCGCTATTTAAGCCTAAATGTCAGGGATGTGTTTTTTGAAAATATGCCAGAAAGTATTGTATCACTGTTGTTTTTTTTACCTTTGAGGGTCTCTCCTGGTTTAAACAGCAGTGTTCCCTCCGCAAACTCATAATCTGAACCTGCGTTTGCTGTTCCGTCCTCCGTGCGATAATCCACCTGGGGGAGATAGGAACACAGAGAGATGGGAAGCGGGGTGAGACGAGGGTGAAGGGAGAGCGAAAAGAGCCGTCAAAACATGAAACAGTAGTGAAAAGATAGGAAAAAGGGGGCAGATAAACACAAACGGAGAGGGAGGACACAGAGAACAGAGAAGGAGAAAGAGATAGAGGAGGACGGCAAAGGAATGGAGGAGAGTCATTTGGGGAGATGTGAACAGAGGGTGAGAGAAAACAAGATGAACTGCTTCATTAAACTGGGCCCTCTGGTCAGATACAGCATGATAATAAAGACTTTGAAGATAGTACAACAAAACTTTCCCTGTATCCTCTCCATTCTCTCCATCTGTCCTGTTTATTAACCCTCTCCATCCCATACAAAGCCTTACACATTTGCCCTCATTGGTTATAATCACTTTGTATACTGAGGATTCATATTTTTCAGATGTTTGAAATATATGTGATTATAATAACAGAAAAGTGATGAATTGCCTAAAATGTTATTTATATATGAATAGCCTGTCAGCCAATGATAGAGGATAAAGTACACAGTAGATTTCTTTGAACTTTTCTTGTATATGCAACAAGACTTAAATTGCAGTCTGGGATTAAGAATAGATTCTTGAAACTTTTGACCATTTCAACAAGTGCGTCATAAACCACAAGTAGCCTCATAGAGAAACCCTGTTTGGTGGAGGTAATAATGTGTGTGGGCTTAAAAGGCCACTTCACTTAACATCCTCAGCCCTCAGTAGACGGCGGACTGAGGCCATGCCGTAAGACTTCCTCTACAGACAGCACTGATGTTGCATCGTAGTTTAATTTGTATACAGGGAGAAGATCAGGGGAGACGCAGTAAAGCCAAGCCCCTGTAGTAATAGTGAGCAGATCCCGTATCATGTCACTGACACAGACCCCCTGTGGGAGACTTTAAAGAAAATCTCTTAATCAGAGCATGAGGCCAGCGTTAAACCCAAACTCAATGAGCCTTTGCCAGAGGATGTGTTTTGAGCTGAAATCAAAAGATCTGGAGAATAAAATGTTTTGTATTTTGTTTCCCAGCTCTCCTTCATCATCCACTTCTATAGCTGTAGCAGCATCCGACCAGAGAAGAGAACAAGGAAGCTCTCTAGAGGTGACGACATGTTATGATTAAGATCAGACAAGAGCAGGAAAACTGCCAAAGATGTGAGTGAAATCAGTTCAGAGTCGATTTTTGTGTTTACTGTGCTGTTTGCTTTTGGCTCCTCTCCCTCACACACACAAACAAAACACACTTTTTTTATACACACTTTGATTGCTATTCTTCTGAACTCCACTCTCTTGCATTAATGCCACACACACACCTTGACAGTAACTCCGGAGTCTCCTCCACGTCTGGCAACGGTCAGTTTCAGGGAGCCACAGTTTTCAAAGCACTGGTACAAAAAGGGGTCAAACTCCATCCTGATGGTGTGAGGGTCGTCCTCCTGTGCATGGATCTCATGGCTGCTCACCACCTGCAAAAACAAAAAGACAGACAGACAGACAGCAAAAAAAGTCAGATCGGAGTTTTCTAATTTTGAATAACGGTGACGAGTGGAGATTATGTGTGACTCACCTTGCGAGCCTGGTCGGCAGCGTGCTTCTTGAGGATGTTGCCGGCTCCGATCATCATCCTGGTTGCCTGGATACGGTAGAACGCTCTGCTCTTCTGCTGCTGCATCAGGACCTGATCAACAAAACCAATCAATCAGCAAAGTCATCTATTGTATTCATCATGATAATCTATGACTCTTTGTTTTTTTTCCAGATTGGTGTTTCTTTTACAAAAGTTTCTACTTTCAAACTGACAGCTGCTATTTAAAGGCTGAGCAGTGAATCTCTCGTGGGGGATTTCTTTCTCTGTCTCTACAGGAAGACTAGAGGTCACTGAGTTGCTTGACAACGCTTCGATAGGCTGGATGCTTGAGGTCTACACCCAGATCCTGCACTTGCAGTATGCAGGCCTATATCTCTGGGGTTTGTGACGCTGGAGCTTCAACCATGATTTAAAAAGTTGTAACCGTCTGTGCTTTCTGACAAAGATATTGCCAGATCAGTCAAAATAAATGAGTACATGAGTGAAATCACGCTTCAATGAAAATGTATGGCTGAATAGCAATTTAGGATCCTAACGATCCAACAAATAGGAAATGAACAAATTAGCCACTGTAGATTTGGAGACCATTAGATTAAATGTGGGTTCATAGCTGGGAACACTGCGATTTATTTTTGATTAAAGGGAAGCGAGAATCCTTAAAATAAAATAAAATCTGCATTTGCAGGAATTGAAGCAGTAGCGGTTAGTTTAGTTAAAAATGTGATCTGGTTTTGCTGAGCAAGCTGGCCTCACTTAATTAAAGTCCAAATCCACCACGGGGGACTGCTATTTAATTTAATTGAATTCTTCACAATGACCACAAAAAACGTTAATCTATTGGGTTGAGATAAATCTCCGAGGCAGCTGCCATTTCTATTTACAGCACACGGCTGAGGGAGTAGCTGCAGGGGGAGGGAGGCTTGTATGCAAACAAACATCTGGAAGTTGCCCAATGCACCTTGGGGTGCCTGCCAAACATCTTACCTTCCTTCCCTCATCACCAAAAATAAATGACCAAAACCAAGAAATGACTTAGAGGGGAAGCAAAGGGAAGGAGGAGCAGAAAGCCGAGAAAGGGAGAGCAGCAGAAACCTGGACAGCTTCTACAGTTCAGCATTAAAGGATGAAACCGGAGGTAAAAACAGGAATACTCTTTAATGTTTTTAAGCAACTGTAAGTAGAACAGCCATCTATAAGCAGCTCCTTTCTTTTTGCAAGGGATGAGAACAGATTAACCGACTAGTCGATTAATCCCTGTGGGACACACTGACAATCCAAACTCAAACTAAACGAATGCCAAATTTAACCAAAAGTTAAATTTAGGACAAAGCAATATGTTTTAATGGCTTATAAATATCAATTCACAAATTGTAAATCTAAACTCCCCCAAAAATCTTAACTCAAGGTCCCCTTGGCTGCTTTTGTTTTGTTTAACCTTCTTTACTCACAGTCTTCTTTAGCACATGAACTCAATGAGATGTGGCTGTAAACTCAGAAGGAAAGCTAACAAGTGGACCTTGTGTTACACATTTTTTCGTCAAGCTACGGCTTTCCAAGTCCAAGAATGAACCTTCACGCTAACATATCTAATGTTCGTACAACTTACCGGGCAGAAAATCCCCTGGATGTCAGAGGGGCTGCATGTTACAGTGCTGTCAATCAAGCCAATCCTTTCTGCCCACTAGTGGTTTCATCAGCACATAACATGAAATGAGGAGCGTCCTAGAAAACTGAGTATCGTATCTTCTATACTTAACCGCTCAGAAGTTGCTCTGGAACAACTTGAAATCGTCTCTGTATAACAGCTGTGTGCTGTCCCTGTTATCACCTAAACACCTTGTTCACATCTCAATGTGTCACAGCGTCATCTCCAGCACAAAGTCACCCTCAGAGGAGTCGCATACGAAATGTGACGCATGACTTTATGTTTCAATTTATTGCTAGGTGTAAAAAGAGCTTTAGCTCAGAAACTGAGTGAAGACGGAGCAACGTCGAGATGGAGTGGAGATAAGGCGATCAAGTTAGAAGTGCCTTAATAATTAGCAGCTAGTAGCATCCAGTCATATTCATACAGGTGGACACAACATTCAAACTTTCAGGGTTTATCAAATTCTTGACTAAAATGTAATGTATGTGTATGTCTTGGAGTTGCTTGACATTTTGGTACATAAGAAGATTGACAGAAGTGTGAAGCTAGAGCCAGAAAGCCATTAGCTTAGCTTTGCATAACAACTGGAAGCCAGGGGAAACAGTTAGCTTGTCTCCCTCCAAATGCCCAAAACTATATCTGCTAGCACCTCTAAAGTTCAGTTATGAACACATATCGCATTTGTATAATCCATAGAAACTGACAAACAGACATTTTGTGGCTTTAGAGTGAGAACGCTGGTCATTTTTTGGGGGAAAATGGCAACACCAGGAAGTCACTGTGCTTGGCTGCAGTTTGTTATTAAATGGCATGCAACTTGCCATAAAACCACACATTTCATAAAATTTGTATTAAAACCAATAGGTTTCTGTTTGCACACAGACATGTTAATTCGTCAGTTTTGAACATTGGACAAAGCCAGGCTAGCTGTTTCCCCCTGCTTCCAGTCTTTATGCTAAGCTAAGCTAATCGACACCCAGTCCTAACTTCATACTTATCCCACAAACATGAGAGTGGTATCGATAATTTCAACGACTCTTGACAAAAAAATATACTTCCCAAAATGTCTAACTATCCCTTTAAAATATATTCCCCTTATTAAGAAATTGATGCGCACATATAAGCACACTCCTGCTAACCTGATAATTTGCCATCTCAATCAGCTGCTCCGTGTCTTTATCCGGGTGCCTTTGCTTCAGATCCTTCAGCGTCCTCGCCATGTCCCTTCTGGCCACGTCCTCCTCATCTTTCACTCCTCCGTCCTCCATCATCCCTCCATCCATCCCGCTGTGACTGTTCAACGCCATCTGTCCGTCCAGCTCCAGCATGTCCATCTTGGTGAAGCCCCCCGGGCCCAGCGCTCCACCTCCAGCCATCCCCATTCCTCCATCCGGCCCTCCCTCGGTTTCAATGATGATGCCGCGGCGCTTGTCAGCGCGGTAGCGCTTGCGGACGTACTTGTAGAAGAGGAGGCGACGGTCGGCCACCCAGGCCTGGACCACGCAGAGCGGGAAGAAGAGGAAGGTCAGCACAGCCTCCCATACCTAGAGGAGAGAAGAGACAGAGTTAACAGCTCCCTACCCAACTTTCTCTTTTTTTCCCCGAACTTTCACAACTTTCATTCCCGTCTATTCTCACCTCCACCTCTCCAGGGGAAAAGACACTCAGAATCAGGTAAAGCCAGATGTAGGCGAAGATACTCCAGGCTGCTGTGACGAAGAACACCCGAAGGTGTTTAATTTTGCGCGTCTCTCCATCAGGAACCACGTACACACACAGGGAGATGATGACGAACATGTTGAAGGCAGCACTGCCCACGATGGTGCTGGGACCCAGAGAGCCAGCCTCAAAATTGTGACCACACACCTATAGGTGGGGAGAAAATCCGATGACTGTGTTCCCATTACATTCTGTATTGGTTAATCTAATGTGTAACCCAACCATCTGGCTCATATTGTGCTCACCTCAATAACTGACAGCAGTATCTCTGGAGCGCTAGAACCCAAGGCCATTAAAGTGAGATTAGAAACGGTCTCATTCCAGATCCTGACCGTGGCGGTGGTGGTCTCACCATTCGGCCTCTTTATAGTGATTTCCTTCTCCTGGGAGGTAATGACCTGGAGAGGAGAGGAGAGGAGAGGAGAGGACAGGAGAAGAGGAGCATAGGCAACCAAAGTAGAGGGTGCACCAAATGGAAAGGACAGCAAAGGCAAAAAGAAAAGCAACAAAAAGGAAAGGAAAGAAGAGTAGAAGAGCCACCGAAGGGAAAAGAGAGAAAAGTGATGAGGAAAAGCAAGGAAAGGAAAGGAATAAGCAATTTCAGTATTTAACCACAGAGCTGTCAAACATGAGTCATATTAAATTATATCCATTGTATTTCTCCAAGCTAATGATGACAGGCGATAACTGACATGATATATAACTGCATGAAGTCAGGAGCAGAAACAATGGAACATCTCAACTGTAAAATAAGTTGTGTGGTTATTCATCTCTTGCCTACCTCTATAGAAGACATGAATCGGTCTGCGACAATGCTCATGCCCAGGAACATATAGATCATTGCTACGAAGTAAACAATGGCCCGTGCCACTTTGTCGCCTACAGAGGGGTTCTGAGGGTTCCACACGGGCAGTACCACTCCTGAGATGAGGAAAAAAAGATAGTCAAACTGAGTTTTTCAGGAGTTTTGCAGCAAAGAGATCACAAGAGATATCTGCTTGCAACTATGTGGTGTGCTCACCTTAATATTCTCTCCCTCTCTAATCATTTACTGCCTGCCGCTGAGGGAATTTTGTAAAACGATCAGTGGCAGCACAACCTGATTAAGGATTATAATATGTGGGAGCTTTTCCATAATAAAAAGTATTGAAATGAATCCAAGGCAGTGCACTGGCAGAATCAGCTGATAACTCACCAGTTGCTCAGGAGGCAAAGAAACACTGTCACCTTTGTATGGTGAGGCGTTCCTTGCGTGGGTGAGTTATGAATATTCTGCTGACATTGTTCAACGTTGAATATGCATTAACACCTGGCAAATATATCTCTTTCCTGTTATTTGCGGAGCCTCTGGACGGGTCGCACAGAATGACTAAGATATACTGCAATAAGTGCTGGGAGGTTATTTATAGGCTATTTTAGAAATGAAGGATTCCTTAAACCAATATACTGGTACTGAGAAATATACAATACACTATGAAGTAAAGCAGTGCTGTGACCTCAAAATATGAGCAAAATTTACATTTTAAAATGTTACAGTAATTCACCACAGGAAAACCGTTGGGTATCACTGGTGAACTTTACTGATCTAAACCATCATTATGTTCAGCTGTGACAAAGGCTGGTGACATCATTAGCTTACATGGCTGGCACTAGAGCACTTTCCCCTAGTTAACCCCTCTCAATAAGCTGCTGAGTTAAGGTCAGACATCTTTCACATGTAATGTTAATCCATCCTTACATGCATTAGACTGCAGTTTTCTCACAGATAAGGCCAACCCACCTTCCTGACAGGGGTCTCCACTCGCTGAACAGTTCTCAGATGAACCTGCATGCACCGATCCAGGACATGACAGGAGGAGGAAGGCGGAGAGGAGGAAGAGGAGGAGGGGCGAGGAGAGGCGGGAGGGGAGAGAGGATGGATGCGCAGATACGGCTGCTGGAGCCATTGCTGCTGAGGCAGTCGGGCCTTCGCTGGACTCTACAGACTTCTACTGTCGAGGCAGCTCGTCGTGACGTCCAAATCCTTGAGATAGACAGAGAAAAGAGACAGAAGGGGAGTCGTTATTCAACCTTTCAATCACACTGCTGAGTGAACTCGCTGTTTTCCTGTTGGTTTCAATGAATTCGCAATAAAACCACCTTCTGCTGCTTTTAAATCAACTCGATTGCCTTTAATTAATGCATAGAGAAAGTGGTTAAAGTGAGGTTAATAGCACAGGGTGAGCTAAAGTGTCTGCAGCTTAAGTGGCCTTTCAGAAAAACCCTGTATTTAATGAGAATTAAAATAACAATAACAACATTCTTCTTTTTTAATAGAACTCAATAGGAGGTGTTTGCAAAGTGCTTTCAGGTGATTACCAAGAAGCAATAAAAGCAATGATGAAAGGTCATTACAGCGCATAAAAAACAAAGCTAATAAAGAAAAGTGTGAAGAAATGCTGTAAATGACAACACACTTGTAGCCAGCATCTGTAATAAAGTTAAAATAATAAAGTCTATAAAAAGCTGAAGTCGATGTAGCCGGCCTGAGCTCCTAGAGGAGCCAAGATGAAGAAGAAAAAAAAATCAATCGCCTCTTGTTTTTAATCTGGACTGCAGAACAGTCAATAGGAACCTCTTTTTAGCTGCACCAGAGCAGACAGGGGACACACAGTACTATATTTGAAATGTGGACTTTAGAACTATGGGCTTGTTTTTAATTTAGACTCTGTGATAGAAATCCCTCATCCCTAAAATGTGAACAGCAAACTCTAAAAATCAATTGTGATTACAGATGACCAACGTAAAGATGTCAGTGGGCTGATAGAATCCAGGCAAAGGTAAAGGTTTGCTTTCACAATTCAGGGGAGACGCTCCCACCACTCTCTATAAACTCCAGTGGCAATAAGTATTCACATAAACCAAAAAGACTTCACTCCCTACTCCCTAGTCCCCTATATAGTGAGTTTCATGTTGTAGTGCTATACGAATGTATGGTGACATTTATTATACCCTATAAAGTGGACTCAAAGTATCCCAAAATGCATTATGAAAGGTAGAGTACATATGGTCCCTAACCGAGCACCATATAATGTTGCTCCGTGTCTGCTGGATGTTTAAATATAGGCAACCGTTTGCCAACAGCTTTGTTGTAACAACTTTATAAGGTCATAATGTGTCATTAGTGTTTACAGCTTGTTGTAAGTGTCCCAGAAATCAATTCAATTTGGGAACTCTTTCAATCTTAAAGCAATGGAGGAAGTGCTGCCCGAGAGGTTATGTTCAGGGCATAACCTCCCCAAAAAAGAAAGAATGAGAAACTGCTGGGTCACATCAGGAAAACATATAAAGAGAGGAAGTGCAGATACAAACACAAACGGTGTCAGTCATGTAGTGCTAAAGTTGCTGACCTTGTACTCGTATATTCTCTCACACACACACACACACACTCCACACTCATGGTTAGTCAGCCTTGGGTTAAAAATTGCTGACCCCGTCTTCGCACAAACACATGCACGCCCACACACACACACACACGACTACAGTTAGTCATCTGTGGTGACATTAGCGGGGAGTTGCTGACCCCGTCTTCATTTATCTTCCAGGGTCTCGCTGCTCTGACAACATCCTGTCACTTCAATACTCGACTCGCTTCTCTCTTCTGCCGTCTATCCCCGCTACTAACCCCCCAACCCCCCCACACACCCTCCTTCCTTCTGTCTTCCCTTTGGTCTTTCTTTCTGCTCAGTCAAAAAGATGGACTTCACTCCTGCGTCACAGATTTCTGTAAGTTTATCTTAAGAGTGATTATGTAGTTCTGCAGGTGTCGCGTTGGGAGAGTACTCCGTTGATTTAGCATTGCACTCCTGTAACGTTGTCGGACTCACGAAGAGCAAAAGAAAAAGTATCAAAATCAGAACTATTGTTTATAGTATTCCATGCATTCTTCTTCTTCATAAAAAAAAAACTGGCGCCTACATTACACACAATATAACTCAAGAGCCATAAGTTGAGTTGAGGTCCATCCTCACTCCACGGTACAAACCCAACTCTGAGACATTGATGATGCTCAAAACGCCCCCAAAAGGACTTCGCTCTCCCTTTTCTGCAGACGTAATTCACCAGTATCACTCAGCCTTCTTACTCTCCTCTCTCTGCCTTTTACCTGCTTCATTGAATCTCATATTTTCTTCCCCCTCACATCTTGTCCATCTCCACCTCCCTCTTCCATCAGGCTCACTCAACTCCTTTCTGTGTATCTACGTAAGTTAATGTCCTGCCGTCCTCCGTCTCTCTCTCCGCCTACACACACACACACACACTCACCACTTCACGTCTCAAGCACCTCTCCATATACCATGCTGCTGCTCGCTCTCTCTTTCACACCTCCTCTCCCTCCAACCTCATCATGTCTTTTATGTCGTCCTCATCCGTAAACAAATCGGTTCCATTTTTAGTCCACAATATGTACATTTGACATAGTAAAGGATTACGGGTTGCTAATGGAAAGGGAGGTGTGCACTTCTTTTTTATAGAATTTAACCTAAACTGGATAGTGACAGAAAGTAATTAGATGAGAGGATGACTGTTAATATGCAAATGCAAAGTGGCAAAATGCAGAATTAAAAGGCTCTGGTTAAACATGCAGCCTAGGCTTAATTTCAGATTTAAAAGCTAATTTGTGTGTCATGGTATTTATAATTTCCATAGATGCATTTGTGTTAAAAAAAAAAAAAAAGAGTCTATTATCCTTTCTTAAGCCGAGTCAGGGCGGTCTTTCATTTTCTGACCTGACTTAAGTGCTTCCCTGTAATATAAATGTGCAAGGCTGCACGACAGAAAGAGCAAATCAATAAAAAAAAAAAGAAAAGTTGCAGAATATTACCTGACAAAGTGCCAGCTTTACTGTGAAAAGATAAAGGATCGATAAGAGCTATGCAGAAGGTGCTGCAATGATTCATCGTCATGAAGTTAAGTGGGACTTTAACACTTGAAGAAGATAGAAAAAATGGATCTTGTTAATCTATACAATCTCAGGAAGTTGCACACTTCGATGTTTGGTTTCAGTGACGTATCAATAGTTTGAAAAAAAAATATGTACAGCAGATTCAATCTTTATTGTCTTGGTCTTAATAAACCCAAATGATGACACAATGCACAATGCACTGACACACTCGCATAAACACGCACCTGTGAAAATGTTCTGCTTTCAATCAAGCCAACAGGTGTTCACAGTGTGAATACATGTGTGAGTATCGAGGCAGATCATTTGATGATGCATGTTTACAGCGTCTTCGTAAGGCGAAAGGCTGGCAGACATCGATATAACCAGGCGATAATGAGCAAAATGAAGAGATGAAGAGAAGAGACTGTTACTGTCCGAGCAGGATGGCATAATGTTTGAAGATAAAAGATTTTAAAAAATGTGTATCATTTATGGCCATTGTTTCTTCAGCAATAGCATTCAATGTATTAACATTCTGTAAATGATCTTTCTAAATAGTAGTTGGCGGAGTCAGCCGTCGCAGCACTGAATTCAAATCGCTGTGACACGGAAAAAAATGCTTGCAATCCAGTATTACTGTCACTCTCATAACGCCATGTGGGCTGCAAGTTACTGCTAATGCAAAGCCAACATTATTTGATGTTTCATATTACATTACAGTCATTTAGCTTTTATCCAAAGCGACTTACAATTCAGATTCTATCACATTTCTACACCGTAGGCACAGCTACGGGAGCAATTTTGGGGTTAAGTGTCTTGCTCAAGGACACATCGACATGCGACTAGCAGAGCCAGAGCCGGGGTTTGAACCGCCGACCCTCTGATTGAAAGACGGCCCTGCTATCCCCTTAGCCACAGTCGCCCCCATATTAAAGGCGTCCAAGTAATCACAAGAAAACAAGAAACTTGAATATTGCAAGGATCCACCACTGGTGCCAAATCAACCAGGGCTGGAATCTTAAGGATTAGAACTTTACAGCCCTGGGCATAAGGCAGCAAGAATTAGAGATAATGAAAATCTCTTATCATAAAGCAATATATAAAGAAAGGACACCACAACAATAAACAGTACTGACCGAAAGAAACGATCTGCCTGGAGAAACAGTGGCTGAATAAACCGGAACAACAATGTCCGTATCAAAAGTGAATTTGGAAAATGTTAAGTATAGCATGTGCCAGAGGGCCTGGAGGATAAAATGAAGGCAGACAACGCACATATTGACACACACACACACACACACATGAACATGCACACACAGACAGACACACAAGCTTTGCCCCGACCCGTTTATTGAAAGCAGTAAGAGCATTGACCATGGTTGTTGATTCATATCACATCAGCTGTGTTTTGCTGCTCTGCCTCCTTGGGCACCATGAATCACCACTCTCTCTCACACACACACACACACACACATACATGCACGCACACGCACACGCTCACACAGTGCAGAAGGCTAATTTCTCAGCGTTTAATGACATCTGATTCATCACATCTTCATGGGCTCTGCTAGCATTAGCCCACCCCGCTTCTTTGTCTTTTTCCTCCATCCAGCCATCTTTTAACACTGCTAGCACTGCCATAACAAGTCATAAGACCTCATATTGACAATAACTGAATTGAAACCCTATCACTGTTTTTAGTGTGAATCACCTGTGACTCTCTGAGTAAAGTGTGAGCTACAAAGGCGTAGGTAGTGTTTTGTTTTTGTAATATCTCTTTGCCCTCCAGCTAAAGACATTTTTATGTAACCACGACATAGTGGTTAAAACCTGGATTTATACTCTCTGAAGACCACAAGTATATGTTTTCATTGCCTTGGTTTTACAGCACTGTTGTGTGCCTTCTACTCTTTTGAAGGTACTGATCTCTCTGTCTGATTTCTCAGTTGCTCCATTGGGCGACTTTTGAGCTTTGAATGAGTGCAGCTTGAGAACCTGGTATGTTTGTCAGTAAGACCAGGACTTTGCAGTCAGAGCCCTTCAGCGCTGGAGTGACCTGCAGAAGGAGATCAGTGCGAGCTATCTCTTTTTCTTAATTTCAATCAGAATATATCCAGAACATTACATTCGCTCTTCCCCTCTCCATCACAATCTCCTCTCCATCTTCCGCGTCCCCATACGTCCCTCTATCTTCTAACCCCTCCGTCTCTTCATCCCTAACTTCTCCTATGACTCCTCCAATTCCTCGCTCCACTATCCATCTCTCCGTCCCTATTTCCCTCCATCTCGAACAAAGTTATTATCTCTCCTCCACAGATAGTGAAGGGGAACAAGATGAAGCCAGCGTGACTGATCGTGGTCATATCTTCAGTGTGTGTGTGTGTGTGCAGGCTGTTCCCTGCAACTTTACTGGTGTTGAGCTGTGTGTGACAATTTGCTGTGTGTGAGCGTGTGCATGGTTATGTGTGCGTGCGTGCGTGCATGCGTGTGTGTGAATGTGCATGCGTGACTGATCGCTGGCTGTAGCCGTGGAAGCTGTAGGCTGGGAGGGGGAGGGGGGTTTGGTGGTGGAGGGGGGAGGCAATGAGGCGGCGAGGCAAACCCAGGGGGGAGCAGTTATTGTGGGGGGGGGGGGGGAGCAGTGGCATTGGCTGCCTGTGGTACACAGAGCTCAAAGAGCTTGGTTACTTGAGTTGGACAAGATTAGAGAGATGAGGAGAGGAGGATGATGCAACAGAGAGAGGGGGGAAGGGGGAGAGAAAAGGTAGTGAGAAGAATAAATGAAAGCGCTGAGATAAAACCAAAGAAAGGCAGGGAGGAGATAAAGAAAGAGGTGGAGAAAGAGAGGCAGTGCGTGAGTGTGGCTCCGGGATTACAGCTATCGAGCGGCTGAAGAGCTGATGAGATGCGTAATTAGGCAGATTTAAGGGGGCGATAGCAAACGTGCCCCACTGGGCCGTGGATACAGCTGTCCAAGCATGTTAGAGAGTGCTGCGAAGGGCTGCCCATATTCCGCAGCACAGTGCAGATTTAAGGCGATCGCGAACGCAACACAGTGGAACGAAAAGAAAGACATCAGGGATGCGGCCCAGTCGGTCCCCTTTCAAACGTATACGAACGCCTCGCATTCACCAGTAAGCTTTCAGTTTTTGAAGTGTGTGCGCGTGGCCACTGGTCTGAAGAGGATTGTGAATGCAATCTGCAGGCAGACGGACAGCTGTCCACCACATTCGCCGCATCGTTACTATGAGATGTTACACATATAGAAATCCGATTACCCTGGAAGAGTCAGACATTTCAGACAGGTTCAAATATTCATAGGTGTCAGTAAACGCACCCCGTAGAGTCTAGACTTTCCTAGTTGAAGCTGCTTCAAAATGTTGCACAGATTCACAGTGCTTGCAATCGCATCCCACTAGAGCTAAGAGCAGCCGGTGATGCACCTACTCTACTTTTATTCTGGGAGAAAAGCCTGATGATAGATTGCTACACATGTAATGTATGTCTTTAGTAAAGCAACATCTTGGCTAATCATTTCTGGCAGTAGTATTTAACTGCAAACACAACATTTAATATTCCAAATCAAATTTATAAGCAGTTGGAGACAGACTAAACAAAATGCCTTTAGCAGTGTGTGTGTGTGTGTGTGTGTGTGTGTGTGTGTGGTCAGTACTCTGGTGGTCACTCAATGTTTCTCCCTACAGGACTGCGCTCGATATCGATCTGCCACGGAGCTCATCCATCACTCTTAGGACAAACACACACTCCCTCCCTCATACACTGCCACAAGGTTCATGGACGTGACTGACCAAACAAAAAACCATCGATACCATCGAACACACACACAGATATACAATCATGCATTTTGACAAAATACAGTGCTATATGATGGACAGAAAGACGGATCAAGCCTCGAGCCAAGCTCACAAAGGTTAAGACCGTGGGAGAGAGTATAATGTCTAATCCCACAGTTTTTTGGTGACAACTTTATTCCTACCCTTTCTTTTTGTTCTCTTCCTCAAAAAACACTTCTTTGAAAACACTTCCTCTTTTTGTCATGTGGCCGCACGGAAGACAATTCAACTGCCCTCGAATAAAGAACAAGAGAAGGTGAAGTGAAGTTCATGAGTAGAGGAGTCTTGCTGTTCTCTGCCCCCAGAAGAGTCTGGCTCCTTCAGTTGCAGCATACAAATATCACCACAGGACACCAAGTCAGTCTGGGTTAATGTTGTCCTGCCTAAAGCAATAAAACCTTTCCACTCTCTTCATTTCCCTTCATGACTAATTTTGTCTGTGCTTTAACATTTGTTTTTTTTAATCTTCTACTATAATCTAACCCTTTAAAATGCTGTTATGTGTTCTTCTGTATATGAGGCTATGGGCCTGCAGCCAAAGCTCTCACTTTTCTCCCTTTCCGTCCCTTCATCGGCATGCTGCATGAACATGTGAACGTTTGTGTGGGCGAGGACATCAGCCAAATGGGGTTAAAAGGGTTTTAATGGGCTGTGACATAAAAACAAGAGAAGATGAAGCATGATATGATGATGAGGATGTGTGTGTGTGTGTGTGTGTGTGTGTGTGTGTGTGTGTGTGTGTGAGAGCTTGTTATGCGAATACATGCAAGGGTACTTTTTTTAAGAGGTGAGTACAAGAGGCCAGGGGCATGAAAATCAGAGAACTTTGGAGGTGGAAATTAATTTGTTGGAGCACTTAGGAAGAGTGCATAAATAAGCCTGATTTTAGCAGTGGTGGGCATGCATATATATATATATACATGTGTGTGTGAGTGTGAGGAAACGTGTTTGTCGCTAGTCAACTAGCATAAAAAAATATACAAAGCAACTGTGTGTTTTGACTAAAATGCATTGTGTGTATTTCTGGAAGTCTTCTTCTCCTTTGTTGGCGCACTGCCGGACCGCTCATAAAAGCATTGCTCCGTAGCACCACTAGCGGTCACAAACTCCACAGGGTTCCTTTAATTGTCTCTGGAGATGCATGTTAAGGAAGAGCACAATTGAAAGCACTGTAGTTATTTAACTGTCAAATCAAGGCCGTTGAAAAGTGAGTTAACCAAAACAACACACCCCGTCCATCAGCAGGCTTTACTAGGACACAGGTGTACAAGGCTGGCAGTGACCAAACTGAACAGGACTTAAGTTACATCTGTGACAAAGGCCGGCCAACATGAGGCAAATGCAATCATATGCGAGTCTGTGATGTTGAAGAGTTCATCATCACATCACATCCCGCTCATCCCCCGGGCTTGTTTTTACATGGATGATGCACGTTTGTCTTGCTTCCCTTCCCCTTTCTTTCCGCTCGTCCTCACCCGTTCCTCCCCCATTTCATTTGCTCTCCTGTTTTCCTCCTCCTCGCCTCCCGCTGCTCTCCTCTCCCACAATCCTTGTTTGTTTTTACACAAAATCCCTCTCTACCTCACTCCTGTTAGTCAAATCTCTCTGTGTCAAAACCTTTTCCATTCCTCTTTTCTCTGTCCGTCTTTCTGCCCTTTATCAAATCCTCTCTCCATCCCTCCCTCCGTCCGTCTGTCTTGCCCTCTCTCTTGTGTGACAAATAACAGCAATGTTAATAAAAAGGCAAAAGAAAATCCCCTCGTCACCGAGAGCTTAGAGGAAAGAGAGGGAGAGTAAAGGACAGATGCAATTTGCTCATATGGGAGGAGAATGGAGGGAGAAAAGGGGGAGAGGAAAAGCGGTAGAAACAAATACAACAATAATAATTGGAAGCTGCATTAATCCCTCCTGATCTCTCTCTTATATCCCCGACTAAAGTAAGCACACACACACACACACACAGTGTACCTGTCAATACGCACACACACTTAATTTCTTCATGTCACACTCACTCACCAACACGCAGTTTCCCTCTCTGTCTGCACAAATACTCTGTCCTTTAAACACACACTCTTATCTTTATCTCTTCACACACTCACAGCGTCACCCACGCTCGTCATGCTACACAATGATGAGAACTTTGGTACCCCATTAGTCACCGTGGTAACAGCATAGGGCCAATCAAACATTTTCCAAACTCTCATGCTCGTAGTTGCCACCTTTTCAGTTGCTATAAATGGACTGTGTCTATTTTCCTCGGATTCTCTTTTCTTCTCTCTGTCCAACTAGTGTTTCTCTCTTTGTCACCCATGGATGGATTACTGAACGGGCCCATGAGCACAGAGGCCCAAGGTGTTAGGGCGCCCCCCCCCCCAGGCTTCACCTGCAAGATGTCACAGAAAGAGACACAAAACCACCACAAAGAGACACAAAACCACCAGAAAGAGACGCAAAACAACCACAGGGAGATGCAAGATGACCACAAAGAGATGCAAGATGACCACAAACAGACACAAAACAACTATGAAGTGATCATAGAAAAATGCTAAAAGACCATAACAAGATTCAAAGAGGCAAAAAAAACACAAAAAGATAACCTGAAGTTATGGAAAACAACCGCAAAGAGACTCAAGGAAGCACAATTACAACGACAACGTACAAAATTACTACAAAGAGACGCAAAACAACAACAAAGAGAATATAGAAAGAAAATAATACAGATATCACCATTTACTGGAAACTATTTTTCTTAAAAAATTAAAATTTCTTCTGACATATGTTTCTTTGTGTCAGTGATAGAAAATTCAACAAAACTGCATCTGTAAAAGTAGTTTACGAATATTTGAAGAAGAGACAAGTTTTTGCAAAAAATAAGCTGAAACTATTTGCAAATTAATTGATTGACAGGAAATGAGTCTGCAACTATTCTGATAATTGATAGGTTTGTACTGTGTATATACTGTATATATTCGATACATGCTAATGAAGTCGATTTTCAGCTACAGTGAGATACAGTGATATACAATAATGTGGCACTATTGCTGAACAATGAGTCGGACAGCACTTATCTTAAGTGCAATATGAAAGGAGCAAACCCGTCAGTGTTATATTCAAATGAAAGAAGGGATCATTAGACCAGGAAGAAAAAACAGAAAGAGAGAAGGGAGCAGAGACTGAAGAGCCTCTGCTGCTGTGGCGTTACCACAGTGATTAATGGGAAAGTTATCATTATGAGAACGAAATGAGTGGGTGATGCACTCAGTGCGCGTGTGTGTGTGTGTGTGTGTGTGTGTGTGTGTGTGTGTGTGTGTGTGTGTGTGTCGGCCAGATGGGAGAAATCAGAGAGCAATGTTAGCGGATTATTGATATGGATTATTCATTAGCTAAATCAATTAGATAAATTAGACTGTTAAATTGAGATTAAAATAACAAGCTGAAGCAAACAGACAAACACACACTGGATTTTGATCCTTTTTGGTAGCATGAAAGGTCAAAGGGGCTTTAAGAAATGCAATTCACATTTTCAATTTCACTTGGGGTGTAAAGATTAGCGGTTCAAGTCACTGAAAGGGATCAGGGATTCGAATGAAAAAGCTGTTGAACTGTTTTATTTTATTTTTGTTGTACCCACTTTCTCTTTCTCTCTTTACCTATTTTCCCCTAAAAAACCCTCCCAAGTGCAAAGATCCAAAAGAAGCATCTGCGCTCGCAATCTGCCCGGACCTGCTGGTAAAACCAATGAAAGCATCGCTGCTGTAATTTTGAATGTGAGGGTATAGCTCTATTCATGTGTGTGAGAGGGTGTGTGGGTGTGTGAGTGCGTGGGCATATAAAGTGTTGGGATGTCAGAGTGAGAGGAGAGGAGAGGGAGCTCAACAATTAAACACACACACACACACACACACACACACACACACACAGGTTGTACACTGTGTGAAGTGGTCGGAATGAACCTTTACTGCCATTATGAGGAAGAGAATAGTCACCGTTCCTGCCAGGCTGAATAGCTGCCGGTTGGCTTGGGCTGTAACACACACACACACACACACACACATACATACACACACACATCAGTTTTCATCCTCTTCACATGCACAGGCACAAACAATGACTATTAAATGCAAATGGATGTGGATAGCCCTTCACTGTCTGCGCTGTAATGACTAGGACAGTTGAGTAATGAGGTTGGCGAGACGTTAAACAGGTACAATTAGCGCAGGAACACACATTCACACACACACATTCACTGCAGCACAGGCTTAGCCACAGATGAGCAAGGTTGGCGGTTTAATCCAGTTGGAGGACAGACGGCAAGGCCAGAAAGAAAGGGACAAAGACGACGAGAGGGGGGAGAAAAGAAAGAAAGAGGGGAGAAAACAGCAAGAGTGGGATAGATTTAGATTGGGAGGGGGACATTTTCGGGGCTTGGCAGCGAATCAATTCACAGCATTACCAGCAGCGACACCAAAGAGGCCTGGTAATCACCAGTTAAATAGACCGTGTTACCTCAAGGTCACACACCTACTCACACACGCTCAGGAATGAAACCAGACAGCGGTGTGAGAGATCGTAGACATGGCACTATTTCACATGAATTCACTCGCTTCAGATTCATCCTTGAATGTGCATCTTTTAAATTATGTCAACAACCTCACACCACACAGTTTGAGTCGTATACTGTGCACTGTGACTTTATTGACCGTTTGGGGAGCTCAGTGGAAGCTGGCAAATTGTGTGCGCATTGATTTGACTTAAATGAGGCTCCTGCAGGCTTCCATTTTTTGAGTCCTTGTGTGGCTGAGCAAACTGACTACCTGATGACTATGTTCATTTCCATTGGACCCAAAGGCTTATTTTACCACCAAAATGTTGACCCGGGACACTATAGAATCACTGTTGCTCACTCGTACTCACATTATAAACAACATAAATAAAAGGATAATATGGTTTCTATGAGTTATTTTGGGATAGTGGGAGTCAGGCGTCATGCCACTTTGCGAAAATCACCCCATATAGCCCAGCGCTATTGCTGACAAACTCCGGTCTCCTGCATGAAAGTATGAAACGCTACATGCATGCATGTATAATAAGAACCAACACACACACACACACACACACACACACACGTATCCTTTCTCCTTTAAAAACCCTTCTCTGAAAGACATTTCTGAAACATAAGCCCCATATACTCTGGGACTCACCCCTGATACTCCTTTGTGTCTGTGAGGTAAAAACTGGCAGCAGAACCTGTTATTTTCCACATGTCTGGGCTATAAGCTACAGCTGCGATTTAGCTCAAATCAACCGTGGTGCTGAGGCACTGTGGTCTGAGCACAGTCTGATTAGTTTGACCTCGTGTTTGAAGGTCTGTCTGAAGCATCACAAGACGTTGTTTCTACGACTGGAACAACCTAATCAGTGTTTGGCTCATTAGATATAAATTATTTTAATTAACGGGAGATAAAATCAATAGAGGACAAAGGTAAGAGAGGAGAAGACAGGAGAAGAGAGGAGAGGACAGGAGAGGACAACAGTTTATATTTATGATGTAGCTGATGACAAAAGGAAGGAGAGAGCATCAAGTGGAGCAGTGAGCAGAGGGAATGAGAGAATGCTATGAAAAGGGAGGAGAAGTCAGGAGCTAAAGGAGATATATAGCCTGACTAATATGGACAGTGTGGATTTCCATTTTAACCTTGAGGAGGAATAAAAATCCGATACACACAACCAGTGGCAGTCACACACACACACACAAGTGTGACTCATATACAAGTCTCTGGTAAGATGCTACATCCTGCACGAAATCCTTAAAACCCTCCAATCATCTGTGGAGTGAAAAATACAGCACGCAGTACACCACATTATACTCCAATTGTTCTATAATTGACTCTGTTATTGTTTGAAATGTCTTATATAAAACAAAAGTAAGATGGAGAAAGAGATCCGGGCCAAAAAATAAATAAAGAAAAGAAAAGCAAGACGTGTGTTTTGTGTATAATCTGTGAAGTGGCAGGGATCAATTTCAGCAGCGGCCATGCAGGGCAGTTTGGCCATGGCCTTCATAAGAGGCTCAGACCGGAGCAGTGGGGGGGGGGGGGACAATTTCACCCAATTTGTCTGGCCACTAATGCATTCATCTCTGGACAGCAGACGCACTCGGGATGTTTAATTTTAAAATGCACTCCATGTAAGATCACCCATTACACAGTGACAAAGTGGCATCAATCCTGTTACCACAAGAGAGGAGCAGAGAAAGTCAATCAGGTAAAGAGTCAAATCAGATCACCTCAAGTTACTTTTGGAATACTTTGCTTCTGAAAACAACACACCAAGCTACTTACAGAATGAAATTTTAATACATCTATCGGAATTTAATTTGACCAACTTTGCCTCTATGTATATGCGGCAGGAGTTGTTCGCCGTGTTTGCATTGTTGTCATTGTCAGTTAGAAAGCCATTAAATGTGGTCCAGACATTCATGTTCCCCTCAGAATGAATCGTAATGACTAAACTAAGAGAATACAGATACAACATGAGACAGTATGCTGTGCTGTTTAGTTAAAACAGGTTGACATCAAAAGTAAGCCTCTAACAAGTGTTCCAAATGCGTGTAAAACACAAAGCAAATGTCTGTAAAAACAACTCTGATATTGTAAATGTGGCGGCTGAAGAACAGACAGCTGAGACACTCCACTTCCGAAACACTGCCAGTGGACATTTGGACCACAACAGAAACAACTTGTGGCTCAACTGGAACGTGATGCAGCATCCGAGGTCAGAAAAGATCTGGTATTAACAGCAACTCATTACATCCCTACTCGGAGAACTTAGACGTGTATTCAAATTGCCTTTTTTTAGACCATGCCCCGACTGTTTATACACCTTTATAGGCATGTGATGTCATCATTTATGTCAAAGAGGACCAATCATGAAAAACTCACTTTTTCAGTGCTTGTGCACGTACATTTTGGGTATCTGGAGTGTCCAACAACCCACAAACTTGTGAAATAAGACAAACCAGTCATTTTTTTTGAGGGCCGCCTACATTAGAAAACATGCGATTCAATGAGCCATTCAGATGTGGCTTCCCTTCCTATGTCACATGCACACTCATAACAATATACCTCCCCCTATCGGAGTATCTACACCTATGGCTTGAGAACTACCTTTGCAAAGGTGCACCATATCTTTTCTCAGAAGCCAAACAGAGCAGACTGGGCTTCTTTGAGGATTGGGGGCTTAAAGGGACAGGAGTGTTTCAGACAGAGGGTGAATACAGGTATATTCAGACAGACTGTATGAGGAAATATGTGTTTTGTGTAAAAATGTGCTAGTAGAAACTCCAAATACAAGTATCAACCTGAAAATGAGTATATTATGTCCCCTTTAACATTCAGCTGACTTTATTTGTTTAGTACAAAGAAAGCTTTTCAGGACCCTGGGGCCAAGCCAAACCATCGATAATGTCTTGTGAAATGCCACAAGCACTTAGAAGAAAAAGCGAAATACTAGGAGTGAAATCCATTTTGTTCTACAAATTATAACAGTTATTCCACTGAAAAATACCCATTGCTGTCTCCAGCATTAGGAAAGGCTGCAGTATATCTGGTGAGAAATACACTGATGCCAGTGCAGAAGTAGTCGATGTGGCCTCCATTCCTGAAAAGAGCCAAGACCTTTCTGCCGGACACGTGACGATGCAGAGCCAAATTGTCCATTATGTAGGTGTGAGCGTCTGATCCCACCTCATTCCTGTAATGATAATGGCTTCCCGCAGTTAGCTGTTAATTACTGCTGCTGCCCGTATGTGTGTGTGTGTGTTTTCGTTCATTATGCCGAGCACGCTCAACGAGTTTGTGCAGCCATGAGTGTAACAAGGCCCCTCTCTGCTGCAGAGAGACCAAGACAGAGTAAAGGAGAGAGACAAAGTTAGATAGAGAGTCTAGGTGAGTCCCTGAGTCACCTTTAACCACCAGCACACACACACACACGTATCATTACGCACACACACACACGTATCATTACGCACACACACACACACACACCCGGTGTGGCGAGGTGACGTCAGAGCAGTTGATTTCAGTGGTCTGTACATGACACCCACCCATTAACACTATTAATGTTAAGACCGGGAATTAACCCCCTTAAACACAACTTCTGACCCGAACTGCACAGTTCTATGGAAATATAATTAAGAAATATATTTTCATTCTGTTAATATCTTTTCATTTATTCCAGTGGCAGTTAAGGAAGACTGTGTTGAGTTGCATTAAATTGTATTTTCTGTATTGTTTTTACATAAGTCTACATCTGAGCCATCAAAAATGGACTTTGGCCGCCCCGTAGGGGCCAGTGCTTGGAAACATTAGCGTCTATCCCTGCTGTAATCCCTCATGCTAACCTCATGGTTCCTTCCAATCCAACTACTGTTGTAGGTGCAGGGAAATCACCTCCTGTTCAGAGGATTTTTCCCAAGAAAAACTAAATCTGTGTCCCAATTCCACACTACTTCAAACTGACTAAGTGACAAGGTAAGCACTCACTGAAACGTCTGTATGCATACTAAACGTGCTTGGTGCCATCGATGTAGACTTTTCCCCCCCACACTCAGATGTATAAAGGAAATGGGTGAGCTACTCACAGCCCTACAATAAATTAAAATAAACTGTGAACGGTGGTGAGACGGCTCAGCGGCCATCTTGGAAAACAAAGTATAAAATCTTTGAAAAACATTTTTTGCTTGCTCAGTCCCACCAGACAGCTGGCATCCCACCCACTGTTTGTGTGAGGATTACAGTATGCACCAACCAACTGCTGCATCTCACTGACAACCAACACGTCAATAGTTCTGAGCAAAATGAGCCGTCATTTTTGGCTGTGACCGCCTCCCTGTGTGTTGCTATGGGGACCTAAGAAACATGCCTACATCGAGTCCGGTTGTTTGCTCTCCTGAAATGCTAAATTTGGACACAAGTGAAGCAGTAAATGTAAAAAACCTTTAAAACTGGATATTGGTTCGCTCACTTTTGTACTACATCAATCCCCATAGAGCAACAAAATGGACATCTGAGATTAGTACTTCAACCTTCATCTAGGAAGGATGATTAAGAGCAGCAAGAGGCCCGTGTTTCAGCCCTCAATGTAGATCTTTCTGAAGTGTCACATTAGATAAGAGAGAATGTCTCCGTCTTCCCCGTGGTGCTGAAGAGCAGAGGTCACAGCATACTCAGGGCAAGAACTGAAAATACTGGATGTGCTGGTTGCCAACCACACACACACAAGACACTAGAAATGTTTTGCTCTTTAATGGTGTCAGAATCCGGGACAGCATTGCTGTTTTTAGAAACAGCTAAAAGCAATGGCCAGCATGCTGACATTCTTGTAATACAAGGCTAACATGCTGATGTTTATACCAGGAATAATGTTTACCATGTTCACTATCTTACTGTTGCATTTTAGCGTGTGTTTGGCATACATCTTGGTCAATTCTTCTCTCTCAGTCAGCATCACTTATTTTAAGTTGCTTTGATCGCCATTTCTCTCTGTTGTCTCTCTGTTTTTTATCTCCTCATCTTCCTCCATTTGTTTCTGTGGTCAAGCCTCACCTGACCACGCTTATGGTTTTTAGGATCTTAGCATTTTACCCTGGTTAGAATCAGTGTTATTCCTCATAAAAGAGCCGCCAGCTCAATACTTCATCTCCAACATAGCGGTTTTCATCACCTTGCAAAGTCATTATAATGATCTAATTAGGTTTAATCTTGTCCTACACGCCATCTCCATAGCAATCATCCATCCGTTCCACACCTCCTGCAGCTTGCCTGTACTCCACTGCGCATCGGCTTCCATTCTATGTTAATCTCCACCGCTCTTTGCACCTGTTCTACCTTTCCCTCCACCTCTATCTGTCATCTGTATTTTCTTCTCTACACTCTTACTCTCTCAGTCGCATCCGCCTGCAGTCAGTCAGCCTCATCTTGCAACGTTGTCCTTGCCTTATCACTCTCTTCCTTTATTTTCCTCCATCTTTGTGCCTCTCTCTCTCTCTCTCTCTCTCTCTCTCTCTCTCTCTCTCTCTCTCTCTCTCTCTCTCTCTCTCTCTCTCTCTCTCTCTCTCTCTCTCTCTCTCTCTCTCTCTCTCTCTCTCTCTCTCTCTCTCTCTCTCTCTCTCTCTCTCTCCTCCATTTCCCTCTTTCTGGCCCTATTGATTTGTTCATCCACCAATGCAATAAAACAGCAGCATCTGCACACTTCAGCATCTTTGAGACATGGCTACAAATTAGACAGTGGGTGAGTCGAGATCAGCAAAATGAATTAAGTCAGCACTGGAAATAGTTGACATGCAAAATGATTTAGAACCAAAGAAGTTATTGCTAATTAAACATATGCAAACTGTAATGAAACGTTCTCATCCAGGAGTCAAATTAAGAAAGAACCAAATAACTGAAGAAAATACCAAAGAATCAAAGAGCCAAAAGGCCAAAGAACCAAGGAACAAACCAGAGAAAGAGCAAATGAACAAACCGCATCAATTAACAAATTAAAGATCCAAAGACGGAAACGAGGCTTAGCAGCTAATGAAATTACAATTTTAATTATTCTAACCCAATCGTGTTCGAAGGACTTCATTTGGATCTGACTCACCTCTAACCCCGAAGGGAATGTTTTTCAATTACCTGCTCACATATTCACTATTGATCCGGAGGTAAACTAATGAAAGGATTCAGATAATTATCAGAGCCGTGATCGATAGGCACAAGGCAAGAACCCACTTGTAATAAAACCACCACACACTTTCAACTGCTATTAGAAAGCCGTTAAAGGGTTATTTCATTAAACCTGGGAGTGTTTACATGACCTTTGACCTACAAACAATGAGCAGGACAGACATTTATAGTTCTGCTAATCTTTCTGTTTTTGCAAATGTCTCCCTGTCCCTTTGTCTCTCTTGTTACTTCTTCCTCTTTCACTCTTGTTTTTCAGTCTGTCTCTCTCTCTCAGTGTCTACACAGTGCACACACACATGCACACAAATGAACGGTGTATATGTGGCTCTAGAGTGAAGCAGCGGTGCACAGCGGACCAAGACAATTCCAAAGGTCAAACAGAAACATGGAGTTCACTTTTAAATGCAGTCACACGCCAGCGCACACACACACATACACACATGCAATGTACTGTTGACAACACAGAGATACAGAGCTTACGCCACAAAAGCACAACAAAGAAAACACACACAAACATACAGGACAAGTGCGCACACTCACACCTCTGAGTCTTGTCTGAATGGCGCTGTATTGAGTCGAGGGTGACTGAGTGACTCACTGTTGCAGCTGACTGCTCATTTGGCTGTCTGCATTGCCAACAGACACACAAACAGCCAATAACCTGTGCACACTCAAACTCATACACACACACACACACACACACACACACAAGCAGACAGAATGACTTGGCATGTTTCAAATGTTTTCAAAGGTATCTAAGTCGGCTGAGGGGATGACTTATACCTGTCTTCAGACACTGTTCACGACTGGGAGTTTGACTTTGCAATGACCCGTCTGTCTGACTGCGTGCTCTCTGGAAATGGTCGAGTGGGCAAAGAAAAGAACGTACTTAATAGCTCTTACGATATAGCTTCATGGTGCACCTACTTAACCTTATCCTTCAAGGAATATATACACTTTTTCCCTCTTGGATCAGAAGAATAATACCACTTTAGTGTCTCGTGTATAAATTATTTTGCAAGAGCCAGAGAGCAATTAGTTTAGCTTAGCATAAAGCGTCTCCTGCTACACGTCGTCATGCTAAATTCGGCTAATCCACTCTTGGCTCTAGCTACATACTTAACGACACTGGTATCGAATCACTTATCAAAATCTCAGCAAGAAAGTGAATACGTATATTTTCCAAAATGTCAAACTATTGGTCGAAATGCACACACACACACACACACACACACACACACACAAACACACAACTAAAACATATTTGTTAGATGGCAATATCTTAGACCATATAGAGAGAATTCTATCAGTCAAAATGTTGTTAGTAATGCAAATATAAACTGGAACCATTCAGCCCCTCCTCCTCCTATTTGGCCGCTTGTGCCCGCAGCAGCCCTCGATATCAGCAGCCAGGCGGGTCGGTGGATGACAGGTTGCTTCAAAAGGACCAGGAGGCTTAGCTACCTGAAAAGCAGCGCTCAATTTCTAATAACAAAGACGTGTGTTTTCTACTGTACCTCTTCTGTTTGCTTTAAAGGAATAGTGTGTAACATCTGGGGGGATGAATTGGCAGAAATGGAATAAAATATTTATAACGTTTTAATTTGTGTATAATCATCATATCATCATATGTTTTCGTCAGCTCAGAAATCCATTTACGTCTATATGAGGAGCGGGTCCTTCTTCTACACTTCCCTGTCTTTCGCATTTTTACGTTATCTGAAGGTATAACGTAAAATCCATATTAAACGGGGCCCAGTGCTAAATTATTAAAGACTGGAGCATTGATAAGCCCCGACATTATTGGTGCTTATTATTAGTACTTTTTAATGTTTTATTGTAATTTAATATCAAGCTGCAGCGCACTTCTCTGCTCTCTCAGTCGGGCAGAGCTCCTCCAACCACACACACACACACACACACACACACACACACACACACACACTGCTGCGGTGTAGACAGTTCAGTGAACCACGTGAAGTGAAGATTATTCGAGTTGACGACAACTACACCCGTTACTGTTATGCAATAAAAAATGTACTGCAAAAAAAGAGTAAAAAGCCAATATATTATCAATACATTGGTTCAACAAGCAACAAAAGTGAAACCTGCTGATTTTGTCTCAACGTAATAAAAAAGGCAATACATATTATAAGCAAAGAGGCGCTTGGAGTGCTGTAAATTGGATTTATTTTTTACATTTTCTTCCCTTTTTAGAAATAAAATTAACATAAATACTGAAACCCGAAGGGGTAAGTGAGGTTAATGGTCAAACTTTAATAAGACTCTGAGGGGACTCACAAATGTTAATTCTGTGATTGTAATGTACATAAAATATTCTTTGAAGAGTTTGGACTTCACTCTTTGAGCTCATCACTGCCTCTGGGCCAAGAAGTGTTCTTAATAGACACCAAAATTGCATTAGCCTGAATCTACAGTCTTACTAAAAGGTGATTATGTTTTGAAGCAAACTAACAGACAGGTGGGGGTTTTGTATAAATGGCCAGCTTAATGGTTTGGATGCAAAGCAACCCATTCTGCCCGGCTCCCTTTCCATCTGTGAAGACAAAAGAACAGAGCAATTCTTCACATTACGTGTAGCGTCGTGCACATCTCACCTCCCTTTGCTGAGTTGGGCTTTGGCTGGTATCAAATTGTGTTTATATAACCCCCTCAGGGTGACAACTGCACATACATACACAATGAGCCGCAGGGACACACACACACACACACACACACACACACACACACACACACACACACACACACACACACACACACACACACACACACACACACACACACACACACACACACACACACCATAAACTAATCATGTTGCGTACACTCCGATAACATTTGAGTTCCCATCTGCTTGCACTTAAAGACATCTTGAGCTGTTCTCACCTGCTTTACAGTACAAAAACACACATGCACACACACACACACACACACACACACACTTGAGCTCTGCATTTGTTCAACCTACATAACCAATCTATATTACCGAGTAATGTGGATGCCTCCTGGAGCACGCACAAAGATGTAGCACCACACTGATAACAACGTAACTCTGCCCTTAGGGGACTACGCACCTGCCATAGCTTCCAGCAGACACTCACTCACTCACTCACTCTGTGTCAGCCACACACTCACTCGCTCGTATTCCTACACACAATCACGCACAAAATGACACACAAACGCATTTATAATAACTCAAGAATTCAGCAGCACATCCTGCAGCAACAAAATCTAAGCAACAGTGAGTGTGCGGCAGCAGTCATATCCAATACAATACTGAATATAGATGGCTGTATAGTGGAAGAGAATGGAAACATGATCTCCCAGTGTGTCTGCATACATGAGAGTCAAAGCAAGAGAGAGAAAGGGAGAGTAGAAAGCAGGTCCAATGCTGTTGCCATGGTAATTAATGAGATACAAAAGTCTTTAACGTTATCATTACGGGTAAGAGAGGAGTGGGTGATTGTGTGTGTGTGTGTGTGTGTGTGTGTGTGTGTGTGTGTGTGTGTGTGTGTGTGTGTGATAGAGAGAAAACCAGGGCGAGAAAGAGACAAGAGAAATGAGAAATCCTCTGTGAGTTTAGTCCAAGTCCCCCCCCCCCCCCCCCCCCCCCCCCCCCCGGCTGCGTTTCTATCCTTGGATCGATAATGTTTTTTCGCATCCAACTGGGACGGCGTTTGACAATGAGGGTGAAGGAGGTCAATACACACACACACACACACACCATGTACTCAGAAGATTTCCGAGTAAAGCTGAGTGAAATCAACTTTCTGCCTGCCTGTCGTTTAAACTGCTGCTTCTGAACAACGGCTCCAGGCAGCACACCTCTGAGAGCAGAGAGGAGTTCACCAGGGGACAGAGGTAGCAGCGAGGTCGGAGGGAAATGTGTGGGGGCTTGTCACTGAAAGGTTGCCAGTTTAAATCTAATGACGGGCTTGGTAGATTGTGACTAGAATTATGGTGCCCTCGAGGAAGCAATCTAATGCTCCAGAGGACGGCAGTTTTACTCGCCAGCTCTCGTGTGCAACTGAGAGAAACACGGTCATAACGATGACCCTGGTGAATTTCTGTGTCATAATGAAAAATTATAGATTTACTTTCTATTTCACAGGCATCCATTGTTTTCCATCAATTATAGTACAAGCAATAAAAGACTGCTCAAAGAAACTTGATTGAGATCGGGAATCCATTAGGGAATGCTTGATAGCCTTTTTCTTCATTTGTTAGAAGTCGATACACGTGATCGTTAGGCTGTGAGAGAGGCATTTTTCAGAAATATCCCTTTATGTTCAATTCAAGGGCTAATCTACTTTTCCGAGTTGAGAGTAAGTCGCTTTTTCATAGTAGACAGCTAAAAAATGTACTTAAACACGCCACACAAGCTTCAAAGCACTCACTGTTTGCAACTGTATTTCCATTAATGAAAAGAAAAACATAAAGCTGCCAAAATGTATATTTTAAGAGATTATGGCAAGCAAGTTTTACTCGCAATTTGATTTCCATACCACACTAAACTGAACTGTAAATAATGGCTCCCCATAAGCTATCAATCTAAAACCTTAAAGCTGCACTTCTTAATATATAAATATAAGCAATGGGTCAAACCACTAAATGTAGCCTCATTTGAAAGGTGTTGCTCACAGTGACAAACTCACAAAGAATTGTCACCCACTGCTCCATGGAGCACTTTAGCCTCTTTCACGCTCACAATCATCGCCGCAGTTTAAAGCTGCAGCAAAGTTAGCATTTAGCTGGTGAACATAGTGGAGCGTTAGCCGCTAAAGAGCAAGATATTAGGTTGTTGAGACCAAAACAGAGCTCAAAGAAGAGTGTCTTTACGTTAACCGGGTACCCAGAAACACGACTACAATGTTGCTCCGTGTCTGCTGGATGTGTAGAATAACTGTTCGCCACAACTTAAGAAAGCGATGTCAGATGTTTTGTTTAAAGCTTGTTTCTTGCCACCAGTGGCTAAAAAGGTAGATTAATGTAGCTTTAATGAGCTAAAAGAAAAACATTGTAATTTGAAGCAAACTCCAGCATTGATTTTTTAATACTACATTTATTTCATAATATTTAAATTTAAGAGCAATTTGTGCTTAAATGAAGAATATTGTGAACATTTAAAAAAAATAAAGACTTAAATTGTTTAAACAGAATAAAGATTTAAGATTAAAAAGTAATGAGATGTAATTGATGATTGACCCACCATTCACATTGGTAAAGTGCCTGTCCATCGCAATTTCTCACATCCCTAAAACATACGTGTGTGTGTGTGCGCGTGTGTGTGTGTGTGCGTGCATGCGCACATTCCCAGGTTCAATTAGGGATTTCTTGCCTCCACAAATGAGTCAAATTAAGGCTGGTCAATCGATCCGCAGATCCAGCGGTCGATGTGACCTAACTGAGGCAGGCATGAAAGAGCTTTTGAAGCATTCAACACTCACCTGACATCCTAACCAGCAGATCTGAGAACAACGAGCACTCATTATGGACGCAATCTCACACTCAACTGCACACACACCCTCCAATGTTCTCTCACACACAGAAAACCACATGCGGGTTTGTCTTAATGTTCCTACTTTCTCTCTCAATCATATTTTATGTGCATGTTAGTTATCTGTACTCGTATCATATGTGTACCAATTGAGGGTGTGGATGTGAAATTAACACACGCCATTTACTAGCGTCTTTGAAGTCAATAATTGGACACATGCTCATTGTGAGCGTGTGAAGATGCATGCATGTGATGCCCGCTTGTGTGTGCGCCCGCATATGTGTGTGTATTAGAGCTTGATATCTACTTTGATCCGTCTAAAAGCATGTTTGAAGCCGCGATTGAGGTCCAAGCAAGCAACAGATTGACATGCTGGTACTGGCAGAGGAGGGGAGCAGAGCAGAGGGAGGATGTTAGGAGAGATGAAGGAAAGGAAAGGAAAGGAGCAGACGATAAGAGGAAAGAGTAATAGGAAAACAATACAGAGGAGGAAATGAGAAAAGTGTCAGTGGGCCCTTTAGGCTGTAAAGGCCAGAGAGGTTTGTTGGAGCATTAGGAGACAGATGAATGGTGAAGTGTGTATGAATGTTTTATTCTACCTCTGGATTAGGCATATATTAGATAATGAGCTAAATGAACACGGCCCTGGGGCTGTGGGTTAATAACTGTTCTGGCTTTATGAAGACATGATCAGAGAGAGAGGGGGGAAATAAGTGAATGGACCCAGCCAGTGGAAAAGGACTATCAATGATCATCCCAGAGCAGTTTCCAACGATAAAGCAAGGAATGTCTGTCTGTCTGTCTGTCTGTATTTTTGTGGCTATGTTCTTTGCATATCTTGAGAACCATTCATCCGGTCTACTTCACACATGGCAGACGTATTGCTGGGGTCCCAAGGATATGCAGGGTCGCAGTTGGTGCAATTTGGATATGCGACACATTCAATATTAACAATCTTTGAATAAACAATAAATAAGAGATATCGCACTGTCAAGCAGCGTTTGGTTTAAAGTTCGTTTAAACTTTTTAATTGTTGCTTAATTATTTGACTACCTAATATTGTTATTAAGTTTTGTATTAAGTTGTGTTAAACTGCAATTGCTTGGCATCCCAAAAAGCTAGCAACTGTTTCACCTATAATTTCACACATTATAGGTGAATAATTACTTTTTGACACTATATGCATGTCTCCAAGCTTTAGGCTAGACTGTCACATCAATGGCACATCAAGGCAAAATGCTGGTTAGGTGGTGCTGTAATATTTTAATGAAATGTCTGCTCTTTTGCAACCTATCCAATCTTTAATATAAAATCCTTCATAATCCGGCTGAGCGTTGGTTTTGCCACCTGACCCCAGTCTTTAGTAGATCTATTATATTTAACTATATCCAGCATCAGTTGCTACTGTATGTCACTTTTCACCAGTCATTCCATGACATAATGGTGGGATTCTCAATTCTGATTGGCTGGTGGGAGTCCATCAACTTTATGCAATGTAATGCATACTAGCAGAAGGCGTTTAATCACTCGTCCTAATAAACGCTCTGTTTATTTAATCATGAATGTCACGTGATGTTGTGTGCGCTGTCCATGCATGCCTATGGTAATATATTAAATGTAAAGTAGTGTCCAGGTGTGTTGTGATTCTTAATGAGCTAAAACCAAAATGGAAACTGTACAATAGCCCACGTGCAGCTGTGGACTTCATGCTGCGATAGTGTAAGCCTGCCTTTAACTGGCGCTGGCAGTGTGACAGATCTCGAACTGTGGCTTTAGATAAGCCCCATAATGTAATGTATGCAATCTCATAATGCACATTATACGTACGGCATTACGCAACACACAATCAGCATAATCTTCCCCCGGCTCTCTATGGATAGGCAGTCATGGATACGTTTTGTTGACGCTCACGAACACACGCGCACTCTGCTCTCCCCCGAGCGCAAGTCATATTGCAGATGTTCATATCCAGTATCTGCCAGCCTCCGTTTGTTTGTTTTTGGTTCTGTATGTGTGTGTGTGTACTGTATGATGTTGAGAGGTACTGGCAGCACGGTGCTCAGACTTCCGTCCCTTGGAAATGTCACACACGGAGGGGATAGCAGAAAGCCTGAGGGAGCTAGCTAGCTAAATTATGCACACACACACACCCACACACACACACGGTTATCATGCAGAAATAAATGAATGTTAGAATGAACATTTAAACTCAAAATACTCACAACAACACACCATGCTTCCATGCAGGCTGTCCTATACTGTTTCTTCACTTCTATGGATTTCTTTATGCTACAGTGACTTGGTGACACACTCACACACACACACACACACACACACACACAGTGTGCAGGCTGTTCATTAAAGCGTTATTTTTCTGCTGCTGGGCCCCCGATGACACATGCACTCACATGGAGTTCACAACTAAAAGTCGTCACACTGTTTGAACACACATGTGACTTTCCATCAGAGACACCTATACATAGAATAACTATCTGTCTCTCTAACACACGTAGTGAACCTCAGCCTTTTGAGTGTTTGCGCTATACGCTCACCCTGGTCGTCCTTACACCTCCAACCAACGCTTCTCTCCGTTTTTACGTCACGGTCGCTGGCAGTAGCTGAGGCGTTTACTCCGAGTGACTTGCAGTTGTAAGTACCAAACATAAAAGAAATCCAGATCTGAGCGGACCAGCTATCACTTTATGAATAAAGCTTCACAAACAGAGGATTAAGTCAAGCCGACTTGTTTGTGAATCAGTGTGTCTGCAACGTCTTGGGAGAACTGCAGTGTTAAGAAAAAAGGAAAGCAGGAAGAGGGATAAGGACTACGGATGACACAAGAACCAATACTTTGGTACCAAATCGAAGCAAAAATTCTGACAACGTGACGTTTTTTCTACTATTACTACTTGTTTTTTTTTTGTGGAATTTCTCTGGTATTGGTACCAATCACAAAGATGTCGGTATCGTGACATCCCTAATATGGACAAAATGCTACGGGTATACAAGGGGAAGGATGTGCTCAATGAATCTCCTCCAGCCATAATTCATAAGGAGTTGGCACTCGTCAGCTCTATTCCTACTCCACTTCTTTAATTTCAAAAGTAAATTCCCCTGTAGTGATGAGAAATCTCTGCTTATTCGAATGAATGCCAAAAAGAGGTGTGTCACCTTATGTGTGTGCGTGTATGTGTGTGTGTGTGTGTGTGTGTGTGTGTGTGTGTGTGTGTGTGTGTGTGTGTGTGTGTGTGTGTGTGTGTGTGTGTGTGTGCCTATGGGCCTGTGAGCTTGCCAAGAAACAGTACAGTTTGATAACAAGTGTGTTTCATTTGTTTGTGTTCAGGAAACAGGAGCAACGGAGCAGTGGTAAAACTAATGAAGTTAAATGGAACCGAGTCTTTCATTTGCACAAAGCTTTCCCGTATGATAAAAAAAAAAAAATGTAACAGGGGCAGTGCATATTTTCAAAAAAGGGCATTATTATTTTCAGGTCATGCAGACACCCGTGCACTTTTGAGATCGGTCGCACTGAAGACTGAGGGGCTTGGAGAGAGGACACGGAACTTCCACAAACAATGAAAACTTGGACTAAGAAAGCAAGTATAAAGCTGTATTTGCACAGCAGTGATGTGCGAGTGCTCGAAAAAGATGCTGTGCAGTGTGTGTGAAAGAGAGAACTAGGGAAGCCGAGACATGCAATAGCATGACAACAGAGTGGATTATGGTTATTTAGGAGCGCCTAACGTCCACTCCTGCGTCATTATATTTGTTATTGTTTAGCCATTCATGTCTCTGTGGCTTCTAATCCTCATCCCTTCTTTAAACCAATCAGGAAACCACCCGACACGACAATCCTTCCTCCACACACACAAAATCATACACACAAACAGACTCAGCACCTGCTCCGATGGAGCCGACACTTGCAAGATTTCACAATCACACATGCATGCACTAATGAACACACTCTCACACACACACACACACACATTGCATGCAGAAACACCCTGCAGCCATGCATGCAACGTGGCTGGACAGCTTGTGTGTGTGTGTGTGGACTCTTATCAGATTATATAAACTAGGTTTGGGTTTATGCTGCTGTGACAGATTACTGGGAAAGGGGAGGATAGAAACAGCCAGGACAGAAAAAACTAGAACACAACAGCTAAGTAAATTAGGAAATATAATGCAAAAGTATGGGTAAGATCTCTCACAATTGAAATGATGTTGAGCTGGGCAGGAAGAGACAGTAATAAGGACATATAGGAGTTATGGACAGAAGACAGAAGAGGGGTGAAAGAGAGGGGATAAAGGTGGAAAACAACCCAGGAGTGGAGTAACAGAGAGAGGAGGGCACCAGGTGAGGAGGCTACAGAGAGTAATGGCAAGCGAGAGAGGAGAAGAAGCAAGACAGAGACGGGGATTTGGGGATGTGAGAGGACAGAACGAGACAGAGACTGATAGAGAAGGACAGATAGGAGTGGACCTGATGGGGGGAAAAGACGAGAATGGAGGTAATCTGGGAAAAGATGTGAGTGGGAGCGACCGTATAGGAGGGGAACAAAAGAGCAAAGAGGAAAGAGGTGGAAGGAAGAGAAAGTGACAACGAAACAGGGAAATACAAAAATATAGAACTATTCTTGTTCCAGTGTCACAATAAATCACAGACCAATGCTGGGGCTGTTTTCCCCCAGATAAACCGGGATCTCTAGCCATATTTTAAAGCTGCAATAATCAATATTTTACGTCAACAATGGGCCAAATGACAATGTATAATATGAAAGAAGTTGCTAGAGAAATATCACCAACTCTGCAGTTACCCTCAGCTCTACTGAGCTTTTTTTTTTAGCAACTTTCAGCTCATTGTTTTGGTTTTGAGGCCAGCAATGTTAATGCTTTACTCCCACCGCTCACTGTACGCTACTTGATCAGCGCCAAACAGCAGACAAAAAGTTTGCGAGAAGCTGGTGAACACCTTGGAGCACTTAGCAGCAAAAGAGCCAGATATTTCCCTCATGAATAGGTGGAGACTTAAGGTGGCCAAAAGCACTACTTCAAATGAATGCTAATATTGTTCTGTGTGTGCTGGATGTGTAAATGGGTAATTATTTGCCAACCGGCAAGCCAATTCAACTTATGTTGTGTTTACAGCTTGTTCCGCTGCCTAAGTGGCCAACAACACAGAATCATCTGATCGTCCTTTTTATCTCCTCTTACCAGTGTAAGCATTTGCAAGTTGTTGCATAAGGTTAATACTGCCTGCAGTGAGGCAGAAAAAAAATACACAACATAGGGCCATTTCAGCTTGTTTTGGTGGTTTGAGGGAACAGGAGCATTGTTGATGGATGTTTAGTTGGAAGGTTGTGGCTGTGCATGTACTTGATGCTCCACCCGTTTAATGCTGCTCTGCACTCTAATGTGCCGATGGAAACAAATTGGAGGAAAGTGCTGCTTCTGAAAAGTTGAAAAGTATCAACTGACCAACTATCGCGGTTGGCGGCAATGTGGATTGGATCGGTGTCTTTGTTTTAATAGGCAACAGACACACACGCTCGTAGCAGTAGTGTGTAAGTTGTGGCACTAAATTATGAACAGGGCATTATATGTCCAACTAAAATCTGGATCTGTAGGGTACAGTACAGATATACATAATGTTAAAAATACAGGAAAATCCAACCCTTATTATGATTGTAAACTGCCCTGAAAATGTTGATTTTAATGCCAGTATACACTGCCATAGAGAGAGAGAGAGAGAGAATAAAACTAGAGGGAGGACAGAGAGTGAGACGGACATGGAGACAGCAGAGATGGAGTAAATTAAAGAGTAAAAGCTGTACAAACAGGGTGGAGGAGGAAATAGGAGGAAAAATAACAGGGCAGAGAAGGGAGGAAAAGAAGTAGGAGTGGTGGCAACCTGAGGGAAGAAACTAATGTATGCGTCAGAAACAAATGCTTCATCTGTTCGACAAGTAGCCACCAGGGATGTCACAAGAACCAACACTTCAAAACGTAGCAGTACTCACTTTTGCCAGTGGGCAGCACAGTCCTGCTGGACTAAATAACAGAGCTGAAAGGTAAAGTTAACTGAGGTTGTATTGAGTTACGTTATGATGCACTCAGTAAAAAAAGAGCAGGGGGCAAAGGTAAATTATAACAATATCGTGATGCATCGAGAATCGTGGAATTTCACTGATAATTCTATCGACTACTAAATGTCTGCTACTGTGACATCCCTAGTAGCTCCTCCACAGAGGCTCACACGCTCCTCAATTTAACGTCAATGCTTCAGAATCCTCCCGAGGAAAGGAACACACGATGTTTTCTGCAAACTGTTCACTTCGCACAGCGCCTATTCAAGCCTGTCCATTCAGAAAAGCACGAAAGGTCAATGCGTTCTTCATCAGTGCCCATTTTCACAGTTGATTGGATAAGTCTGTGATTGTCCGTTTCACACCATGCATCCCATTCATGAATTGAAAAGAGCAGATTGTGCTGAATATGGCCTCCGACGGCGACCGAGAAAAAGGACAAAAGCTATCTTTTTTTTTCTTTTTTTTTTTTCTCCATCTTTCAGAAATCAAAGCCCCCTCAGCCACTTTTCTCCACAGCATCAAGCAATCCGGGGAATATAATTTAAATGTAATATAAGGCGATAACGATAACAACAGACAACAACACAGACAGCTACAGACACAGTTAATATCTCCCGCACACACTGTCGCCAGTTTAAGGTGTGTGTGTGTGTGTGTGTGTGTGTCATAGGCTGAGGTTATTCATGAAAACAATGGCTGCCCTCCACCGTGGAGCCTTCTATTCTCAGCAGCAGCAGGGCGAGCCTCTCTGCATATCAATGCCCAGCTCATCTTTAAACATCATCTGGTGGGGTGACAAGAGACGGCGGGGCCGTAAAGTGCGTTTGTGTCTGTTTGTAAATGTACGTCTGTCAGTTTCAGGTTGCTGCGCGTTGACTTCTGTGCTGATGTGGAGCTGATGTTTAGAGCATGTCTGTCTTTGTGTGCGGATTGTAATGTAGACCCAGGGACTCAAGGACACTGAGACGACCGGGTGCAGCAGCAGCCATGTGGGATTGTTGCTAATCTTTAAAGATGAATGAGGTGACCTGGTCAAGAGGTCCTGACAATTGGTCATTAATGCCCGATTCTGCAGAAAAATCCTCAGCCAGTCACGCAAAACTGGAGATTAACATGTTACATCTTAACAGGTTAACTGTTCCATTACCATTGAAGCATTGGCTAAAATGTGTTTATCAGTTTGAACACTTAAGATTACTGCTTGAATATTTTCATGCAAAAAAGGCATTAAGATTGAGACGAGTGTATTCTTTAAACCGAGACTACGCAGCTTTGGAATCCGTATAATTTAAAAGTCTAATATACAAGTTGTAAAACATCATTGCTCAACTCATTACTTTGAGGGATTTGCTGCTACAGCCTTAATTGATCTGGTACAACCAATTGCTTTAGGGAGCTAATGTAAGCAAACTTTAGATATATATTGCTGAATCAATTGAATTTGCTGACTGAAGGACTCTTCTAGGTTTCAGCCTACACTATTATCATGTAGTTGAAGCGACAGCAGCTGTTGTTCAGAAAAAGTTACATCGGCTTAGGCTCAGGAAAGAAATCCACATTCAGTACAGACCCCCTGGAAGTGTGCTCCTTTTCATTTACTATAGGACACGAGCGTTTTGCTTTTTTCTTTTGGTGCACTTACCTTTTCTCCACCTACATCATGTACTACAGTTAGTGATGACTGCTTCAAAAAAAGTCACTTTAAACCCATACCGGCCTCGCTGCGGAATTGCATCCTAATCTATTAAGGAGACCGTACATGGAGGACCTGCTATCTCTGACTGTGATGGATTGTTCCTTGTTTGATTGATGAGCGCTGGTGTAAACTGATGCATCTGGAAACAATGTTATCTACATTTGACACTTACCGGGGATAAGTAAAATACAAAATAAATGCCTCTGCACTAAAGATATTAAAGTGGATTTCTCCTTTAGCGCCACTCTCTCTGCAACCACAGTCAGCCCTGCCCTCTCATTCATAAACATATATACATGAGATCTGGAGCGTTACGATCTAATCTAATGAATCCAAAAAGGTGGTAGGAACAAATAGGCTTTATGTCTGGAGGAAATAACTTCACCCTCTGTTGAATATAAATGCACTTTTCAAGAGGCTTTTAGTATGAGCTTGAACGTGTGGCAAATGGAGCGAGTTAAAATACAATACATTTACTACTTCTAGGTGGTGGGAAAAAAAATACAGAGAGGAGAGTAATACTGCAAGATCCCACAGTCGTCTCTGGTTTGGTCAATATGAGGACTAAGCAAAAATGGTGCACGCAGCAGTCAGTGCTTCAAGCTAAATACGACTCATTTCATCATTTGCAACTTTACCTCTGAAGGACTAAAGACACGAGTGTGAGGGCCAAATCAGTCCGCCGTGCAAGTGGGATCACCGTTGGTACATCGGGAACTGCCACCCAGCTTGGAAATGACACCATCTGGCAATAAACCTGTCAAATGAATGGCTAAAGTGATGCTTTGGGAGAGATTGGAAACTGAGTGGAATGAATGATGTGAGAGGCCCGGCCATTCTGTTTGGCCCCATGAGAGAAATCAGGGTGATATTGGATTGGCACTACTCAACTTTATTGTTTTTTGTGTGTGTTTTTTTAACTGAGAAGGTGCTACATTCAGGATAAGTAGCCCATATTGTTCCTGCCCTCTGAGTAAGTGGTTATTGATTTTTTTCACATTGTGTTAAACACATTTGAACTCTTCTCTTATATCAAGTGTTATAAAATAATATAAAATATCAGATGTTATATATATATATATATATATATATAACATCTGATATTTTATATTATTTTATACTGTACTGTTTGCGGTTTCACAGACTAGTTCCAGAGGATAAGCACAACCCTTAGCTTTCATTCACAGTATAGACTCTAGTCCAGCAAGTGTTGAGGTGCCAATATGTGACGTGGCGTTTGGGCAGAGCAGGCAGCATATTGGGCACTTTCCATGAATGTCAAACACTGAATAAAACGAAACGGGATCGGCCAACGACTTTGTGCCACAGACAGAGAAGAGACGAACACTGCGATATATCACTGTCCCCACATTCATTTGTTACAGCCACTTAATTAATCAACCTGTAGGCCTCGAGGGGGGAACTCCCGGTTAGGCTGCAGTAAGATTAAAATGCCTCTCGAAATCATTCCGTACCAGAGTGGCAGTCCAAACACATGACGGAGATGGAGTGGGCTTTTTAAAATTTAGATCCAGGCCACTATTCGAACACAAGGAAAAACTAAATTAAAATGAAGTTGGTGAGTCAGTTAGGTAGAAAGCTTGAGATAAGAACTGAAAGTTTAATGATCCCTTTGGGGGAAACGCATGGGGGAAAACTGGCTGTATCGCATTGCAAGCATCAAGCGCCAAAGTATTTAGTACTAAATGAATAAAAAGTTATTATGATATAAGTTATAACAATGATACATTGTATATATAAACAAACCAATATTTCAGAAAACTCTTTATAAATGATTGAATCTCAACTCAATTAGTTTTAGTTCATTATAAAAGAAAATCCAAAAATGCTCTTTTTGTTTTTATTTCACAACAATCATTTTCCTACCGATCAAACTTTTATATCATCATTTCATAATGACATATGAGAGTGGATTTCATCACCCTCTCACTTTCCAGCCAATCAGGTGATATTTATTTCAAATGTCTTTTTAAATGTATTTAATATTGAACACTTTGGGGCGCCATGCTGGCAACGGACAATATCTGATAAACGTGAAAACACTTTTGGAAATCAATCAGGGCATCGCCATCAGGAGCCGTTTCAGGCCTGGAGGCCATACGGGGGCCATTCAAAATAATTGGTTAGTGTTTAAATATTTGTAGGCTGATCTGTTTCATTCAATAAAAAACTATCATATAAATGATAGCATATGTTATTTCTCCTCTGGTCACCTTTATAGAGGCTTCCTGGCTACATGACTCGTTCTTCCTCTTTTTTATTTCTTCTTTTTCTACTTCCCAGTTATTGTCAACATCATCTTCCTCCTGACACCATTCAGAACACAAGGCATCTATCTTAACCCCCCACTGACAGCACTAACAGCTTAACACACACACACACAAACACACACACACACACACACACAGGAGCGAAGAGGATTATGACCACGGGGACTTTCCTGTCCCCTCCCAACCAGACACGCTAAAGTACTGGGATCCCAGGGGTCAGTGTTGGTACAACTCAAGTAACCGGAGAGCGGTGTCAGCGATACGCATAACCAGATTAACATGGACAAGAATAGAAGCCAAGATGTGGGTTACCACCTTCTCCAGCGGGCAAGTCAGTGTGTTGTTCAAGTCATTAATGGATTAGTTGAGGACACAGTCACAGGAAAGGAAGCGACAGACATAAAGCGAGTAAGTCCGGGATATTTTTGGCACCAGCACAAACACAGACATAGCAGGTATACGGAGGCAGCACGCATTATTCACAAACGCAAAGCACTAACACCTAGTTGTAAACTATAAATGTGACATCCTGACCAAATCAATGTTGACGTTTCTAGGATTAGGCCTCTGACAAAATAATGAATAAATGCATGTGGTTTTATGTCCAAACACCTGGTTTTCTCTGGACTTGCAGTCATTTACAGACACAGCTCACCCAGGATAAACAACTGCATGGATGGAACAAAATCAACATGGGTGGCAGGAAAGCCCAACACATACTGCTGCTCTGTCTAAGTTAGTTGAGAACACTTTTGTTTTTTTTATAAGTTTAAACTCTGGTGCTAATGGAAATGTACTCAGAGTCTCAAAGACAGCTTCATCTGGTCTCGAGAAGTTGTTTCTGTGTCATGGCCTAGAAACCAAGACTTAACTCAAGAAACTGACCTTTTATTTTTCCTGTAATCATTAAATCATGCAACCTTGCTGCCAGGACACATCGGAATACATTTTTTGACCTTTTGCTTGCTGAAAACATCTTTGCACGTCTGCATTGTCCAAAATGTTCTATCACCCACCACCTTGCAGATATTGCAGTCAGTAAAAGCCCACCGGGTATAGCAGACACTAGACGGCATCAAAGCTGCTTAACACAAAGACATATTGTTGCTGATGGACGCTGAAAAACGGTTTGAGATATGCAAATTAATCTATAGCCTACACTTCTTTGGACAGCTTGGGTGTTTTGAATTATTGAGAGGGCGACATATCTTTACGTTAATTATTTATCCTTGATGGAAAAAGTCCTCATCACGATCATCATGCTGCCATAAGACGCCACCGTCATCATCATCAAATATGCCACCATCTTCATCATCATGCTGCCCTTGATTAAGCCATAATCATCATCATCAAAGCTCCCATCACAACCATTTCAATTATCATCACCAGCATCATCGCTCTGCTCCTCCTCATCATCATCATCATCATTGACGTCGTCATCATCATGATCATCAAAACTCCCCTCACAGACATTTTTATCATCTTCACCAGCATCATCATCTCTCTGTTCCTCCTCCTCATCATCACCACCACCACCAGCATACCACCAATATCAATCAATCAGTACAACTTCATTTGTAAAGCACTCTGCCCACAGGTTCAGAGTGCTTTACAGATGGCTGACACTGCTAATGTAGACAGATTTAGAGTAATACTAAATGACGAAAATGTGGTAATAATAAAAAACATTAAAATATCAGCCAATAACACTACCATCATCACCACCAGTCTACACTCAGCATCATCATTATGACCAGCACGAATACATTTCTTAAACAATTATTTAAACATAATGATCCCTACCTCTAGTTTTAAACTGTATGAAATAAAGAAAAACTGCTATTGTGCATTTCAATTTAGTCAATTTAATCAATTTCATCATCATCGTTAATCCCGCCCCACCGTCATTTCCTTCATGAGCATCAACTTCTCATAATTACATGTCGCTATTTGGCTGCAATTTCCCCCTCTAGTGCCTATCCATTCCTCTCGTACACCCTGACCCAGCGCAGTCCCTCCAGACCCGGATGCGTTCACTATCCCTGATCTTAATCTCATCCACCCTCCCCGGCCACTGGCATCACAGCCTGCGCGGTCCACAACCCCGCACGGCAGGGTAATGCCCCTGCAGCTTTGGGGGAAATGTCACTCGCCGTTCTCCAGCGAGGCTCTCCGATGGAGACTGTGCGCAGGGTAAATGCGTAATTGGAGCGGTACTGAAGGCGTCTCCCGGACAGGTCAGGGCTCTGCGGCATCGCACGCACCTGAGAGAGACCCCCCATCACGTTCGGTAGATTCCTCCGCGACCTCTCCCTGACAGCCACTTGATCACCCGCCGCCTCATCTCACCCCGACAGGTTCCGTGCTCCCTGTTAACGCATCCGTGCACCGATCCGCTGCAGTTAACTGGACCGTCAAAGTGAGCGCGCATGTGTACACTTCTTACACACTCCGACTGTCTCCGTCTTACGCACGGTTCACACATATCAATAAGAGAGCACAACAATCATAATAAATGCATAATTACATAGATAATAATAATAACAAGAGTAATACACACGTTGTTTGTGTCTTCTCACCGGTTCGGTACTGTGAAAGAAGCCCAGGTCGGGATACGTTCATTCATTCATTCACTCATCCCCGGTATCTGTTCATTGTTCCCTCCGTTCCGTCCCTCATCCAGCAGCAGAATAAGCGGCTACTCTCCTCTGAAGCGGCAGCGACGGAGGGAGCACGCGCATTTCTATTTCTCTCTCTCTCTCTCTCTCTCTCTCTCTCTCTCTCTCTCTCTCTCTCTCTCTCTCTCTCTCTCTCTCTCTCTCTCTCTGAAAGTGAAACTGAGGATGAGCTGATGTGAGCAGGAGTAGAGGGAAAAGGCAGAGAGCTAGGGGGGGGGGGGGGGGGGGGGGGGGGGGGGGGGGTGCAGGACAAATGTGAACCAAAGGAGCATACACTCCCAGAAGCGAGGAGAAAAGAGCCGAACATATGTAAAACTGCAGGGCTGCAACCACAGATCCTTTACATTATCCAGAGGAAGAGCTGCCGACCATGAAATGCAACATGAAGTGTTTGCGTCCGGCCAGGGATCTTTTGTTGCATTTCATTCCTGATCTTTCTTTCCCATCATTTCCTGTCTTCACTTTTTCTTTACCTCCATCTAAAAAAGGCAACAAACGATTGATCAATCGTCGAATTTGTCACGATCTGTTCCCCTCTTCAGCCACAATCCTACTTCCTCACAGAGTGTTGCCAAGGTCCCATCCGCGACCCAATCATTATCCCCTGACTTATGTCCTTTGCCAGTCACCTGACTGCCACAGCCAGCAACACACCTTTTTCCACTTCCCTCACCTGCTCTGCCTGGCCCTCCCCGCCTACCTCCTCACGTGCATCACCCAATCCCCCACCTTTCTGTATATCGACTAATTTTTTTAAAGTTGGCAAGTAGTTGCTCATCAAAAACCTTCACCAGAAAACAGGTAAAAAATTGTGCGAAGGAGTCAAAATTATAAATATAATGATATGAATTATATCATAGATTGTACATATTACTTGAATTGGGAATTAGTTTCACCAAAGACCTAAAGGTATGTTGTTTGGATAGGAATTTGTTTACAGATTGGATAAGTGCTGATCAGCATCACCTCTCCACAGAGGAGGTTGCGAAGAAGGATAGCATGCAATGAGATGAGACGGGAGGGGGTGAGGGGGAGAGAGATGGATGAGGGGGGGAAAAGGCAGTGACAACATTTGAAAAGTTGAATAGGAGAGACTAACGAACAGAGGAGGAAAGGAAAGGATGAAGGCCAGAGAGCGGAAATGAGAGAAGGACAGGGAGACTGGAAGGCGAGGAGGCGGGAGGGATGGGAGCGCCGAGGAGATGGTAATAGTAACGGGAGATGGGGAGGAGGGCCGGAGTCGATGTAAATAATGAGAGCGGGAAGAGGAGTACACATTATCCGTCTTTTCGACACAGTTGATCAGAGTTCTGTCTCAGCGTGAAGCATGGCCTTTACACCGCGAGCTAATTCACACCCCGAGGGGACATCGCACACACACTGAACAATTCCAGCTAAACTCTTACTTGGCCGAGAGAACACACACACACACTCAACCAATCGCCTCCAAATGCATTCCAGCGAAATGCATAAATTCATAGCTGGACAAACAAGCACATTTGAACACAGTAATTGTAAAAGCAGTACAAAATGTACAAAATGCATGAAAGAACAATACACAGAAGCACAGGTGCAGACATACTATGCCAACACATCCACCGAGGCCACACACAGATTTCTATTAAAGCTCCTACCGATATTAAAGCGCAGAATTAATGAATAACGTAGAGGCAAGTGTTTGAAAATGGGGAAATATTCGTCTTCAGAATAATTGGAAAGGCAAAGATGCATTCCTATTAATCTTAGTTTTGTTAAAGATAAAGCTGGGATCATCCTCTATTGTTTTATTATTGTCAAGAAATCCCATGAAAAGACCAGTCAGTCAGTTTGTCTCAACAATTTCAGACTTTCTGTGCCCAAAACGCAGTACGACAGTAGCAGGATGTGTGTGGGATCAACTCGTAATAAACTACAGTGCCCACGGCCATGAAGGGACGTGTCACCCATTACAACAGCATGGCTCCCTAAAGTGCTTTTAGTCATTTTTTTGACAAGGATTCAGCTCTGTGGCACATATGCTTGTCCACAGAGGGAGGAAGTTAAGATGGATGGATGAGTCAAAGAAAACACTGAACATTAACATGGGAGGCTGTTGTTCAATTCCCCTACAGACATTCAACGTTGGCTTCTTTTAATCACGGCTGCAGTCCTTCCCCTACTATCCAAGTCATTAAATATTGTAACCAGGACGAATGAAATGAAAACACAGTCTTTCCCTGATCCCAACCAAGTTGTTTTTGGGCCTGAACCTAACAAAACTCAACCAAAGTGCTTATATGTGTTGTTATTTACATATGGGTTTCCTCCCCATATGTCTGTTGAACAAAATGGTAGTGCTTCGAGAGAAGCCTTCGCTCTAATAAAAGGTTGCTCCAGAACTGGTTGTAGATGGAGAAAAGTTCCAACAACAATTTAATACAGGCTGTAACTGCAAGAGTTTAAATTGCCCTTCTTGCCAGAGAAACCAAAAAAAAGGAAAATATAGCATTGAGAGGGGTCGATGTTTCATTTTAACATTTAATGCTACAAGTAATTAATTAACTGTTCTAAAATGAACCACAGACAACTTATATCATCCAACTGGAAATGCCAATTGTTCTACTGCTGCAGGGTGAGTCCCAATTGATTGGAAGGTAAAGGTGATACACAAACACAAGCATCTAATACTCACAATGCAGACATGAGGGCTTCGAGCCCTCATGTCTGTTTCTGGTGGATAAAATGCTGGTTAATGAACTCATTGTCATTTAAACAAAATAAATGAACATAATCCAAAGACTTTCAAAGTAAAAATGATAGAATAACTATGATTACACTCCAAAATTCTCCATCACATACCTTTCCTGACGCCGCTGTGTTTTCTCCTCTCAGCACAGCATCATATCATTACCAATTCAGAGCCTCTTAACCCTCCCCCATCGCATCGTAGCGTGTATCTGCCGGCCTCACTACTACATTGCCAAACAAACTACAACAATATCTTCAGAGAAAGCTACATTTCTACCCAGTTTCTATGGCAATGAGAGCATAAGCAGAGCCTTCTGTCTTACTGCCGTAACATATCTGATCTGATGACGAGAACACGGCGCATATTTGAAAGCAGCCGTGTGAACCGTTTCTGCCTGCAGGATAATTGCTGTTTTCCATGAAATATTAAGTTGGCTCTTTAGCTTTAGACTCATGGAAATGGGGGCCCCATCTGTTATATAACAGGATAATTCGAGTTTAGGTTTCATGTAATCTCGTTGTGGTTTATTAGTATTAGTCCAAAAATAGGTCAATAAATTGGTTTTGCAATCATTCACACATTCCATTTCAGAAAAGGCTAACTTTCTAGAGACCATATTTCATTTTAATATTAGCCACATTACCCACTTTGTTGTGCCACGCCAGTAAACTAGCTCCAATTAGAGATGCATTCAGCGTGAACAATGTAACACTCACACTTTTGCCCTTTATGCTCTCTTGCTGCTGATGCTCACAGCTCAGCTTTGCATTTCAAGAGTAAAAACTCTGATCGTAACAGTATGATGGGGTACATTAAATACATACAATAGCCAATTATCTATTCATTTATTAGGTTTATGAGAAAAAAATGTTCTTTTCCAAACTTACGCGAACATGTTATCATGACATCATTACCTCTTGATCAATTCCTTTTTTTCCCTCTGGAAATAATGAGAATTTCCACATGTGCAATACATATTTTACCTCAGATATACCACGTTCTAATTAGCCACGGTCACACTAATTTTGAAGTGAGGCCTATTAGTTGGTGCTAAAATGACAGCGGTCTTCCAAATGTCCATGCAGATATATACACACTCAAAGCCCGAGTGGGAAGATGAAAGGTTAGGAAATAAAAGTAGAAAATGAAGGTTTCCTGTGGTACCAAAGCTGCAGGCTGTGACACCTGTAGAAACACTTCTTAAGAGCCCCAGTTTTCGAGCTTCCTTTGGACCGACTCCCTGGATGAGCGTACATGCTGCTCTCTGTCATGCATTCCACACTCTTTGGCAGACAAATAGTTGGCGCTGCACAAAAGTTCTTCCTCACACTGACTTGGCCCTGTTGCTGCTCCAGTACCTTTTGTAGTCAATATGAGCTGGTTTACACTGGCTACATTCGATGTACCCAACAGTAAGCACCAATTCAACACACTTGCTACCCTGTTGTTTTCTGTTGTGGGGAGGATTATTAAGAACATTAGAGCGATAACCGAATGTTCCAGTACAGCAGAAAATAACGGCTGTACTGTGCAGCTCCCAAGTGTAAATGTGCTTAAAGAATTTGTTCGATAAGGAGATTGGCACCATTTGTATGTCCGTACGCTAAATAGAAGCTAGTGCCAGCAGCCAGTTAGCTTAGCTTAGCATGAAGGCTCTGAAAACCGGAGGATATCCCTAGCCTGGCTCTATCCATAGGTAACAAAATCCACCCACAAGCACCTCCAGAGCTCACTAATTGCCACATTATATATTCTTTGTTTACTTCATATTTTTTTTAAAAAGCATAGTGTATAAAGTAAGAGCCGTGGTTATGTCGCTGGATAATTCTTGGCCAGGCGCTAAGCTAACCAGCTACCTTTAGCCTTGTATTTAACAGATAGATAAAAGAGTGGTATAAATCTTCTCATCCAACTCTCGGCAAGAAAGAATATTTCCAAAAATGTCAAACAGTTCTTTTAAAGCCAAGACGACATCAACTGTTTGACCTTGTTAGATCGTTTTCCATATCACAGCCTGCACCTATTTCACAACAAGTGAATACAAAACATGAACTTCTAGTTTCATACTGCAATCACATCGCTTTCACTTCTTGGAATGGCATATTCTAGTGCTTTCCAAAGAGTGTCATAATATGTAGTGACGAACCTTAACCGCTCATACCAGCACAGGCTGACATGAGTTTGTAGCAGGGTGCTGCTGAGCCTGTGTGATTAGAGAAACTGCCTTCAGTAAATAAAGGCTAATAGAGGCCAAACTCCCCAAATCCCATTTGAGAATCCTCTCATGAATGTCTGACGACAGCTCAAATATTGGACATGATTACACAGTAGCCGACTAATCAAGCCATTCTGCTTTATCTCTCATCTTACAAAGCATTGTTGGCTCCTGATTATTCATGAGCCGCCTCAGACTCATTGTGTCAGGCCACTGAAGCAATTGTAAGTCATGCTGAGTATGGTCCATAGGGGAGCTGTGAAACACAACCAAATGACGATGAGGAGGATTGCCAGCAAATGAGCCTTGATAATTTGCTGGCCACGCTACACTGTTTTCCCCTCACACCAGCTAAAATATGCAGGATAATACATTCCATCCGGCTTGTACATACACACTCAATGTCATGTCCAAACACATGTAACCGCACACGTGGATTCTGAATTACAGAAACACACACGCTCCCACACCCACTGCTTGATCGCTTTCTGTCCACGCGAGGTCATTACAGCGCTAACGGCCGTACTTGAGCGCCAAAGCATCTATTCGCTGTGGCGTCCTGTTATTAGGCACCTCGTCAATCACAACAAAATTCAATTGCTAAGTGCTTACATGGCTCTGGGGTCGATTGTTTCCTTCACAAACACTCACAAACTCTGTGTACTGTAGCAACCGTGGCTGTGTCCATCCACTGAGACACACCGTACTATTTTAGCAGATGCATCGACATTCAAACTGGCATGTCCTGATGCTCCGACATGCACAGACACACTCAAAACACACACACAAAATATTCATATGAGACGAGGACCACCTCCACCTGTCTGCTGAGTTATTGATCGGCGTTAAAATGGAGCTGCTGATCAATCAGGAGACTGAAACTAATCAGAAATGCAGAATCCCTGCATGTATCCTGCCTGATCTTATTGTAACTCATGAACATTTAAATGCACCCTGAAGACCAGAGGATGTCTGCGTTACCAAAAGTGGCACGGGGTTGGAATGCCGACAGCAAAATGAGAAGTATTTTCTTTCGATCAGTCGTCTATCTGACGTTCATCGTCACCATAATGAAAATATGTCTTGTCTGAGCGTCTTCTGCCTCTTGTTGCTGTTGTGTAATTCTACCGGAAAATTCACAAAGGAGAAGTTGCTGCAAGTGAAACAAGTCACAGGGAAGAGTTCACTGTGACTGTGAGAACGGGATTGCAACATGCATTTTTGCCACTCCACTCAAAAAAGGCTAAATTCAAACGTATTGTTAGTAATTAATAGCACATACTGGTCTACACTCAGCTTCAAATTGTGAGCTAACCCATGTGATTTTCATTAATACTGATGCACAACATAAAGATAGTGCCTCTAACTTTGTCTCTGCTCATCCGCAGGCAGACACACAAATATTAAAGGGGATATATCATGCTCATGTTTCTATTCTGGGTTTCTACTAGCACATGTTTGCATGCTTTAATGTTCAAAAAACACGTTATTTTTCTCACACTGTCCGTCTGAATACACCTGTATTCACCTTCTGTCGGAAATGCTCTGTTTTAACGCCGGGTTGTCTTATTTCACAGTTTGTGGGTTTATATGCACCCTAGATATCCAATAAAAGCACTGAAAAAGTGAGCCGTCTTCCCCTTTAAATAAAAACATACATACAGGTGTAACATTTCTTATTCACATGCACATATACGCATGCACCTGTGCTCTCTCTCTCTCTGTGTGTCTAACACACACATTCACGCAGTTCAATATAACCTAGGGGTGTTGCAAGGAAAATGGTCCCAAAGTGCAATTCATCACTTCTGTCTCCTCTGCTTCTTCTCCCCTCAAGCAATACTAACCTTTCCCGATGATTCATAGGACTACACACAAGCGAGCTCACATACACTAACACACACACACAAATACAAACAAGCGTACAGATACACACATTTTGCATTTTTATATATACCTCTTGTATTAAAGTCGCAACTTGGGGCTTTACGATTGATGTATCTCTCTTTGCAGACATTTTGACTTGATAGAAACGTCCAACAGCCTGCAGCAGGGACTGGACCCACAAGGATAGAGTTGAGTAATATAATGGGCTTTAAAGAGCAAAAAATACTTTGGGTTATTGGCAAATGTATTCCAATTCCTTTCCTTATAATGATGGCCATCTATCACTGCCTTTATTTCATTATTTGTATGCAGATTTGTATTGTTATGCTAATGGTACAGTTACTTATCCCATTGCTGTTCTGCTGACTGGGACTTGCTGGAGCCAGCAGTCAATGTAAGTTCTCATTAGGGTTCCCTGGTTTGTTAATGTAATTGTTCTGCTCCCTCAACAGTGTTTAAGAGCACTTTTATAACTCTGCGAAGAGAAGTGCAATCAGGGTAAAGCAGAAGTCGAGTGCAGCGTGAGCCTGAGAGGTGTAATCACTCATGAATGGCACCATTCCGTGTCTCCAAACACCTTGCGTGATATAAAGCTTTTATCTCCAAGAACAAAGTCTGAAAATGTGAAATGACAGTCACCCCAAAAAAGTTATTGTTGATTTTTTTAGTTTGTTCTTGTTTGTGGTCAGGCTCTTAAGATTCTGTTTCCACCTGACTGAGTCCAACAAGCAGCTTGTCTCCATCAAAGCACATCAATTAAACAGGGGCAATGACGCCATCAGCTAGCAAACCCGACGTGAACTAGTTCAGTCAGCAACCCAGATACACAATGGGGGAGGAAATGATTGTGGGGGGGGGCAGAAGAGGGAGGCAGAATTGAAGATGCGGGAAAGGGAGGCAGAGAGAGACAGAGCACGGGGGACATTTGAGAGAAGGGGGAGATAAACCAGAGAAAGGCAGTAATGGACAAAAAGCGATGGAGGCGCGAGGGCAGAGAAATTGAAGAAGAGACACAATGAATAAAAGGGGGAACTGCTGAGCATCTGGGTGAAATGAGGAAGATGGGGGAGAGGATTAAGGCAATGAGGAAGACAGACCTACTAATGCAGATACCATTTATTCTCATTCGGGCTGAAAATGCGTCTTGTTTTGTACCATGTTGCGCCTCTCCACCCAATTTCCTGCCTCTCATCACTGTCATAGCAAAACAAATAAAATCTTTAAGGAGGATGGATTACCTCTCCTTGTGAAGGATGGAGAGGAAAACAGAGGCTTGGAGCACAGCTGCTGGAAGTGTCACCTGACCTAATAATTGCTTTGATACGATGCCTTTGATTAGCAGGTTGACAGGCATCATAACGGCAGACTAAAGATATAATATCAAAATATTGTGCAAAAAATAAAGCAGCCGTTGTTTTGGTTTTCTAACTGCATGTTAATTTTCACTCCTTCCGGCTAAAAAAAAGGCAAAAATTGTCTGATGTTGGCATTTGTAAGTTACGTAACATATATATAGGTAGGGTAGGAATTTGGCTTCATTATTTCGCCGGTGCAGTCAGAGAGACTGAGGGGAAATGACACAAAGGTTAAGGTATTTTTTTTTAAAACTAAAAAATACTGAGCTTTTGAGAAAAACCTCCAGGGATGGAGCCCCAGAAGCCAACCCATGATTTTAGTAAAAAGTAATCAATCTCATGTATTTTGTCTTATACAACAAAATCAGCACCTATAAGATAGTGATAGAAGATTTCAGCGATACAGTAAATTATGATTTAATTGGGCAAGAGTATTGGCTTTACTGTATGGCACTGTACTGTATGGAGGCTCAATGATAACTAAGGGAAGCATGAAAATATGATTTGCCGCAGGCAGAGCTTTACCGTGGTATACATAAACTGATTAGCCAACAAAAGCTAAATTAACTGCAGACAATTAAAGCAGCATTGTGATAATGACTAATGATATCTAATGCTTACTTAATGATCTATCACTTAGTTGCAGCCAGCAGACGATAATTAAAAACCTGAACTTGTACACGGCTTCAGCATGCATTGAATCGGAGGTTAGAGTCTGAGCAGCAGGACATCCCATCCATATCATCATCTTGTTTCGACAGCCTGAGTTAGACAAAGACTACACCTATCATCAGACTACATAATGACAGGCATGTACCATGTGTACGCCTCAAAGTTCACATATGGTGTACATGTGTTTCAGACCAGCACGTATATATGTATATCTACAGTAGCTCTCTGAGCACACATACCACTCCAACCACATGAAAACAGCCTAAAACGTAATTGATGATATTAGAGAGTTGAAAAAGGGGGCCGGACGAGAGTGTGGGTGGCTTGTAAGTTCACAAGATAGATATCAGGCATGGGTAGGTGTGTGTGTGTGTGTGTGTGTGTGTGTGTTTGTGTCCATTAAAGTCAAGGCAGATGTTAATTACAGTTTTTAACCTTTAGCTAAGCCAGGGCATGGCTTGTTGAGCTGGGCCTTTTGGGGTTGTTGTTTTTTATCCACTGGAGCCAAAGTCAGCAACCCATTTTTAGTCCCAAACTTCAGTTTAAGAAGAGCTGGGTTACAAGCTGCACAAGGGCGGAGCTGGATGGAATTAGAAAGCTGCCATATGCCGGTCTTGTGATCACAGAGTGACTTAGTTATACAGCGAGGGAGCGGTCCGTAGATAATGAGCATGTTCTGAGAGAAATGACCAAAGGCCCAGAGTTGAATGAGGGGGCTGGAGGAGAGCATTCACTCTGATGTAGGTTAAGATTGCTCCTTCCCTGTTCCTGTCTCTTACACCTGTGCCTTTCCTCAGATGTATGTCTCTTGGACTCTTCTTTATTCTATAGCAGCCTTCCAAATCTCTTACATTTACTGCCACCTCTTCTGCTCTTCTATTACCCTAATTACACTTCTCTGATGTCTTGGTCTGTCTTTACATTTGATCCTTCCTCTGTTGCTCTTTCAGTTACTTTCCTCCCTCCATGTCTGGCACACACTGTCTGTATTTCGGGTCTGCTTCTCATCTTTTTCGGCATTGGGAAATCCATTTTATTTTCTTCTCTCCAAGCTCTCCCACTTCAAATAATTCAAAACCTGCTCTGCATCTTGCTCAGCTCCCACGTAGACTGAACTGGGGTCTGCAGAGAGGGGAAAATGCTTGAAAGGATGGTGATTGAAGCAGCGGCGGCGGCAGACAGACCGACAGGCAGGCAGTGTCCTGGCATTAAATTGGAAGGCATGTTTTGGGAGCCGCTTGGAAGCGCTGCTGCGTTTGCTCTCAAACTGCCACACAGACAGTCACACACACACACACACACACACACACACACACACACGCACTGAGTGGTGGTTTAGAGACAGTGTGGGAGTGCATACGCCTCCGTTTCCCAAAATAACCGCCAGATGAGGGGCAGGGAGGCAGGGCGAGGTTTGTACAGGAAGATATAAATGGATGCTAATTGTATGGCTCCTTCAGCTTACACTGAGATCCAGCAGACTTAAACACAAACACACTCTGTCCGGGTATGTGTGTGAAAAAAAAGGATCCTGCTTGTGAGAGAAACTGTGTACACACTCTTTTGGATGGCAGCTTTATGGCGTTAAAATGCTACAAACGTAGTGCATACATGGCTTTGCTCACACACACACACAGCACATACAGATTAAAATGGATAATAATTATATGGTTCTCAAATGCCCCCCCCCCCCCCCCACCCCCACCCCGAGTCCGACCAAAGAAAGAACTCCCATGTATTATTTCTATAATCCCTCCAAAAATAGAGTTCAAAAGAAGCGAGTCTCAACAGTCATTTTCTAGAGCTGCACTATCCTCGCACCCGAAAGCCGACTGCGCGGACTCTGCCTGTTTGTCTAAGCTTAGAAACTCACATTAGTTCTATTTGGATACACTGAATTAGAAGAAGATGCATCACATCGCCTCGGATCCCGCCACAGTTTTCCACAGAGATAGTTCGCTCCTCCTACTCAAGTGTCACTTACTGACTTTGCAAAATAGGCTAATTTTGTTTCTAATCTCACAAGAGGCTCTCAGTGCAAGAGAGGGGAGTCAGAAGAATGGTGTCGAGGAGGAGAGGAGGAATAGAGGCAGCAGATATAAATGATAGATAATTACATGGTTGAATCTCCTGCGTTGATGTGAGGAAAGTGCAAGAGGGCAAATTAGAGAGACGAGCAGTATAGAGGATGCACAGTGCCACACGCACCATGTGTACAGTATTGCTCTGTTGTAACTGTTTTGTTCAAACAATATGAGACGGAGGACATGTTTTTCACACAAGCAGCACTGTCAAAAGCATCACTTCTGCAGTGCCAGCTTTTTTCAGGAAATGAGAGACAGTATTTTTCCCACTGACGTAGATTTTATAACGCAATTGGTGTGGGCAACACCAATCCCGACATCATGAAACATTTTCCACGTTGCAAAATATGTGGATTTTTTTTCCTTTCTTTTTCGTTCTCGCAGGAAACCACATGACCTGTGACAGGAGGTGAAGCAGTGTGACCAAAGAGGAGCACTGCTCAGCTAACATTAGAAAAGATCCGCTTGTGGGCGTACCTCGCCACCTGCTGCTCATACACGGTATGACAACTGATCAGGATTTGTACTCTTCTCCTCTCACGAAGGAAAAAGGAAAAAGAGAGGGGACAAGAACACAAGACAAGATTCAGCGAGACGAGCTTCCATTTCTTTGTTATCAGTTTGGTGGATGCCTAACACATCTTACCACAAATATAAACTGATTAAAATTACTCTAAAGGATGATTATTTTCTCATTTTCAGTGTGAGACAGTATAATCGGTGTGTTTACACTTGCATGTGCTGGCTCTTGGCCCACCCTCTCTTTATCAGCCTCAACATCTGACAGAAACAAATCTTACATAACTCTTGTGCAACATGGGTTCTGCTCTTACTTTTGATTCACCTTTAGCCTCAATCTTTTTTTATGTTGTCTGTCTCCCTATCAGAGAGAACGAGTCAACACAGGCAAAGGCAACCAAACATGGCCCAAGCCCAAACTTGTATTTCCACAAGTCTTTAAAATACTTCCATTTTATGCTACCTTCTACTTCTACCCCACTACATTTATGAGGCAAATGTTATACTTCTTACTCCACTACATGTACCTGACTTTTTAAGATACTTGTAAAACAGATGATCATTTTATAAAATATGATGCATTCTTATACATTAAACCACCAAACAGTATATACTAAGTAGGTAACATTAGCTCCACCTCGACCAGCTACAACATCAATATGTTGTTTACACAGTAATACATCACTAATTATATTCAAATAAAACAATATATATATACCTCTTAAAGGAGCCATTATGTTACATAATAAGTCTAAGTAATGGCTTTTACTTCTAATAGAGTAACCTATTATAAAATGGTGGTATTACTACTTTTATTTTAGTATAAGATCTGAATCCCAACACTGCCAGATATGTGAAAATAGGTGGATAGAAATATTAATGGCCGGACTTCAGTCCATATTAAATCCTGCTGCGCCTCTACACCGAACGCTACGGTAAGCCGGTAACACAAACAAAGCCGCAGCCCAGTCCTAGCTCGCAACAGTGACGTCAGCGCGCAGCGGCGGTGCACTGACGCGCGGGGATTGGGTGAGCGAGGAGCTAAACGGTATTGTACCGAAAAAGAGGACAAGACGCCGATAACAAAAACAACAGCTGCGGCCACATGAGGCCGACTGAGCATACACTCGCACTTTTCGGGCTGAAGCTATAAAGACTCCGGGTAAGGAAACATATTCATACTTTTGTCTTGAACACACTGCGGTGGCTAATTTAGCCCCTCGGCAGCTTCCGCCCTGAAGGAAGTTTCTTTTGTCTTCTTCGGTCAACAACAACAAAACAAGCGAGCCAGTTGTGTTGACCGGAGAAGAAGGAGTAATGGCTCGTTTTAATAACAGTGGAACAACACGTCGTTAATGGTATCAAATATGGCTCCGTGTTGTCGAAACTAGTCGGTTATGTGGCGGATTGTTGGTGTGAATACCTTTGGACTGGTCTCACAGCAGGGACAGGTAGGCTGCTGGGTGTGTTAGATGGGGGCAGCATCAGAGATACAATGGATGAGGCCATTTTATGATTCCTGAATAATTAGCTAATGTGCTGCTTGGCAGTAAAATGGCAGCACAGTTGTCCTCAAGAGGTTTTGTTGTACCTTGCTCTTTGTAATCTTTAAAATAGAGATGGGGATGAATGATTTCATTTTATTTGTATGGACAACATACTGTATGTGTTTCCAGGTCTCTCAAACAGGTCAAGTTTAGGGCAACACTAACATTAGCCAGCTGTGGTCTTAATAACATTGACACTTATTAATATATTCTTGGAGATAAGCATGAAATAAAGCAGATAAAGTTACTGATCGACTAAAGAAATCTTAGTCGATTAAGAACAAAAACAACCGGGGGGCAGCCTCAGTGTACAGCGTGTGCATCTACTTAGTCATTTCCGTGTAATGTACATAAGTTCAGAGGGTTTTAATGCATCCCTGTTTCTAATACTTCCTGAATCTTTCTTCTCCAGATGTCACGATGGCTGCACACTTCACCATTTCCGACAGCGAGTCAGAGCCATCGGAGGAGGTAGAGGAAGGAGAAAATAACCAATTATCGTCTGTGCAAGAGCAGCAGCTTCTTCAACGCCACTCCCTCACCCTACCTGAGCTCAGGTTGCCAGGTAGGAAATCTCAAAGCATTGTGGGAAAGGGGGGGAAATTCAACCTAAACCCACGACTTCTCTTTTGCTTATTATCGATAGCTGCAGTAATCGTAGGAACAGAAAGCGATAAAGTCATCTGTTCCAATATAGTTTTCTGCAACAGCTGCTGCAATGCAGATTCTGTTTCTTGGCTTTGTCTTTTGGGCCTAATTTGGAAGAAATCAAATCTATTACAAACCCCTCTCACCTTTGCCTCCCTTAGCGACGGGTCGAATCAGGCTGAACTCAGAGTCCGTCGCTTCCACGGCCTCCCGAGACGAGGAGCTCTGGGTAGACGAGGCTGGCACTCCCACCGACGGCGCTCCGTTCAGAGTGCGGTCCAAGTCGGCTCCCCCCGCTTTGTGGGCAGCCAAGAAATACGGCCGGCAGCTCCGAAGGATGAGCGACGAGTTTGACAGCCTGCTAGACAAAGGGGTGAGAGCGAGGGGGTCAGAGGATGGAAGGAGCGTTTTAAGGGGTTTTCCCTACTAAAACCAATTAGTTTATTTCTAACTTAATTTCTATTTGGCGCAGGAAATGAGGAGGGTGAAGAGTGCTGGGACGACCAAACAGATGCACCACTCGACAAGCTGGTGGAGCTACCTCTTCAGTCACCAGGAGATGGAGGGAGAGAACAACCACCATGAAAACCACGCTCATCGCACTGAATAGGCACCGGGGGGGGGGGGGTTCGAAGGAATCGATGGGAATGAGAGGCGAGCAGTGGGAGGAGCCAAGAGAACAATTGTGAGGAGAACAAAAAGAGCTGCTCTGAGAAAGGACGGATGAAAGGTTGGTTGGAACAAAAATCCAAAAGGCACGGCTGAGTGTCATGCCGTTTTTATACGTCATTGGTTAACTACATTTAAATAAACTTTTTTGTATCGGTGTTGGTTGTGGTGTTAACGATATTGCTGGGCAGCCCACTGTGAAATGGTGAAGGTCGGTCAGGATGGACTGTTGGCTATCTGAACCCCACAGAACGGATACAACGATGGGCCGAGAGAGGAGAGATGATCTCTTGAACACAAAGAAAGATAGAAGTGGATCTGATAGGTGGCCACTAACCACTTCAGTTGTCTCTCCCGTCGACACTATGCAATATACTGTAGATGGAGAGATGCATGCACTGAAATCAAAACACCTGACTTTTAGAGGCCTCCTTGAATGCTGTTAGAATTTCCTTCCAGGAAACCAGCAATGACGATGTGTTACTAATGCTGGTTTTGCTCTGCTCCACACGTTTGTGCTTAAATACAAGCTGAGACTACTGCAATAGTGTGCCACAATGAGCTGAGGCAACAGAGGAAAGAGTATAAAAAGGGAAGGATTTCTTTTAAAGTATACAACTCGGGGGGCCATTATCCAACTTCCCGTTCTACTACCTGCAAGCCAGTACCATTCAAACGACTGTACTCGACTATCATTAACTGCTTTATATCTCAAATTTATCAAAAGAAGAACAATCTTGTACAAGGACAATCTCCGACGACGATGCAGAAATACTATCTTTTGTAAAACTTCAGGGTTAGATTATATCTGAAGAGAATTAAACATGCATATAAAAGCACAAACCGATATGAATCTATCTTTTTAAAAAGCCTTGGATGAGCAAAACAAAAAAAAGACATTGGAACTTTTATGTGTAAATATGTTGTGAATATTCTATTCTATCAAATTTCAGGGGTGGGGGTTATGAGCCAGACATTTATTTGACAAGTTCCTATTTTACAAGGTGACTGTGCTCTTTAATACGTTTGGCCAACCTAGCAATAGGCAGTGTACAATCCATGGCTGTTGTGATAAATGTTATGTGGGTGGGGATGAGTTAACTGCTTTACGAGGAGCCAACACACACACACACACACACACACACACTAGCTTTTGGCCCCATTTATTCAGGACCCGGTGCACAGAGAAGATGGATTTAGAGACTCTTAAGTCACATTGAAACACAGGTGGAAGGGGAACGTAAACTTGGCTTTTCCAAACAATTTGTGACGTTTGTTGAATCAGTTGCCAGTGCGGTTGGGTTTATCAGCTGTTCACTCTGATCTGCATTGGGATGTGAATAAAACGGGATCTCAATCTATCAAGCCTCAAGGTCTAGGAGTGCTGATCTGAGGCGACATTTGTTGTTAATGTATTATATTCAGGCTTTTAAGGACTACCCGGCACATACTACACACAATATGGCATTTGTGGGTGTTATTATTATTGCTATTAATGATTATACACCACGATTAGCACCTCTACACAGCTTGGGGAATATGATGAGGCTATTTGTGACTTGTTTATCGATATGTGATTATTGAACACGGTGATAGGTTTGTTCTACTTGTGTCTTACTCTCTTCCTCTCGACTTGTAGGGTTGAGTTGTGAAGTGCTCGGGTGTGCAGGCTGAGCGGGGATGCGTTTGTATGCTTCTTTAAAACTTTTTCTCCACCTTTTTTTTTTTTTTTTTTATAGATTTTCCTAAAACTTGGTTCAGGACCGTTTTTTAAAATCAGAGAATTCTAGACAATCTGAATGGCACCACCGGTTTTTAAGATGTATCTAAGTCTACCGACATGTTTGGTATCGTGCAACCCTGACTGTGTAAGTACGACGTATTCACTGAAACATTTTGGTATAAAGCTTCCAACTCAATTAATATGGTTAGACTATGCTGTTACAGAAGTGACTCAACCATTTTATGATATTGGATTTCTCCCACACACTAACAGGGACATTAGGAATGGGTATTCAAGTAGTTGTGCCGTCATGAGAAATAGTGTTTTACTCTTCAGTCACTCAGATCTGTAGCTGTACTTGACACAAGCAGCTGGCTGAGAGAATATGTACACGGTGTCGAGAGCTCGGGGCCCGGATATGAATATGAAATTTAAGATTTTAATATTGTCATGAACTGCCTTGAACATGCTGTAACCTGTGATGTGAAGCCGCATAACCGGCCTTGTCTGTTTACCCAATTACCGCCTTAAACTTTACAGCTCGCTGTCACCTATTGCGCTGAAGAAAACAAAACAACACAATAAATGTGGCGGTGCGTGAGAAAAATATTACGATGGCGAGTGCTGGAAAAGCCATTTCAGAGGAAGTCATGTTGTAATTTTGACTTTTAAAAACATGTGTGGCAGAGAACACACCCTGGCCTGGCCACCTGGAGTTTTGCAACCATCCTTGGTATTACTTGAATCTACAGATGTGTGCGGAGAACTTTGCATTGTAAAATTTCTTTTTTTTTTTGGGATTCTTTCTCATTTTTTTAATGACTTTTGTAAGTTTTCTCTACAGCTTTGAAACTTCTGGTAGATGCTGTCCTGAATAAATAATTTTAAGAGTGATTTTAAAGTGAGTCTCTTGTGTTATTCTCTGTACAATTCTCCAGCAAACAAGGACACTATCAAAAGGCCATTTTGTTTTTATTGCGAATTTGTAGCAATTCATTAAATGTCCTAAAATGATGGCACATTGACAGATTTGTTAACAGAAAATAATTTTTTGGGGGGGGGTCAGTAAGCAACACATGTACTGCCTGAAAAGGATCAGTGTTTCATGGCATATGGGTCACAACATACAGGACGAGCTACTGGCCAATGTTGTCTAAAATGCTACTTAAACCTTTAGATATCTCAGTACATACATTTACCTAAATCCTCAATACATTCGCCCAATGTGCTTGCTGTCTAAACTCCAATTTCCCACTTTCTCTGGTGGTGGTGTCCCGCCACTGTATCGCTGCCCGGTCAGAGCTAAACAGCAGCAGCATTAAAGAGCAGAGTTCCCACTGTCTTTAAATGCACCATATGTTCGCTTTATAGGCCTACCTATTTCAAACAGCTTCGATTAAATCTTGGAAAAAGGGGGAAATATTATGGGAAAGCTTCGAAAATTCACTAGTGATGTGTGGAAACCCTGGAAGAGGCATCATGACAGGACAGTGTGTTGTATTTTCGATATTATTTCCCCTGTTTTTATGTTCATCTATGTCCATCTTCCTTTATTGTAAAGCACTTTGTCTTGCATATCTTGTATGAAAGGTGCGATACAATAAAGTTTATTATTCCACTAGTGGTTTATCAAACCACTAGTGATGCATCCCGACAGTATTTGCGGCCACAGTCCAAAGCTGACAGTCTGTCCATGTCTGCGTCACTCAGTGTGAAGTCAAAAAGCCTGGCATTGTCCTTTATTCTGTCTGGATTTGAAGATTTCGGGATCACTGGGACGCCCTGCTGCACAGCCCAGCGCAAGAGGACCTGAAGGGGAACAAAAGACCTAAATGTTTACCTAGTGTGTGTGCTAAAAAATCTTTATTGAAAACTGTGTCAATAAGGCTTGCCCAAAAATACATTGCGTGTGTGCGACTGTTTGTTTGTGTGCGTGTGTGTTTGTTTACCTGTCCAGGGGTGCGTTCACAATTCTTTGCCACCTCCAAGACCACAGGGTCAGTGACCAGCTCTCCTTTCCCTAAGGAGGAGTACGCTTGGAAACACACTCCATACTCCTTACACACTTTCCTCAGCTCGGTCTGGCACAGCTTGGGGTGAAACTCTACCTGAAGAAACAACACAAAATATATAATGTAAGTATATTATTATATGCGTCATCCTTTTTCCTTTCCCTCTCGTGCATTCTACCTGTAGCAGTGCAGGAGGGACTTTGCAGCTCTGCATCAGTTCTCTCATGTGTGCTGGTGTGTAGTTTGACACTCCGATGGCCTTCAGCTTCCCCTGGGCATGCAGCTCCTCCAGTGTGGCCCAACTCTGAGCTCGGTTGCCTGGAGTCAAATATTAATTAGGAGCTCATCATCAGTGTTACTCAAGTACAAATACATTGTGGAGGAGGAAAGAGAGAAGCATATATGTATATACACAGTTTATGTTTCCAGTGATTCTGGACTGTTCACCTGGGTTGCGTTGGTCAGTCACATCCAGACCCTCTGTGCCAGGCCAGTGGATCAGGTAGAGGTCAATGTAACCCAGGTCCAGCTGAGACAGGCTGTGCAGGGCTCCTTCCATGGCTTTCTCTCCCTGATCCTTGGGGTCCAGCTTACTGCAGGGAGAGAGAGAGGGGTTGTTCAGAATTGTAGACTTTACCTCAGAGTCAAACTTCACTGAGCTTCAGGTAAGATCTCTGAGAGGAAAACCATATGATCGGAGTATGACACCAAAGCCCGTACGCTGACATGCTGTGCTCTTTAGGAAGGCCTACGAGCCCATGTACCTCACCTGGTTATGAACACATCCTCTCTGGTTAAGCCATGTTTGGGCAAGAGCTCCTTCAAGGCTCGGCCCAGCTCAGCTTCATTCTGGTAGACGGCTGCACTGTCAAAGGCCCGATAACCAGCAACCAGCGCTGCGTCCACAGCCCGGTTCACATCTTCAGGAACCACCAACTTGTAGGTCCCCAAACCCAGGAGGGGCATGTGAAGCCCTGTGTTTAGGAGGACAGGGGGGATACCGGAGGCAGGGGAAGACATCTGATCTGAAAGGAACTTATAGCTTTTGTACCCTGTTTGGACTTCCCAACACTGTTGAAGAGAGAGGGGGGGGGGGGGGGGGAGTGAGCAATAAATGGGAGATATGAAACACACTCCAAAATGACATTAGTACTGTTTGCTGGGTGTCAAAGTGGAGGACAAACACCGTTACAACGAACCAACATTTGTGCCGCTTTATAACATTGCAAAGCTATTATGTTAGCATTGCTACAATGGCGCCGTTTATTCGTATTTTCATCTCACCTTGCCGGCGCTCTCAGCTGAATTATTTTAAAGTAGAGGTGCATAAACCGACGATAAGTGTGAAGTAACGGAAATTCCACCTTGCGTCAAACTTTACACATTAGAGGAATGTTTACGACTAGGCATACGCTTTACGGCAACACGTGGTAAACTGACATGTCATGTGACAGCAACCTGTGTGTGTGTGTGTGAGAGAGAGAGCGAGAGAGAGAGAGAGAGAGAGAGAGAGAGAGAGAGAAAGAGAGAGAGAGAGAGAGAGAGAGAGAGAGAGAGAGAGAGAGAGAGAGAGAGAGAGAGAGAGAGAGAGATTTATGACAGTATTTAATATGTAAATGGTAACTGCCGTAACTGATATGTTGCAGTCAGCAGTATAGCCTACTGAAGTTTGTCCAGTGGTGTATAAAGTACCCAAAAGCCATACTTGAGTAAAAGTAAAGATACCTTACTGGAAAATTACTCCAGTAAAAGTAAAAGTCACCTATTAGAATACTACTTGAGTAAAAGTCTTAAAGTATCTGATATTTATTGTACTTAAGTATCAAAAGTAATTTTCTGATATTAAATGTACTTAAGTATTGAAAGTAAAAGTACAAGTAAATGCTGTTAATAAAAAAGCAAAGGGTCAGAATTTTGAGAATTATGAAGTTTATTCTTTTAAGTGCTGTGGCACCATGACCAAGGATAAGGAGCTGTGTTGACAATAATTGGGTTGGCTGTGATCCATCCAGGAGCAACAATGTTCAACATAATATATTGTACATAAGTATACTTTTGCATCTACTATGAACTTATCATAATTCTCCGAAAAGCAATATGACACTATGAAGGAGTTGTAACAGTGCGTTTATAAGTATGCTCATTCCGACTAGAGGATGTAGAGGGCAAATGCATAATATTGTGTTCAGCAAAAAATATCCACTTGATGCATCAGGTCAGTGTTGTGAGAAAGGACACCTGCCTTGTAAACTCCTATGGGCCTGATTTGAACACAATAGGCAAAGGTTTTGCTCAAGCTGAATCTGCAATTGGGCGACTGCTACCATCATAACTCCATCTGATCATCCACAAAATGACTCAAATATCAAAACATGATCAATACTAAAGCAGCACCGAAAGTAACAACCCAGTCATTACTTGAAACTGAAAAATGTCCTGTTCATCTTCAAAAGACAATTCTACTACAATGTAGCTTCTTTACATTCTAATAGAATGTAAAGAAGCTACATTGTATAGAATGATTCTATTGAAGTTATTCCTTTTTTAAATGTTTTAGACGAGTCACTAATCACTTTAAAAGAGTGATTATAGCTGATTTAACTTACAGACATGAGATTGATCTTCTCATGTCACTCTCTTTATACAATGATATAAATTCATCCCCGTTTTATTGATATCTTACGAAAAGTTACTCCTCATTTTTCGTGCGTTTTTCCTGCAAAAGTCCAGCAACATGAGTCAGTTTTCGCTTGTTACATGCATACTGTCTTTTCAAAATAAACTTCCATCTTCACAGGAAACAACTAAGGTTTAGGCGATGAAACTACTTAGTTAGGTTTAGGAAAAGATCGTGGTTTGCGGAGAACTTTGCATTGTAAAATTTCTTTTTTTTTTGGGATTCTTTCTCATTTTTTTAATGACTTTTGTAAGTTTTCTCTACAGCTTTGAAACTTCTGGTAGATGCTGTCCTGAATAAATAATTTTAAGAGTGATTTTAAAGTGAGTCTCTTGTGTTATTCTCTGTACAATTCTCCAGCAAACAAGGACACTATCAAAAGGCCATTTTGTTTTTATTGCGAATTTGTAGCAAATCATTGACAATTCAAATGTGAACACAAACAGCTTCGATTAAGTCTTGGAAAAAGGGGGAAATATTATGGGAAAGCTTTGAAAATTCACTAGTGATGTGTGGAAACCCTGGAAGAGGCATCATGACAGGACAGTGTGTTGCATTTTCGATATTTCCCCTGTTTTTATGTTCATATATGTCTATCTTCCTTTATTGTAAAGCACTTTGTCTTGCATATCTCATATTTATTATTCCACTAGTGGTTTATCAAACCACTAGTGATGCATCCTCACAGTATTTTTGCCCACAGTCCAAAGCTGACAGTCTGTCCATGTCTGCGTCACTCAGTGTGAAGTCAAAAAGCCTGGCATTGTCCTTTATTCTGTCTGGATTTGAAGATTTCGGGATCACTGGGACGCCCTGCTGCACAGCCCAGCGCAAGAGGACCTGAAGGGGAACAAAAGACCTAAATGTTTACCTAGTGTGTGTGCTAAAAAATCTTTATTGAAAACTGTGTCAATAAGGCTGGCCCAAAAATACATTGTGTGTGTGCGCGTGTGTGTGTGTTTGTGTGTGTGCGTGTGTGCGTTTACCTGTCCAGGGGTGCGTTCACAATTCTTTGCCACCTCCAAGACCATAGGGTCAGTGACCAGCTCTCCTATCCCTAAGGAGGAGTACGCTTGGAAACACACTCCATACTCCTTACACACTTTCCTCAGCTCGGTCTGGCACAGCTTGGGGTGAAACTCTACCTGAAGAAACAACACAAAATATATAATGTAAGTATATTATTATATGCGTCATCCTTTTTCCTTTCCCTCTCGTGCATTCTACCTGTAGCAGTGCAGGAGGGACTTTGCAGCTCTGCATCAGTTCTCTCATGTGTGCTGGTGTGTAGTTTGACACTCCGATGGCCTTCAGCTTCCCCTGGGCATGCAGCTCCTCCAGTGTGGCCCAACTCTGAGCTCGGTTGCCTGGAGTCAAATATTAATTAGGAGCTCATCATCAGTGTTACTCAAGTACAAATACATTGTGGAGGAGGAAAGAGAGAAGCATATATGTATATACACAGTTTATGTTTCCAGTGATTCTGGACTGTTCACCTGGGTTGCGTTGGTCAGTCACATCCAGACCCTCTGTGCCAGGCCAGTGGATCAGGTAGAGGTCAATGTAACCCAGGTCCAGCTGAGACAGGCTGTGCAGGGCTCCTTCCATGGCTTTCTCTCCCTGATCCTTGGGGTCCAGCTTACTGCAGGGAGAGAGAGAGGGGTTGTTCAGAATTGTAGACTTTACCTCAGAGTCAAACTTCACTGAGCTTCAGGTAAGATCTCTGAGAGGAAAACCATATGATCGGAGTATGACACCAAAGCCCGTACGCTGACATGCTGTGCTCTTTAGGAAGGCCTACGAGCCCATGTACCTCACCTGGTTATGAACACATCCTCTCTGGTTAAGCCATGTTTGGGCAAGAGCTCCTTCAAGGCTCGGCCCAGCTCAGCTTCATTCTGGTAGACGGCTGCACTGTCAAAGGCCCGATAACCAGCAACCAGCGCTGCGTCCACAGCCCGGTTCACATCTTCAGGAACCACCAACTTGTAGGTCCCCAAACCCAGGAGGGGCATGTGAAGCCCTGTGTTTAGGAGGACAGGGGGGATACCGGAGGCAGGGGAAGACATCTGATCTGAAAGGAACTTATAGCTTTTGTACCCTGTTTGGACTTCCCAACACTGTTGAAGAGAGAGGGGGGGGGGGGGGGGGGGAGTGAGCAATAAATGGGAAATATGAAACACACTCCAAAATGACATTAGTACTGTTTGCTGGGTGTCAAAGTGGAGGACAAACACCGTTACAACGAACCAACATTTGTGCCGCTTTATAACATTGCAAAGCTATTATGTTAGCATTGCTACAATGGCGCCGTTTATTCGTATTTTCATCTCACCTTGCCGGCGCTCTCAGCTGAATTATTTTAAAGTAGAGGTGCATAAACCGACGATAAGTGTGAAGTAACGGAAATTCCACCTTGCGTCAAACTTTACACATTAGAGGAATGTTTACGACTAGGCATACGCTTTACGGCAACACGTGGTAAACTGACATGTCATGTGACAGCAACCTGTGTGTGTGTGTGTGAGAGAGAGAGCGAGAGAGAGAGAGAGAGAGAGAGAGAGAGAGAGAGAGAGAGAGAGAGAGAGAGAGAGAGAGAGAGAGAGAGAGAGAGAGAGAGAGAGATTTATGACAGTATTTAATATGTAAATGGTAACTGCCGTAACTGATATGTTGCAGTCAGCAGTATAGCCTACTGAAGTTTGTCCAGTGGTGTATAAAGTACCCAAAAGCCATACTTGAGTAAAAGTAAAGATACCTCACTGGAAAATGACTCCAGTAAAAGTCACCTATTAGAATACTACTTGAGTAAAAGTCTTAAAGTATCTGATATTTATTGTACTTAAGTATCAAAAGTAATTTTCTGATATTAAATGTACTTAAGTATTGAAAGTAAAAGTACAAGTAAATGCTGTTAATAAAAAAGCAAAGGGTCAGAATTTTGAGAATTATGAAGTTGATTCTTTTAAGTGCTGTGGCACCATGACCAAGGACATGGAGCTGTGTTAATAATTGGGTTGGCTGTGATCCATCCAGGAGCAACAATGTTCAACATAATATATTGTACATAAGTATACTTTTGCATCTACTATGAACTTATCATCATAATTCTCCGAAAAGCAATATGACGCTATGAAGGAGTTGTAACAGTGCGTTTATAAGTATGCTCATTCCGACTAGAGGATGTAGAGGGCAAATGCATAATGTTGTGTTCAGCAAAAAATATCCACTTGATGCATCAGGTCAGTGTTGTGAGAAAGGACACCTGCCTTGTAAACTCATATGGGCCTGATTTGAACACAATAGGCAAAGGTTTTGCTCAAGCTGAATCTGCAATTGTGCGACTGCTACCATCATAACTCCATCTGATCATCCACAAAATGACTCAAATATCAAATCATCATCCACAAAATGACTCAAATATCAAAACATGATCAATACTAAAGCAGCACCGAAAGTAACAACCCAGTCATTACTTGAACCTGAAAAATGTCCTGTTCATCTTCAAAAGACAATTCTACTACAATGTAGCTTCTTTACATTCTAATAGAATGTAAAGAAGCTACATTGTATAGAATGATTCTATTGAAGTTATTCCTTTTTTAAATGTTTTAGACGAGTCACTAATCACTTTAAAAGAGTGATTATAGCTGATTTAACTTACAGACATGAGATTGATCTTCTCATGTCACTCTCTTTATACAATGATATAAATTCATCCCCATTTTATTGATATCTTACGAAAAGTTACTCCTCATTTTTCGTGCGTTTTTCCTGCAAAAGTCCAGCAACATGAGTCAGTTTTCGCTTGTTACATGCATACTGTCTTTTCAAAATAAACTTCCATCTTCACAGGAAACAACTAAGCTTTAGGCGATGAAACTACTTAGTTAGGTTTAGGAAAAGATCGTGGTTTGCGTTAAAATATCTACGGAAGTGGCGTTGCTTAAGTACGGAAGTCACGTCACAAATAAATCAACATTGGCTTCTCGTTTCACACACGGCACAAACTGCGGCCTCCTGGAGGAAACACCAGTGTTTGTTTGACCCATCCACCTCTCCTCATCACACCCGTCCTGTGTGGAGTTCTACTCGTGTAGTCGCTCGCTAGCTATAGCATGTAGCATCCTGGGCATCACTGGGAATCTAAACACCGCGGATTTGAGAGCACTTGTTTTGCGCATTAACGTGATTAACCAATGATTTAACCTGCAAGCTAGGACCACTGATTCACCAAACCTGCTTGCTTGCAGTCTCTGTTCCACCACAGTCCCCGACGTTGGTCTCATGATTCATTTTGTTTCTAAAGATAGATTTGATTTTGTAGCGAATAACGAAGGTTTCAGGGGAAATGTATCGGAGTCAAAGTATCAGTTTTCTTTGCAAAATGTAGTGAAGTAAAAGTAAAAGTCAACACAAATATAAATAGTAAAGTACATATATCCAAAAAAACGACTTAAGTACAGTAACGAAGTATTTCTACTTCGTTACTATACACCACTGAGTTTGTCCTTACTAGCTAACCTAGCTAAACCAATTCCAACACTTTCAGTGATGTTATGTCGTCTTGTCCTGTATTTTGGTTGCCCTCTGAACCAACAGGCCATTAATATATAAATTAATCTGATTATTTTCTGATTTTGTTGTCCAAACCTTATGTAAGCCAGACCCCTGCAGGCCTTCTCCTCCCCTTTCAATGAAACTTGATTCTTCAAAGCTGGTATTTTTTTTTTACGGTAAGATGGATTTTCTCTACAGCTGTGAAACATCTGGTATGTGCTGTCCTCAATGAATGATAAGAGAGATTTTAAAGTGAGTCTCTTAATTGTGTAAATCTTCTGTAATTCTCCAGTACAAAGGACACTTTGAAAATTGCATATTCTTTCATCTCAAATATGTGGTAATACATAGACAGCTCAAATGGGAAAGCTAGAACACAAAAGCCACCGTATTGTTTGTAAGAGTATGATTAAAGATCAGCGTGAGGCAACAAAGAATATGGAAGTAGTCTTAAAATGTTGGCACATTAAATACGTTTTTGTTCAGGATACATCTACTGCCTGAAAGGGCTCAGTGTTTTATAGCACATGGGTCACAATAGACAGGAGAACTTACTCGCCAATGTTGTACAAAATCATACTTGAACTCTCATACATTTGATCTAAATCAATACATTCACCCAATGCGTTTGTTATGTAACTGAGCGTTCTAGTGGTGGTTTCCCACCACTGCATCACTGCCAGTCAGAGCCAAAGAGCAGCAGCATTTAAGAGGCATCATGGAAGACAACATGTGTTCAAATGTGTGGTCTATCAAGCGACTTCTGATGAATCCCAGCAATACTTTTGCCCACAGTCCAAAGCTGACAGTCTGTCCATGTCTGCGTCACTCAGTGTGAAGTCAAAAAGCCTGGCATTGTCCTTTATTCTGTCTGGATTTGACGACTTGGGGAGCACTGGGACGTCCTGCTGCACAGCCCAGCGCAAGAGGACCTGAAGGGGAACAAAAGACCGAAATGTTGTTAAATTGTTTTGAACACAGAGAAGGTTGTAGTCATAGGCTGGCCCAAAAAGGCCATTAATCAAGATGTGTGTTTGTGTGTGTGCGTGTGTGTGTTTACCTGTCCAGGGGTGCGTTCACAGTTCTTTGCCACCTCCAAGACCACAGGGTCAGTGACCAGCTCTCCTATCCCTAAGGAGGAGTACGCTTGGAAACACACTCCATACTCCTTACACACTTTCCTCAGCTCGGTCTGGCACAGCTTGGGGTGAAACTCTACCTGAAGAAACAACACAAAATATATAATGTAAGTATATCATTATATGCGTTATCCTTTTTCCTTTCCCTCTCGTGCATTCTACCTGTAGCAGTGCAGGAGGGACTTTGCAGCTCTGCATCAGTTCTCTCATGTGTGCTGGTGTGTAGTTTGACACTCCGATGGCCTTCAGCTTCCCCTGGGCATGCAGCTCCTCCAGTGTGGCCCAACTCTGAGCTCGGTTGCCTGGAGTCAAATATTAATTAGGAGCTCATCATCAGTGTTACTCAAGTACAAATACATTGTGGAGGAGGAAAGAGAGAAGACAGCTTGAATCTTATCTCTTAGTAAGTGGAGCATGTATTCATAAAACATTCAGCTGGTCAAAGAAAAAAGATGCTTCAAGTTATTTAACATATTGTTTTTAGATAATTGTACATACACAGATGTTTCCATGATATTTTGGTACATGTAGAAAAACATTGACTGTTTACCTGGGTTGCGTTGGTCAGCCACATCCAGACCCTGTGTGCCAGGCCAGTGGATCAGGTAGAGGTCAATGTAACCCAGGTCCAGCTGAGACAGGCTGCGCAGGGCTCCTTCCATGGCTTTCTCTCCCTGATCCTTGGGGCCCAGCTTACTGCAGGGAGAAAGAGAGAAGGGTTGTTCAGAATTGTAAACTTTACCTCAGAGTCAAACTTCACTGAGCTTCACATGGTCTCTGAGAATGAAATGCTGTGATCTGGGTCTCAGAATCAGAAACGGTTTATTGCCAAGTATGTTACATATACAAGGAATTTGGCCTAGTAATTGGTGCGTGATAATAAATATATACTAAACATAGTAAAAGACGTGTGTATGATACCAAAACCAGAGAGGCATGCCCTTTTGAGTTTAAGCTACTTCAATAAGGACATTCAACCCACATACCTCACCTGGTTATGAACACATCCTCTCTGGTTAAGCCATGTTTGGGCAAGAGCTCCTTCAAGGCTCGGCCCAGCTCAGCTTCATTCCGGTAGACGGCTGCACTGTCAAAGGCCCGATAACCAGCAACCAGCGCTGCGTCCACAGCCCGGTTCACATCTTCACGACCCACCAACTTGTAGGTCCCCAAACCCAGGAGGGGCATCGGAAGCCCCGTATTTAGGAGGACAGGAGGTGTAGAGGACATCTGATCTGAGAGGCACTTCTTATTTCTGTACCGTTGGTCTACCCAGCACTGCTAAAGAGGGAGAGAGGGTTGAGTGAGAAATGAAGGAGAGATTTTCTTCTTTACAGAGGAAGGTCAGTGTTGTGATGCAGCAAATGAGTACCAATGATGCTGCAAATTTCTGGTGTTAGACCGCTGAAACGTTCGTAACATTAGCTGTTAGTACAGTGTTACAATGAAGACACTAGGAGTAGGCCTACTATGTGACAGCGAGTAGGCGAGTTGTTAATTAACTTACAATACCATATTATGGAGTAGGAACGCCATCAGGATGCCATCGTTAACAATAAATAATATTTTCATCTCACCTTTTGGGTCTTTTCAGCTGAATTCCTTCGAGGGAAGCGAGGACTTGTTGCGTATTCACAAAGCGATACTTAATAAAAAGTCACGAGCTACAAAAAGGCAAAAAAAAAAGCATCTAACTCCACTCTCTCACCGAGGAGTGTTTACAACTACCACTTCCTGCTACACGTGGTCAGCTGACAGTCATGTGACATGTTGGGGGGGTGGTTTTTCCTCCGTCACCATAGTGACACCTGCTCTGACGCCGCTGATTGGAAGAAGATCTAGCTAATCATTGAAGGCCCACCCGACCGGAAGGCGGGAATTCGCCTCCGTCCAGCGAATCTCGAGCCGAGTCAGACGTTTGATTGACGGCCGCGGTATTAACCGTTAATGTCCCGTTGGAGGCTGAAGTTAGCTTGCTGGAGGACCCACCAATTTCATGCTCGCCATATCCTCTAGATATTACGGTAATTGTAAGAGAGCGCGAGAGAACCAAACATTTCTGAGCCTTTAGAATAGTAAAGAGTTATAGTATACTGGTGCTCGCTATCTAGCTAAACTAATGCAACATTTCCAGTAAGTGTTGACATGTATTCTGTGTTTTGGTTGTCCTCCATCAATTAATATATGAATCTGTTTATGTCCTGATTGTGTTCCCCAAACCACATTAGGTCAGTCATGCCACTGCAGGCCTTCTCCTTCCCTTTCCCTGAAACTCGATTCTTCAAAGCTGGTAGTTTAATCTACAAGTTCAAGATCAGAGGAGGCAGCAGCTTCAGGCAAGACAGACATTGTTCTGAACACCCTCACAGCCATGTCTTTATACTTCATATATGTTTATCCTTTTGGTGAGAGCAAGAAGTATAACACAAGAACAAGACCAGACCACTGGCAAATCCCTAAAGGGGAGCCAAGACAAAGAGTAGACCATGACAGAATAGATAGGGTGTCATCCCAAAACCCAGCTTGAGATAGGATTTAGTAGTGGAAGTAAGGCTAGCAATTACATGTTTATAAAGCAGCTCTAGTTGCACATCTGTGATTTTTGATGAGCATTCTTCAATGCATCACTGGAAATCAGTTTATAACCAGAAATTAAATAATTCAGCTCAAGTGCAAATCCTTCAAGAGCTAAAGTAGCTTGACGGAAATGGGAAAATACTTGAAACAGAGGAAAGGCTCTGGATTAGAGCAGCTACAGACTTGAGTAATTCTTTTTTTCTTTTCTTCTTGAAAGCAGAGCAAAACAGCACGAGCTCAGAACCCTTAGAACAAACATACACCAGCGAGGGAAGGACTATTGATCAATGTTAGACCCACTCTTGGCTCCTTCAATGCTTCCCTTTCCTTTTCCTCCTCGAGATTAAATTCTGCAAAGCATTGCACAAAGTTCTTTAATCTCTAAAGTCGGGGAGTCGGGTAGATGACTGAGCTTCAGGCAAGAGAGAAGGCATTGATCTTTTTTCTCCATTTCCTATAATGGCTACTGTTACACGTTGTGATGTGTGTTACCTAACCGATCCTGGAGTTCATTTAAACTTCACCTATAATAGTTCTGACACTCAAGGATAAGTGCTCGACAATCAAAGTACTGCATCAGCAAAAGGCCTGATGTGTAAAAGGTTTTATACAGTTATCAGCTTTACAGCGTTTGGAAAAAAAGTTACCAAAACTCGAACTGCTAATGTTGTATAACAATATGATAATGTGTGTATTTTATATTTCATCAGAGGAGAGGAGGTTATGGGAGAAAACTACTTCCATCAGGAGCTGGAGGTATTTATGGAAACTTTTCGTGTGCTTAGTCAGCATTCACGTTTGTTGTGTTGGCTCACTGTATTAAATTCTCTTAAACTTGTTCTCTCACTTTCTCTTCTCTGTTGTCAGGACATTTTCAGGACAGTTCTTGGCAACTTGGACAGTCTCCAACCCTTCTCTAGTGCCCACTTCAGTGTCTTCCCTTGTATCCTCCAACACTACTGATCCTCTACTTGCACTCCATTATGATGATGCTCATTCACCAGCGGTTTACTGCGTTTCGTTAACTGTAACTACCAGATAAGAAGCCGTGGGAGGGAGCGTCGGAGGTGATGTGCACACAGGGTGAGAGGAGGCTGAGAGCGTACCCGTTTAGTCTCATTCTCTACCTGGAAAAAAACAAACAGAAGGGTGAGGAAAGAAAACTCACCGCTTTCTCAGTTGTATTCACGAAACACATTCTGCACTCAAGGCATTACATGTTATCAGTAAAAAATGCTCAGGGCTTTACAGGCTGTATGGCTGAGATGCTATTCAGACATGTCGATGCCTCACATGTATTTATCTTGCAGAAGGAGCAAAGCAAGCAGCGGAGAAGTTGAGCCCAGTGAGTTGTTCTGTTACTCTAACAAAACATAGTGAGAAAAGTAATCCCGGCTGGAGTGTTCAAGTATTTTTTACTGTCAAACTGTCTGGTCTGATATGACGTATGTCAACAACAGCCCAGGTTGCAGTGCCAGACATGTACCATGTATTTGAATCAACACCTCTCTGACAATAACAATAAGAACTGAACATTACCAAACCTCACAGGGCTGTTATATTGGATTGTTTTGTATTAAATGATCTGGTGTCCAACCCCACGTCATGTGTCATGTACAGTGCACCACTGCATGTTTTCCAGCAGAAAGACGTTGCACAGCGATTCCCGTCTGTGTCTGAGCCCCAGTCAAAGCGCCGGAGAAGAGATTCACCACTAGAGGAGGCCATCCTAAAGGACTTACACAGGGACATGGAGGCTGAATGCAGCGTTTCTGTGGTTAGGTGAGCGCTGTCTTTACTACTGTACAGCTTATCTGTAACCTTAAGCTTTTTACTCTGTGTTTGACTACAACCATGACTAAATGTTTCCAAAATCTTTGCAAGTAAAGGTGTGTACTGAGTAAAAACCTACGCTGTGGACACAAAAATGGTCACATGTGAATGTGTGATTAAGTGTTTTAGAAGTGAATGACTGTAACAATAGAATACATTTATTCTTGCTATCACTAACACATCCACTCTGACTACTGCCCTCTTTGCGCACACACACTCACACTCACACACACACACACACTTACATGCTCCAGTGATCTTTGCGGTTACGAAACAGACAAGAGGCTGACGGGCGCCACCTCAATCACACTGACAGTCAGATCAGTGGGGCGAAAATTATGACTTAAAATGCACACCCACCAACTTATGTAAACAGAATTATCTCATCGTTTTGAACTTGAGGAACACACACTCGGATGCACAAACTGTGTAAACATCCTGCAAGCAGCAGGGCCTCAAGCGACATCGTCAGTTCACAGGAAATCAAGGTCCATGAAATAACTCTCTTTGAATTATTGAATTATATTCACCACATTGGCCATTACACTTACATGTCCTCAGAAGGGTGCAAAACAAGTGTAGTACACATTTCTGTTTCACTGATGGCGTTCATTAGTGTGTGTGTGGTGTGTGTGTGCGTGTGTGTGTGTCTACATGATGCCCTGTAGCGACAGATGGTTTGTTTTTTTGTTGAACCTGCTTTAAAAATGGGAACAGAAAAGAGTTTTCAACGAGCCAATGAGCACTCACACTTGTCAACAAAGCATCTAACTGACATTGTCAGTTTTGGCTGCAAAATCCAGCATTTTAATCCACCAACATGTAATTAAAGGCCTTTGGAGTCCATGCATTGTGAATCATGACACCCACCAATTACATATAAAACACTGAGATTCACAGTCAAGCATTGATTGTCATTGTTTGGCGTAACGTTCTTATTCCTACCTACAGTTATATTAGCTACTATTGTTCTGATACACAAATTGTGTAGATTACAACTTTAAATTCTGTTAGAAACCAAAGGCCGGATGAATTTAGACAGAAACCTTAATGGCAGAATCTGATACTGAAGAATGGACTGTATTATGAGAAACAATATTTAATTAACTTGGTTGTGTCCAACTTTCAGCAGGTTTCCACTGCATTGTCCACATGCACAGAGAGACGTCCAAGAGGATCGAGGACATGTTGACAAGGTGACTTATTTTCATTTATTCGATCAGGTCAGTCTTTTACTCGTCACATTTAACCGCTTAACTGATTTGTCACAAATGGAGAAGTCAGTCATTTCCGCCCACAGTTTAGATTGAACTGATTCCAACAATTCTTCTTCCAACTTCAGTCTCATAATAGTCTTTCGTTTCCTCTCTGCCGCATATATAAACACACACGCTGGTAGCATCTCTGTCTGTACTGTAGCCCCAGGCTGACATTAGCGCAGACAGGTAGGATAACAAGTGTGATTAAGGTTAATAATAGCATTACATCAGACACAGAGTGTACGTGTGTTAATGTGTGTGTGTGTGTGTGAGAGTGTGTTCTTGGTGATGTGCTTCAGATTGATTAGCAACGAAGTCCCAAAATTACCCTCCGCTCCCTTCTCGTCCACGGCCTTTCATCTCATCTGATCCTGTTTTGTTTTTTTACACGTGTCCACTCTTTTTCCCCTCTCGTTTGTTTCAAGTGGAAAAAATGATTTAAACTAATCATGTCAGCCTCTTGAGTTACTTGTTTTTTCTGAGAAGGAAGTGCCAATACAGGTCTACGAGCTTTAAAAAGGATTGAGTGCGAACAATGAAGGTTCTGTCGGCACAAAAAAATTCAAGGGAAGCGTAGTCGAAAGACAGATATTGGGTTATCAAATGGGCATTTTGATGGACTAATTCCATACAAGTTCAAGCTCATAAAGACACTTTGACACTGAGGCAAATGGAAGAATCAAACTTATCCTTAGCTTAGCCCCACGAATCATAGCTAGTGTTGCTACGCTAAACTTTCCCTTCGACTTTAGACGTCAAGAGTAGTCAAAAGTAGCCCTCTTATAGTCAGCGAGCGTCAATTCTACCTGCTGAACTGACAACTGTCAGTAGTATGTTTTATTAGCCAGCAAACTAAAAAAAAATAAAGCAGACCAACTTGCGAACGAGTTTTAGATATTCTTTCGATGGCTGTATACATAATAATCATGCTAACTCAGAAAAGACTTATACAAACTCCTTGCCTTGTAAGTAAGGCTAAGTTATTGCTATGGTCAGTAAGCTAGTTAGCTGGGAATGCTAAGGTTAGCAGGTTACACTACAGCAGATAAACATTGTTTACTTATACTTGTGCTCAAGACGTGACCATAAACTATTTTCATATGGATTATCGCTCTCCCTACAGCCCCATGCACACCGCTTCATGTGGAGGAATACAAAGCTGCAGTAGTTACAGCTACAAAGCCATAGTTGGACAATCACTATTTGGTGGGAGGGGTGTAGCGAATGGTCAATTTAATTACATTTCCAGTACTGTAAAACATATTTCATATTCAGTTCTATTTTTAATTTTACTTTAATTTATGCTAATCCTCTCCCACAGAAAGGTTCCAGAGGGTTTGACGAACTCCGGCAGAAATCAGGTGTTAACACAGTCAGAGGAAGCGGGACTCCAGGTGAAGTGCATTCTGGGTCAAAACAGCACATGGGAGAGGAGGAGTGTGATGAGGAGGGAGAGTCTGACCCTGGGACACCTGTGAGGCCAGGGATGTTGAGTCGACTGGCCAGGTTGGTATGAGGTTCACGGCAGCCACACCATCAGTAGCTAGCATGCTACAAGCTAAAGCTGAAAAAATATACCCGGCAGCAGATCAGTAACTCGGCACACAGTAAGGGTAAGACTGATACCTTTGGACGCTGGTGATGTCACTGTAGATTTGATTCAATTTTGCACCCACAGGAGAAGCGAGGGCTAATTGGTACTGTTCATCTGAAAGACAAAAGTTGACAAAGATTGAAATGGATTGGGGAAATCCAGCTATTATAAGCACGGAAATTACAATATCCCTGTGAAATGTCTGTTGAGACAAGCTGAGACGCCAGAGGCGCATAAAAGACTGACACAAGTATCTCCACGTTGACGGGGCACGCCAAGCAATCTTCCGAATGCGGTCTCTTTATGGTAATAATGATATGCAGTAGCAGCCTTACGTGGTGAGCCCACTGTTGCATTAAACATGTGTAGTTCTTACTCTGAGCTTACTCTGTCTCTCGCTCTCTCTTTGCAGCCATATCTTCCCCTTCTCCTTGTTCTTCAGAGAGCGCTGAGGGCCGTGGTAGAGAGACAGGAGGTGTTACTGGTTCCAGTAGTGGAAACTCACCGGGGGTTTGTTTGGTCAAAGTTCTGCAGCGCAAACTAAAACATTTGTGATATCTTTTCTCGAGAATAGTGCGGCGTAGACCTGTTTGCCTTTGTTTGCCTTCATCCTCCATTGATCATCTTTTATACTGGTGTCAGTGTTCACCTGGTGTTCACTTATCATTGGAGGGTCTGTTTTATATCTTTTTTTTGTTGTTGTTGTTGTAGCTCTGTATTGATACCCTAAGCAAATAAATATAGATACTTCTTTGTTTCCAGCGGTTGTTTTTGTGACTTCATGTTGTTTTGTACCATTATGGATGGAGTCCTTGCTATTAGCTTTTTCGCTACTACCTACAGTAACTGGATCCTCTCTTTCTTACCACCAAATCAGTGACTTCATAGATGTGGATGTTATTTATTCTTCTTTTCATCCTCCAAATAACACAAACTAAACAGCAGTGTGTCTTTTATTTTTTGGTTTTACCGCCTTAAACTCTGCGACGTTTAACTCTCCTTTCATGATCTGTGACCCCATCTGCATTTGATTTCTTTTCTTAAACTCAGTTTCCAGTTGAGAGAGCTCCGTCTCTTTGTCTACACTTATCTACACACTGCTGTATTCATGTTTGTTCTTCTGTTTTAATGCAGTTTGGGGATTTCTTATGTAAAATGCGAATTAGCAGGAAACAATTTAATCCAAATGTTTACATCCTTCCTTAGTAGACTGTCAAATGAACAGACAACGCCGTCTCTTTCTTAACATTTCCACTACTGTGTGTGTTCTCATAAGAGCACACCTTGAGCTTCAGTGAGTATCACCTTGTGGAAACTCCACTTTCCTCCTGTCAGTCTAAATTAGCAAAGTGTTCTATCTTTGTGTGTGTGTGTGTGTGTGTGTCTGTTCCTGCATGCACGTGTCCATGCGTGTGTTTGTATATGGGGGTAAATGGGTCAACTGGACTGAAACATTGTCTTAGAAACAGGAAAACTTTGCCTAATCCTCTCCTTATATTGTCATAGCGCCTCAAATAACACACACACAATCTTATACTCACATCTACTTACACACTTTGACCACACACACAATATCCTGTCAGACATAATCATGCACACACATATAGCACTTGAAATAACAGACACACACACACACACACACATACATCATATACTTTCATTCTCACACACACACACACACTGAGATTAAAATAACAGGGCAGAAGTGGAAGCGGACACATTAATGATATTATAGTTATTCAAGACGCCACGGTTTCCACGGCAGCCGAGAGCGACGGGGCCACAGAGCGATACAAACATCGGTCACCCCACTGAGTCACACTGGAGCAGTGTGTGTGTGAGTGTGTGTGTGTGTGTGTGTGTGAGACTGTGTGCATTTTGACTACGAGAGAGTCTCCAGTTTAAAAACTTCATTCACGTCTCATTCTCTCCTGATGAGGTGCTGTAGGCCACTCAGATTTGTAGTCTCTCTCTCTCTCTCTCTCTCTCTCTCTCTCTCTCTCTCTCTCTCTCTCTCTCTCTCTCTCTGGTTGGCATGGAATCAGAAGAAACACACTGCAACTTACAGTCAACAGACTAATAGTTTTGTGTGTAGGTGGGGGGGTTTGGGTGATGATGTCACACATTCTGTTTTCCATTGACATAACTAGATTGGGAATGTTTGGGATAGAGGGGCCATAAGTTGATAATTGTGTTTTCCTTAGAAGGTGTGTCTGTGTGATTGAGTGTGTGAGTGTGTGAGAGTGAGAATGGGAGTGTGCAGCGCGGGAAGCCGTAGCATCTCTCCTGGATCAGTAATTAAATGAGCCCTGCAACCTGTTCTTTCTGAACTGGTATTAAGAGATTTTAATATTTTGTTCTGAGATGTGTTATTAAATATCCCTCAAGTAGCTTAATGTAACTACAAAGCGGCATCGCGTTCATGCAACCGTGTTTGCTTGTAGCCTCACGTTAGCTTTTTACTTCTGCCGATTGCACTCACACGTTACAAATTATAAAAGTGGTGTTCATTCCTGATGATTATCGATCTGAAAACAAACGTGTAAGTGTCATAAACTTGCGTTTGTTGCAATAATCTAAAATCCAATGGAAAAGTCCCATTTGCTTAAAGTCGAGGGAACCACTGTGATGCTGACTTCCAGGGTTGGCCTAAAAACATATGTAGTCCCTGCAGCACTGTATTAGTTCTTACTGAGGACATCTTTAAAAACTGGTCCCAAATATACGGTTTCGTTTTTATTTATTTTTTAAGAAACCCCGCTTCTTTCCTGAAATAGCAGTAAATGGTGGATTTGCCGGGAACTATTTTCAGCGGTGGATTCATTCACATTTGGTGCTCCAGTGAGTATTTACAGTACAGCAGGGTGTATGTGGAACTGACTATAAATGAACTACAGTGTGTGTTCATGGTAATGAAGGAACACACTACCCAGTGTAACAGTGTGGCTCATTGATGTGTTTTTAATGGTTTTTGACAACAATAGAGCTCTATGGTACAGGAATACGATATATATATCAGGCTTTGGCTGAATAGGAAACATAATAAAGTGAGAGAAATTCATTGTATGTTTGGTTTTTTTAATGGGATTTGTTGGCAATAAGTCTTTATCTGTAATTGACTTTAAGTCAAGTTTAGTTTTTGGTTTGGTTTTCTTTAAACAAGGGAAACATTTTGCCAGCACAGTTGAAATAATCGAACGTTTTTCCAAAGCAAATCCACTCAAATCAAGTTGATTTCTAGTGCGGTGACATACCTTATTCTCATTCTCACTCACTTCTAGAAAAAAAAAAGCATATTCTTTTTTTCTTTTTAATTCACTTGTTATACGACAATCAGGTTTTAGGACTTTTATTTTTTTTTTGCAGTGGAGAAATAATCTTAAAGGCATCAAAACCTATCGTTTCCTGGATGAATTACTTATTACACTGCTTTTCTTCCGGGAAATGTTTGGTGGGTTCAGCTTTTGTCATTTCAGTTGATCAAAGGTCATAACGAGCATCTGCAGTTTGTATTTCTGAAGGAAAGCTGTCCTGTGATGAGCTGCTGAGTCTGATTCAGGATACGAGACAGATGTGGAGCCGCTGCCGTAGCTGAAAACATACAATAAAACAGTGATGATCACTGCTGGGATCCAACCAAAGCACAGTTACTTAAAAATAAATGCACTGGTTCACCTCCCGCTACTGTTTTGCGACTGATTTTATGATATAGTGACGTCCTAGACTTCCTGAATCAATTCTCCTGGAAGTTTATCAAGGTCTGTCAGACAAAGATAGTTTTTGGAAAGTCAAGTCGTTTACTTTTATGGCCCAATATCACGAGGCTCTAGTGTCTCAGTGGGCTTTATAGGATTCCCAACCCAGCCCAAATTCTCTCGGGACACATGGCAAAACTCATCGACGTAACCTCAGGAGACTCTAATTCGTGCTGTTCCAGTAAGTAAGACATTTGTTCCTTTAACCCTGAAACCCAGTTTCTTGTGGATACTCACCACAAGAGAACAAAGGACATCCATTTTGTGTCTTTGGCAACACTTTAGAAAGTCCTCTGCGGTGTTTGTGACCTTTGTGACATGTCACCGAAGTGTCCAAGAAACGGCTGCAAATGTCCAACAAATCATGTAAGAGTCCATTAAAGGGATGTCTTTACCCGCTGTAGTTTGGACAGGGTGGTTGCTAAGCTGGCTTCCTCTACGCAAGACAAGAAAGACGAGAAGCAGAGCCAGGCGTTCTCCACAATATACCCATCATGTGCCACACACACACACACACAGAGTTGACCCAAACCCACAATATCTTCTGACCCGACCCTGTCCTTCCTCCTGCAGCCACAAATGGAAAACCCAGGCAGACTTTGTGTGTGTGAGGTCTCCCATTCAGTGTATTTATTAGTTCACTGTATCAACTGGCAGCTGAGGCCCAGAATAAAAAAAGTTTTTGTGTGATTTTGAGCGCATGCATGCAAGGACACTTTTGTTGTGTGTGTCCCACGCTTGCGTCTGAATGCATGCGCGTGTGGTAAGGCTGTGTGTGTTCTCACTATTGTGGTGGTGCGTTTAATGGAAAACCTATCTAGTTTTCCTCTGTGTCACAGCAGCGGTCCCCCTAAAGGTTGGAAAACAGAGAGCGGGGAGGGTGGAGGGTGGAGGGGACAGAGAGACGGTAACACACTCCAGGAGAAAGACGTGAAAGAGAGAAGTGAGGCTTTTTTGATAATCTTTTTTTTAAGATAATTTCACATTATTTTTGTGCGGGTAGAAGACAGAGAGATCTGTAGAAAAGGAGAAAAAAAAAGATTCACACACTCTCAGCTCTCTAATTGTGGGTGTGTCCAGAGCTATAAGTGCCTTGGCTCTTACCTGTGTTACTTATATCCCTGCATGAGGCTCAGAGCAGTCACACTCACACACACCTGTCAGTCGCCACGCGTGTCCTGCAATCCAGAAGCTGCACTCTCCGCTTCACATCTTCAGGTAAGACTCAGCTGCTATTTACACCTGGAATGAAGTTTAGTGCATCAGTCTACATGTTGGTGGAATAGACCTTTAAATGCTTGTTCTGTGACATTTAGACTTCTGTTCCTCCAGTAAGTAATTGCCAATTTGGGGGAAATGCACTTTTAACCCTTTTATTTCTCCTTATGTTTATTTACATTCTCATTCTGCGGACTTTTTACATTTATGTTTATATTAATAACAATATTACCACATTTTGCAAACGTGTAAATGGTCCATATTAAGAATATTTACCTGCACACGTTTTGCTCTGTTTATTTTTATTTTATTTTGAAACAGCTCACTACTTTGCTGACTTTGACTTTCATGACAATATTCATATTTGTAAAACACAGCAATATTTTTATTTAGATGGTTGACTATATATATAATTTAAAAAAAACACCAAACAGTGACAGATGAGACAAAACGTGTCTCCTTTGAGTATTTTTATATTATTATATTATTGTATTTTTTCCTGTTATTAAGGCTGTAACCATTTTACCTGAGCACAGTAGAGGTTTCAGGTTCTGATGTATAATGATGCAGATGGTCCAATACAATAGCAATTTTATAAATTCTATTTAAAATAAGATCTTCTACTGCAACTTGTTGGTCAGTACCTGATCTATGAACTAAATTATTCAAAGAACGTAAACTACATTTGAGAGAATAGAGGGTAAATTGAGTGATTTACATTGAAGAAATTCCACCTCATGTCAAATGATGTTTAAACGTTCCTTTTAGCAGTAGTCAGTTTGCAGTCTGTTCAGTCCTGAAGGTTGTTTTAAAGACACAATGTTTAGTGTTTTGTGAGTAGTACATTCCATCTACGCACACTTTTTAAATTATTTTAAAGGCAGCACTGACTGACCAAACTTAATTTCGACAAGGTTTTTGTGTGCATGGAATACTTTTCCAAGCACTTTAAGTGTATTTTCTGAGGAAGATATTCCCCCCTACTGTATTGGTGGTCTTGAACACCGGCCCTCCCTCGTAGCGGGGTGCAGCGTATCACAACCCACTTTCCTCAAAGACAAACCGAACCTTCAGGCGTGGAAACCCCACATAACAATTAAAAGCCGGGCATTTCCCCCTGCCCCACCAGCTGACACGGGGTTAATGGCCTCACACACCCACACACACGCAGTCCTGACCCGTTAGTTTGTTCGTACCGGCAGCGTTAATGGCGTCCCCAGGGCCGCTCCACCATCAACACATAGGCAATTCCCAAAGCTGCAGTCGCATGGGAAGCGGAGCTGGAAAGAGCTGCCATTTTAGAGGGCAAGGGTCAGGATCCCCAAATTCCCAGGAAAACATGACTTTATTGTTTACACACGTGTTGGACTGTGTGTGTGTGTGACGGGTGGGGGGTTGTAAGCATGTGCATGTATGAACACTCACGCAAGATCATGCATGCATGCGTGCACATACAATATATGCACTGTATGCGTTCATGCTTGTGACGGAAAACACAGATGCACACAGGATCCTTCGGCTTTTCTGTATCTTAAAGAATGTATTCACGTCTGGTTTCTGATTATGTCGCTGTGCAGCTACGTGTACGTTTGAACGAGTCGGTGTGTGAGAGCTGTGTACGTATGCGTGTGTCAGCGGGTAGCTGGTAAATGAGGCGTATTGAAAGGATAAAGAGTGCATTGTTTTTATTCACATTAGCTGTTACTCAACCGAGTGACACACAGGCAGACGCTTAGGATGGGAAATCACCTTGGTGGGTAAGGGAGGGGGCTCTGGGAACCTGCTTTGGTTTGGTTTGATGAAGGAGTTCAGCAGGACGGGATCACCAAAGGTTGATAGAAAACTTCTTCAGTTTCTTCAGCGCAGATATCATGTTTAAATAAGATATTTTATTTAGTCTTTTTATAACCAAACAATGCTTCCTCACAGCCTCATCACAAGTTAAAGATGTTTATCATTTTTGCAGTTCTTCAGATTTTTCAAAAGTCTAAAGAGGTTCAACTTTATAGTATTTCACAAGACCAAAATCAAAGATTTGAGAAAAGCCCCAAAAATAAGTTGAAGTTGGAATTATTTTTTGCATTAAAAACCTCGTAAAGACAGTTAAATGTCAGATTTCCTCTGGTCTTAAGTCACAGTAACGTCTTACATACTTTGTTGTTCTGTTTGGATCCTCCAGGCTACCATCCAGATGTCGCTGTGCATGACCTCACAATTCTGCCTGCTGGTCCTACCAGTGATGTCGCTGCTCCTGCTCTTCTCTCCTATTGGTTGGAGCTACGACGGCCTCACCCCAGGATGTCACCTACACCGTGAGGAACACACGCCGTTTTTTAAATGCTTTTTTTTAGAGTGTCTTAAAAAACAGCATCCATTTATGTGTTCTTAAGAACAGCAGCGTCAAAAGTCCTTCTAACATGATTGTATAATTCTCAAGTCTCTGCTCGTTTGTATCAGCGTATCACAATAGATTTGACGATGCTGTTCTACATTTCTTTAAGTGCTGAATCCTAAACACACACACACACATACAGGACTTGATTCTCGCTCATCCTTCCATCTTCTCTCACCTCTCCAGCCTTCAACGTGACCATCCGCAGTGACCGTCGTGGCACATGCAAAGGCACCCACCTTGTCTACGCCTGCGTGGGCTACTGCGAGTCCAGCGCCTTCCCATCCAGATACTCGGTGCTGGTGGCCTCCAACTTCACCCACAACATCACCTCCGCTTCACGATGCTGCACCATCAGCAAGGATGCTAAGGTAAGAGGAAAGGAAAAAGAGTGGGTTGTGGGTATTTTTTTTTATCATTCTTACCGGTTGTTCACGTCCTCTTGCTTGACTTCCCTCAGGTCAAAGTTCGCCTGGACTGCCCTGGAGGTCGTCACCATGACGAAATCGAGATCCTGACGGCGAAGGAGTGTCGCTGCGACATGTGCCGCAAGGCCCGCTACTGACACATCAAGACAGTATGCTGCATACCTAATGTACACCAGGATAACAGCCACATTTAGTCAGTTAAGAGCTACAAACTCTGGTTAATGATTGAAATACAACCAGTTTCTTTTCTATTTCGACTTGTTTTGAATGTTGAAGAACATCCACTTTGACTGAAAAGGCATCAGCTCTCCACCAAGCTGCTGTCAAAACCAGGGTTTCCTCCATCTGTGTTCTCAAAGAATGAAAAACCATGTGACTCTGAAATGTTCTACTAACATCAAGTGAAATCCATTCAGGCAGAGTAACACCTGCTCTGGATCAGTCACCCAGTAACTTAAGAATAAGATCAAAATCAAAATTCAGATTTCTGTGATTGTGTGTCCTTTTGTGTGCGCTTTTGTAAAATGTGATGTAAGGGAGGTTTTTCTAGAAAACTTGATTGATGCACATGTGATAAAAGGCTTTATAAACCATTATATCACTCACACTTCAAACTAACTGAACCTTTTTATATGTTTTTGCTTTGAGGCTTCGCAGACTCTTGACTTTGTAAGCAGCTAGAAATAAGAAATAAAGAGTCACACCACCATTCTACTTACAGTAGTGACTCAGGAGCAAGTATGAGTACACAGAAACTCCAGGATTACAATCAAATTCATCAAACTCACTATACCCCCAAAAAGGACTGGGTTTACCTCTTTTACATTTTACATTTTGGCAAAATGAATGAGAACATTACATTGCAGATGAGTCATCTCATTGACTTGATCAAACAACAAAACAGTAAATATACGGTCAACCTTTGGAATCAACATAAAGATCATGTACACAAGCAGTTTCATTCTTTGCAATAACCACTAAACACAGACAAGAGACCAAAGAATGTACACATTTTATTTATATTTATGAATTTGAACTAAAGGACATTTTGTAAATAGTATCTATTGATGAAACCAAATAATGTTGGAAATGTCAATGAAATGAAAAGACAAAGAATGCACTGTATTGTTTGTGATGAAATTGTATTTCAATAAATTTCTGTTCTGCAACTGTAAAGTGATTTTTTTCTTCTCGCTTTACACACACACGCGCACACACACACACATTAACTTGTTTCCATTAAGGGGACAGTACACTGACTTACCCTAACCTTAAACATGACCACTACATGCAACCCCAACCCTTACCCGAGCCTTAAATGGAATGATATACGTCGTGGGGACTTGCGTTGTGTCCCCACAAGGGAGACGAGTCCCCACAACATGACTGTTGGCCAGTGGTGTATAGTAACGAAGTAGAAATACTTCGTTACTGTACTTAAGTCGTTTTTTGGATATCTGTACTTTACTTTACTATTTATATTTCTGTTGACTTTTACTTTTACTTCACTACATTTTGCAAAGAAAACTGATACTTTGACTCCGATACATTTCCCCTGAAACCTTCGTTATTCGCTACAAAATCAAATCTATCTTTAGAAACAAAATGAATCATGAGACCAGCGTCGGGGACTGTGGTGGAACAGAGACTGCAAGCAAGCAGGTTTGGTGAATCAGTGGTCCTAGCTTGCAGGTTAAATCATTGGTTAATCACGTTAATGCGCAAAACAAGCGCTCTCAAAGCCGCGGTGTTTAGATTCCCAGTGATGCCCAGGATGCTACATGCTATAGCTAGCGAGCGACTACACGAGTAGAACTCCACACAGGACGGGTGTGATGAGGAGAGGTGGATGGGTCAAACAAACACTGGTGTTTCCTCCAGGAGGCCGCAGTTTGTGCCGTGTGTGAAACGAGAAGCCAATGTTGATTTATTTGTGACGTGACTTCCGTACTTAAGCAACGCCACTTCCGTAGATATTTTAACGCAAACCACGATCTTTTCCTAAACCTAACTAAGTAGTTTCATCGCCTAAACCTTAGTTGTTTCCTGTGAAGATGGAAGTTTATTTTGAAAAGACAGTATGCGTGTAACAAGCGAAAACAGACTCATGTTGCTGGACTTTTGCAGGAAAAACGCACGAAAAATGAGGAGTAACTTTTCGTAAGATATCAATAAAACGGGGATGAATTTATATCATTGTATAAAGAGAGTGACATGAGAAGATCAATCTCATGTCTAAGTTAAATCAGCTATAATCACTCTTTTAAAGTGATTAGTGACTCGTCTAAAACATTTAAAAAATGAATAACTTCAATAGAATCATTCTATACAATGTAGCTTCTTTACATAGAATGTAAAGAAGCTACATTGTAGTAGAATTGTCTTTTGAAGATGAACAGGACATTTTTCAGGTTCAAGTAATGACTGGGTTGTTACTTTCGGTGCTGCTTTAGTATTGATCATGTTTTGATATTTGAGTCATTTTGTGGATGATGATTTGATATTTGAGTCATTTTGTGGATGATCAGATGGAGTTATGATGGTAGCAGTCGCACAATTGCAGATTCAGCTTGAGCAAAACCTTTGCCTATTGTGTTCAAATCAGGCCCATATGAGTTTACAAGGCAGGTGTCCTTTCTCTAAACACTGACCTGATGCATCAAGTGGATATTTTTTGCTGAACACAATATTATGCATTTGCCCTCTACATCCTCTAGTCGGAATGAGCATACTTATAAACGCACTGTTACAACTCCTTCATAGTGTCATATTGCTTTTCGGAGAATTATGATGATAAGTTCATAGTAGATGCAAAAGTATACTTATGTACAATATATTATGTTGAACATTGTTGCTCCTGGATGGATCACAGCCAACCCAATTATTAACACAGCTCCATGTCCTTGGTCATGGTGCCACAGCACTTAAAAGAATAAACTTCATAATTCTCAAAATTCTGACCCTTTGCTTTTTTATTAACAGCATTTACTTGTACTTTTACTTTCAATACTTAAGTACATTTAATATCAGAAAATTACTTTTGATACTTAAGTACAATAAATATCAGTTACTTTAAGACTTTTACTCAAGTAGTATTCTAATAGGTGACTTTTACTTTTACTGGAGTAATTTTCCAGTAAGGTATCTTTACTTTTACTCAAGTATGGCTTTTGGGTACTTTATACACCACTGCTGTTGGCCCCTATTAACCTCACCACCACTGTTTCTCCAGCCTGGTCTCACTCCCAGGGCGTCTTGAAACCAACACACAAGGCCCCCTTAAGTGTCGGTATTAAGAACAAGAAGTCAGGCCCGGTTCTACCAGGGTGTTAGAGCATGCATTGCACCCTCAGCTGAGTATTTTGTGAGCTCAGTTGACATTTGAATAATAAATGCCATGCGCAAGGTGGTAGGACTGCGTGAGCGTCGCCATCCGCACCTTGTATCTTGGTTCATGTATGTAGCCTACAACATGTAAAAGAATATCGAGATATAATATCGAGTTATAATCGACTAGTCTGATGTGTGTAGAGGTGTGTATGTTTGTCCTGTAGCAGCCTGGTGTCGCTTTCAGGCGATCTGATGAAGGTCAACACTGAACAGCCGTGCGTAAAGGCTCTGTGTGCTCCGCTGCCTTCACATGCTGCAGGGATTTCACCCCCTAAAGGAGAAAGTTTTCATACAACATAAACCAGAAGTGATACTGTCAGAATCGACCACATTCATTCGTAGATCAATGCAGACTGATTTACTGACTTTTGTGCTCTAACAGATATAATATAGTGACATAACAAGTAACATAATATCATCATATCATATCATTAGTTTTTTAAAGAGTAATAAGACAAAAGTAACTTATTATACTTCCTAGCCTTAACCATTCGAGGTCTATGTATAATCTCAACCATCTTGCGAGAGTTTCGCTAGGTTTTTGCCCAAGCGATCAATGTGCCATGTGAGTACAATATAAACTTAAATAATGATATTGAGAAGTTATTAATGTATATTATTATTATGTATAGCAGTTTTTTGAGCCTCAATATTTAAGTATTCAAAACTCAGATAACTCTTATTTTGAAATGCTTGCTCTGCTACATCTCCTTTCTCACAAACAGACATGTATAAGTATACACACACATCTTCAGTCGACAGAAAGACTCATTTCTAAGTCCCTGGATGTCAAGTATCACACTTACACAAATGTCTTGATTTCATAATTTTATTCAGAGTCATTCATATCAGTAAAACTGTTGATAACATTGTTGGCTGAAAGCGGTGTCCTGCCCATCAGAAGGTCTCACACTCTGTGTCCTGTGTGGAGCAGACGGCACAGTGGCAGTGCAGAGCCATGGGATAGTGGTAGAGAGAGGAAATGTTGGGCTGGCAGCCCGGCAGGCGGGCGGTCATGTGGCGGACACGACTGTACGTGCACACACGGTGGTGTCGCTGGATGTAGGGGGGATCTGGCACAGGTTTCTGCAGGGTTCACACACACACACACACAAGTGGAACACGGGTTACTTTTGATCTCCATATGCTCTTTGACAAGACACTGTTTCCCCACATAACAGGGAATATTGGCAGTGAATGCAACACGTTTCTGAGCTCTCTACACTTTGTAAACATGTGTTGGAGACATGATGAATAAATTGGTTCATTCTTGACCCTGGACTTGATAGCTTGACCAAAAAATAAATAAAAGGATTAACCCAAGGTCCACTTCCTCTTCCCTGAGCTTTCAATTACATCTCACAGTCTTCTTTGGAGGGAAAAGTATGAAGATGCAGTTTAAAAAGTCCACTTAATCAGCAGTTTAGATTGTTATCATCAAATGAGAAACCTCCAGCTGCTGAAGAGGACCATGAGATGCTGTTGAAAGTCCTGGAAAAAGCTAGTAAGTGGACTTTAAATAATGACCTTCTGCCATGTGCCTGAGTCAGCGCTGTTGTTGCGGATTTAGAGCTTTGAATCTGACTAAAGTTTCCCCAAAACTTGTTCTCTCAATTTACTCAGAGGTTAAATTTGAATCCTTGCAAACTAAAATGAGTTCATTAAAAGTTCAGGGACCCTCCCTGCTTGGAGGGATTTAAGCACGTCTTACGACAATGACATATTATGGGTCTGAGTGGAGAATTGGTCATTGGGTTTGGGTTGAGTCCTGGGCCATTTATCATTTATTTCATGTTTCACAATTCCAGTATTATGGAATCTTTCAGAAATAGCAAGAGAAAAGAGTGTGACTCCTACATCGGCTAAATATAACTGATGTTCTGTCACTTTACTGTGTGTGTGTGTGTGTGTATGAACCTTACCTCCCAGGTGTGACAACGCCCCCAGCAAGCCTCTGTGCTGATGCGCAGTCCGTTGCAGCCCGGCTTCTGGGCCACAAAGGTGAACTCTCGCACGGCGCAGCCTCGGAAACCGTGAAGTGTGTTTGCCTGAGCCACGCACACCTCCACTGCCCCGGCAACCAGGAGGAGGAGGAGGAGGAAAGAGGGGGACAGGGGATGGAGATGCATGCTGGGAAAAGAACAAAAAGGAGTAAAGGATCTTCGATGGAGGCAATACTATTATGTATCCATTATTCCTCAGCTATGGCTACAAGTGACCTTCTCTATCTGGGTGGAAAACAGTTCACCTTAAAATATATATTTTTTGTCATGTTTACAGACTAAAATATTCAGTTTGGCCTCTATTTTATACCTACAGAGGAAGATGATCCAAAACAGCTGAAAAGAGCGAGTCAGAGCAGTATACTGTGACATTCAACTTGACTCACAACTCCCTCTAGTGTTTATTATGGCTACTGCAGCCAATGCAGCGATCTATAAATAATAATAAAAAATAATTATTTCAATGGGTAATTAATAACTATACTTTCCAACTAAAAATATACAACAACGAAAGAACATTTGAATTTCCTTTCAAGTGACACATCTGACAGTTCGGTCATTTCACTTACAGGCATAAAAAGCAGTTTATCTTCTCTTGTTTCAATCAGAATGAATGGTCATTTCTGTAATGTTACCGGAGACATCTGCTTCATTACTCTCCAAGCAAACTACTTACACTGCACTAAAACAACTGGAATCACCTCAACTGAGCCAGACTGTAGAATGCTTATTAAGAAATATAACACTGACATAAAAATACTTTCTGCATGAACAGAATGATGTGAATACTTTTATAGGCGATGAGATACTACACCACACTGTGAGTACAATAACTCCACATGAGCTATGGGACTACACTGTGGTGTAAAAAAAAGCCTGCTAACATAATTATGTAGACTTTCTGTCCTTAAAGCAGTTCAAAGTATCTTAAAAAATGATTATAAGTCAAATGAATGTTACATATCTGCCCTACATTACTAATTGATGTTAAAAAAAAATCACTTCTCACCTTTTCAGCTGAAGATCTTGCAGAGATTTGAGCAGCTGGACTTCGGAGTCTCTCTGCCCGGACAACAAGCAGTGAATGGAACCAATCTGTCCTTGTTGTTGTTTTTAGAAGGCCATTAGGGCGGACGGACACTCTGACATCATAGCAATTACAATGAAATACCATTAGAGACCCCGAGCCAGAAATAATGGAGACTCCCTGGAAAAAACTGATGCTTGTCTATGTTTTCTTAACCTCAGCCTGTATCTCTCTCGGTGAGTGCATGTGTGTGTGTGTGTGTGTGTGTGTGCAGTTCTTTATCCAACTCTGGTCTACTCTCAGTGATGTGAGGATTGTCAGTACTCATCTTGACACTTACTGAGATGGAGGATTGGTAATATGACAACAAAGGACGGAACTTTTAGCTCTTACTGGGTAACTTAAAACCTTGGACATCATAGAATTAGACAAAAGGTAGATTGGCTATGACTTTAACAAGTCCTGCCGATTTCAGATTTAATGGTTTAAACAAGATAATGTGACCTCATCAGAGTAATTGTCTCCCCTGCTGTCACATGGACATTTCTGTTCTGAAAGCTCCAAACCATCTCACTGTTTTTGCATGTTTTAGCCCATTTACTGTAACGCACTTATACTTTACATCACAGCTTTTACAAGCCATGCTGCTTTACGTTTTTGGGGCGCATTTTTCTAGAGATCCATAGCCGTTGATTTCCATTCATTTTTCTCCATCATAATGCAATGAAATAAAGTTTATTTCTGATTTGATGTAAATTATGATGAATTACTCAACTCAAGCACGTTTTGAAAGTCTGCTAATTGATTTTACCACAGTTTGAAAAATAATGGAAATCAATAGTTAGCTGAAATGGTTGGAAAACACATCAACACAGTATAACCTGCATGGCCAGCAAGAGGGTAAGAAATGGTTGGAGCTATTATTTAAAAATACACTTTCTAGCAGATTAAAGCAGTATTCTTTGCAAATTACCATTGACAGTATCACCTAATAAGACGAATGTTAGTCCAGTATTTAAACTCCTTTTCGCTCTGTTATGTTCTCCATTTAACCCTTGAGGGAAATATTTGGCTATTTAACTGTTCCACTAGCCAGGTGCTAACTTTGCCTGCTGTTTGATGCTAGGCCGGTTTATAAGAGCTGTTAGGCTCAAAACAGCTGCCTCCCTGAGACAGGAAATGGAGATTATTTAAAATCAATCAAAACAATATGCTACAAGACACATTGTCTATATAAGAGTATGAGCTGGTTCAGCTTTAAGTAACATCCATTGTGCCTGTTGATCAAAGTATCAATAAAAGTAAGTGGAATTAATATTATTGGAGGGACAGAAGAGGTGACACAAAAACAGCAGACTCCCAGAGTGTTTTCTCAAAGTGAAGTTTCATTTTTAGCACATAGTTTTTTTTTCTCCATTCTACACCCCCCTGTAATGTTACGTACATTAGTAAGCTTCTCTACATTCAAACCCCCCCCCCCCCCACCGCTGTGTTGGTCCCCAAAATATACATCTTCTTCTTCTTCCCCTGCATCATCTTAATCATCTTCTCTAAGGTTTTTCTTCAACACAACAAACACAAACCATTGGGCAGACAGTGCAAATCTAGAAATTCTGTGAAATTGCTACTTAATGCAGTTGTAGGTTTCGGTAACATTATATTCTCATTCTGTTACTGTTGCTCTGACTTATTGCCATTCTATCGTGTCTAACTCTACGTCTTTTCTTTCCTCTGTCTTTCTCCTCCTCTGTTTTTTTTTTTGTATCTTTAATGCTTTCATTGAATCCGTTCACACCAACCCTCTGATTTAAAGCCTTTGTTTCAATTTGGCCGGAAATGGCCACAGAGAGGAAATGTGTGACGATGGCTGTCTGTGAGGCGATACCCGATCTACGAACACTCTCTCTTCTCTCGCTTCCTTTCCTGGAGCAGGTCTAGAATGTACGACAGAATTCTATAAAAGAAGAATATTACTATTGATCATTAAGTGAGAACTCTAGAACAGTGGGAGCTGGGGTTCTGTTTTCCCAAAGTCAGCTGACCGACTGACAATAACAATCAAGAGGGTTTGTGAGTAAGCCAGCCAAAACAAAAATCATAAGGTAAGCTGAGTTTTATGACAGCGAGGTCAAGTTTTGTCTCTTTTGAGTTGTGTTTTTTGAGTGTTTTTTGCCTGAATCAAAAGAATGTTTGAAATCCAACTAAATGTGAGGCTGTTTTGGGTTTTTTTGCCCATAGTGCCAACCAGCTGTTGTTTGCAGGTGCAGGTTTTGAGGTGTTCACTGATGCATTAGGCTGCTATAGCACCTAATGCATCAGTGCGTTTTCTGTGGCGGCCATGGAGCACGGCCCATGTGAATTTGTGCACTTAACTTCTACACTCTCTTCTGAAAAAAATCTGCCTGAAAAGAAAATAACTATACAGCATTGTGGTCGTTGGAGAAGAAAGGCTTATGTCAATGGTTCCCAACTTGGGGGTTGGGGCCCCTATAGGGGTCATGAGATAGATCAGAAGGATCACAAGTAAGGTCTTCTGCAATTCTTTTTTTTTGCTCTTTTGTATTTTTACTGATTGTACTCATGAGGTTGAGCACACAATCGGATCACACACTTGAGTTTCTTTTCACTTTTTGCTCCGGTGCCATCATGAGATAATAAGTTGACCGTTCATTCACAAATTGGACAATACTTGGTTTGATTGTCAAACATGTTGGAAGGTATAACCTGGATGTTGGACGGAACAAAGCTGCAGCGTCAACGTTCGAAAGCAACGAGCTCTTTTGTATGAAGAAGCGATGGCAGATTAGGTGTGAGTGCAGCCTGAAAGCATCGGAACAAGCCAACCAAACTCAAAGCAAACTTAAAGCATCCACAAGAACTTGGAAAACTGGGCCAGGAGCAGATTCATGAATCTCCTTGAAATGCTAAATCAGCTCAATAAAACTTGAAATGCCAATCCGAGAGCGGTTAATCAAATGGATTTCAAATACCTTGTTGACTCAGGCATGAATTAAAGTGAGTGAGTGAAAACTGCTGGTCTGAAGGGTTTTTGAATGTTTGGTTTACGAAGCAGCCGACAGGTAGCTCTGCGTCTCAAGCGTCAAAAAGAACAATCAATCGATTAGTTTTACATTCGGATTCAAACCCTGTCCCTCAGGAAGGAGAGAAGGAGAGAGAGAGAAAAAGAAACAAAGAGAGAACAGTTTTCTCTCGTTCTCTATCACTCTGTCTACGCACATCTCCTGCTCACTGATTCACTCACTGGATACACACCAACGCGCACACACGCGCGTGCACTCGCACACACACACTCGCACACACACAACCTGACCATCATCATCAAATAGAAAATAAATAGCATCAGTATCAGTTTTCCACAAAATGAACAAGATCATACAAAAACCAAGAAGAAAAACAACATAATTACAAAGCAAAGTCATTTTTCATCAAATAAATTTACACAAAAAGTACCTTTAAGACAATGTGAATATCAAGGACGCAACAGGAGTAAAAACAAGTAGTGGGGGGTAAACTTTTGAGTGTGACACCCACTTCCTGTTTAACCCCCTAAGAACACACATATTATCCTGAAAGAATGAAAATATTGCTAAAATAATTTTTTTCTGTTTTTTCCCCCCCTCTCTTTATCCCATCACTCCGTCAAATGATCAGACAAGAATAAACAGATTTTTCTTGGTTCACACCGAAAAAAGTTATCATCGTCATGGTCGCCATCTAGCAGCGTCAGGTCTGCTGATCCTAAAGGAAACAGACGCTCCGGGTTCAGAAATCCAACTGGATCACTGTGTTTTTCTTTTGGTCTGAAACACTTGTGGTGCGCTTTATTTGTCCTCCAGTAACCTCTGTGATAGGCGGGGTTTGCCAGTCTGCTTGGATACATTTTTGGTTAAAAAATTGGGGGGGTTCTGAAGTTCAACTTTGTGAAACGTAACCGAGGCAAATGAGTAAATTTGTAAATCCTTTAACCAAAAAAATCATCAGTGTGCCAAAATTAAAGGTAACCTGTGGAGTTTTTGACCACTAGTGGCGCTATAGAGTAATGTTTTTATGAGCGGGTCCCCATTATGTTTGTGTTGCATCGGCAGTTGGTGGCGGTAATGTGCAACGAAACTATGCAATATGCCCACAAAGGCAGGGAAGAAGGAGTTTGCCAGCAAGTAAACAAGTATGTAAACAATGCAAGAGTTAAAATATGTTTTTTTCAAATCGACTTTATGGATGTTTTATGAGGAAGGAAATGCAGTCAACACATTTGTCAAGCCTCAAAGATACACACAGTGTGTTTTGGTGAGTAACACTGAATGTTAACATAACTTTGTTTGTTTACAAGAAAGCTCCACAGGGCACCTTTAAACAAACAAAACAAAACATAATCTTTGAACATGGAATGTTTTTGGATTTTTACGAAATACCCCTTTAAAATACACCCGTCGCACCACAAACATCCCAAATTTAGAAAGAAAAGAAAAACAGCCGCCGCCAATCCAGTTCATTCCTCCCCTCTTTAAGGTCTGTTAAAGGGGAATCCCGCTGAATTTCAGCACTCACATTATGGCCTCATACAGGTAACATGTGATGTGAATTCAAAATTCGAGCTGGCCTTCCCCTTTATGGTATCTGCTACACTAGTGTTTCTCCCATAATACACTACAGAAATATCCAGAGACATATGTATATATATAAAAACATTATCATCATCATCATCATCATCATCATCATCATCAGTAGTACTTAGAGTAGAGTAGAGTAGTAGTAGTAGAGTAACAAGTAAGAAGAAGGAACAGTATTGTACTTTATATCATTATCATCATCTTCATCAGTGGTTATTTAACCTTGAGAGACTTTAGGCTCGTCCTTTGGTGGGACCCCGGCAGAATGGGAGAGAAGTTAGCGCCAGAACCAGCTGTGTGTGTGTGTGTGTGTGTGTGTGTGTGTGTGTGTGTGTGTGTGTGTGTCTTTGGGCCTTTAAACCTGTATGAAATGTTTTGGTGCATCAATAGAGTGTTTTTATGTGAGATTTGTTTGACCCAGATACACTTTCTCTCTGTAGCTCTGTCTTCTCATATTTACAGTGAATATGTACTGTTCCTGCATCTCTGTGTGTGTGTGTGTGTGTGTGTGTGTGTGTGTGTGTGTGTGTGTGCGTGTGTGTGTGTGTGTGAGGTTTTGTGTGTGTCTGGTCTGTGCAGCAATAGTTTTGGGACATTTGTGTGAAATTGCTTCTTTTGTTTTTTTAATGCATTGTGCTATCCACGCATGAAATAAGCATCTCTGACCAAAAGATAAATACGTGGCCCTAGTACAGACTCTGACTCGGCCGGTTAAATCAAGTTAGACCCATGTTCAACTTGGTTAGTGTTGCACCAAAAGAGAAATTTCATCTCTTATTTTTGAGGCTGATTTGAAGCAGGCCAGCTACCAATTTTGGACACTGACCTGCAGTTTAATAAACCAGCCACTTATTAAAACGACTGTCTGCACTTTCGGACAATATTCATCTTCTGATCTGCAACATAATGTGTGTACAGCAAAAAGTGAACCAGTTTCACACAAGTCGGTCAGAAAAAAAAGGTGCAGTGTTTACCTCGGATCACTGAGTTTGTGCGCTTTTTCACAAAAAGCCACCCTCTCGATGATACAAGATAAAAAGAACAGTGGATTCGTTTTGTACCTTTTTCTCTCCCAACACTTTCACCATCAACCTCATGTCTTCTCCCTGTCCCCTAACCCCTGTGCTATCCAAATCTCTGCAGAGCAGCACCTAGGTGGCGCTCTCCCCGCCTCCAGAGGAGGAAGAGGAGGCCCCGCTGGGCTTGGGCTCGGGCTGGTCGGAGAGAGACGTCTGCGGGGACGAAGGGGTCGGTGGGTCCCCTCTCTCGCCTCGCTCCTGGAGGTTGCGCTGGTTCCTGGCCGCCTCGGTGAGCATCTGCATCCGGCGGTCCTGTTGCTCTTCCAGGCCTCGCCAGAGATCTACACGCTCCCTGTCCCGCTTCAGCTCCCTGGGGAGGCAGGTTGAAGGGAGGAAGAGAAAAAGAGAGGGATGGAGATATGAAAATCTCTGGAGATATGTTTGAGTCGTTACTTTCTCCTGAGATGTGCTTTGTTGTAATTGTACAGTATTGACCACCAACTGCAAAGCAAATGTCTTACTTAATGTCATCAAACAGGCAAAAGGAAACATTAAAAGGAGACAGCCCATGTCAATTAGTCGTCTTTAGAGGTGTTGTATTTTTGTGCTTTTTAAAATATTTTCTGCTGATTATTTACTTTGAATGGAGCCCGGGCTAGCTGTGTCTTTATGCTAAAGTTAACCATGCCCTGACTCCAACTCCATACTGAACTACTCTTTTAAGTTTTGTTTCCCAAAAGTATCCACCTTCTTGAGTTTTAAACTTGGCAACACACTAAGTGTAATCATGATGTGATCCATGTTGAAAAAGATGACCGAAGCGACACATACTTACAGCACAACGTGAAATATGATGTGATGGATAATGGAACAAATAGCGACTAAAACATGACTTAAGAGCCTTCTAGTTCTTCCTCTTGAAGTCATTGTTGTATCCAGTGACACACACACACACACACACACACACACACACACACACACACACACACACACACACACACACAAAGAGAGTGAGTCATACTCACTTCTGTTTCTCCACTTTGTAGGAGGCAGTGAGGTCATCAAACAACTTGCTGTTCATCTCCATGAAGGTCTTCAGCACGTTGTAAATCAGAGACACAATGGTCCTGTAGAGACGGAGAAAGAGGATAATGAACCTGGGCGGTCATCAGTCCCAAGGCATTATGGGTCAGGAGATAGAGGTTATGGAAGCTTGGTTTTGGGGAGATATTAACCCCACTGGCAACCTTATGTGTTGCCTGGATCATAACATGAGGGTTATTCATGTGTCTAGTAGATTATTAGCTCTAGTGCTAACGTTTTAGCGTGTACATTTATCTCAGTGTTGGGATGTTAGAGATCATAGCAGCTGTGTAGCTAACTGCTAAATGATTAGCAGTGGTGGAAAGCAACTTAGCACATTTACTTTTCATATCATTTTAAGGTACTTGCACTTTACATGAGTATGTGAATTTCATGCAACTTTGTATTTAGGATTCACTACATTTCAGATGGAAATGGCAAATGTTTATTATTCCACAACATTTATTCAACAGCCATACTTCTGGTACTCGAAGTATACTTTTCTGTTAAATCTTCTGCACCTTTATTTAAGAAACATTTTGAATGCAGGACTTTTACCTACAATGCATTATTTTGACATGATAGTATTATTCATTTTGCTTAAAAAAAAGGATCTGAATACTTCTTTCACTATCAAAACAGTAGCTAGCAGAGCTAAAAGTTACATCCATATTGACCCCTATCTAAAACCAAAAGTTGAATTAATGTGTGTGTGTCATTGTGAGCTACTGACTGGTTCCAGTGCTCCTTGGAGACTCTGTAGAGGGTGGCGAACACCAGCGGCAGGATGACTTGACAGTTCTCCTCTATCAGACTGAGGATGTATTCGTTGTTCCAGAAGTAAAGAGCCCGCTCCGCTACCTAAAACAAACAGGGACAGAGGAGCCGACTTTCATTTATCACAGTTGTACCAGGATTCTTTTCATCAGACTGGTGTTTGTGCCCACGGTTTTTGAAGTTATCCAAGGAACTGACCGTCAGTGGTTTGTTTTTCTATTGCGATATAATAAATCTGTAGGCAATTAGGGTACTGGTATCAGGCTAATTACTCCCCAAAACTGTTTTATTTGGGGATTTTTTTTTCACTGATTGGTGCATTTTGACAACAAAAGACATTCCAGCATGATTTGGATGTAGGAGTTGTTGTGTTTACCTGGAAGTGAGGGCTGGAGATACAGGCTGCGATCTGTTTGAAGAGCGGCTCCTGGACCCGGATGAACTGAGACGGCTCGATCACATCCAGGATCTCCTCAATCTCCCCCAGGAACATCACCTGAATACGCAGACACGCCGACAAACACATTTTTATAATCAATATATAAAGGACAGAACCGACATTCACGTGACTCCCAGAAGTGAATTAAAGTACGATAAGACACTTCAAGGAACACCTTGCAATACTTAAGTCCTACAAGAAACATCAGCGCCTTTTTATTATTTGTTTTCTCACCTCTTTCTGCGTGCAGGTTTTTGGCCAGTACTTGAGCAGCCCTCTGATGATCTGCAGAGAAACAATGAAGCGGATTAATATGAATAAACTGCAGGCATTAGCTCAGCAGGGGAGCTGGCTGGCGCCCATCTGTGCCATCTCCATTAACTCATATTCATACTTTGGCTGAAGCATTAAGAAATATGTCATTAACATTGTCTCGTTATTACTGTAATGATGTTGGTGAATGAAGGAGTAGGTTATAGCTAATGCTCTAATTCAACCTCGAACAGTTTAGTTACCACTGGTGAACAAACTAATGTTAAGGACTAACACTATGTTCTCCAGCTAACTGCTAACTTTGTCTGTCTGCCGTTTGGTGCTGGGCAGGTTGTGTACAGGAGGTAGTCTGTAGGTTTGTCACTACCTTACACATTACATGTATCATTTGAGCCATTTTTAACAAAAACAAATGGATGAGTGCAGCTTTAAACCTATACATTTCTATCTGCAATGTCACCACGGTTCAATTTTCACAGCAATTAACAAAATCTACAAAACTAGGACCGTCATTATCCCTTAAATTTGATTAGTAAGTGTGTTGTAGTGAGTATAATAATGTAATGAAACACAGTCTTACATATTCAGTCACTGTAGCATCTTTCTCCATAAACTGCACCACACAGTAGGCCAGCTGCAAGGACAGAGGAGACGTGGTTAGAACACACACACACACATTCCCTGAAGCTGTCAAGGAGACAAGGGGGATCTTAGCACTTATCCCTCAGGATTACACACTGCTAAAGATCGGAAAGACAAGTTTTCCGAGGGGAGATGTGTCACAAGTGTGTGTGTCTACTTCTACATCAGCTCTTGTCTCCTCCTATATGATCTGCAATCATTTCCTATTATTCAGCGGGTGTGTGCTTGCATGTGTGTGTGTGTGTGTGTGTGGTTGTGTGTGTGTGTGTGTGTTTTGTGGTTGCCCCCTCCACCCCGGCCGGTTGCCGTGGCGAGTGGGCACCGTGGCGACGGAGACTGTGTGTGCGTGTGTTTACTTCGGAAGGAGTGATGTCACACACACAACGTCCCTTAAGGGCAATGTGAGATAGAGTTTAGACCTCTTGTCTCCGCCTCTGTCTTTCCTCTTCTGTTCTATTTATACCTTTGCTTTGTTCAAATGATTACTGTACTGGTCTATTTAATGACTTTTAGATAAGTACGTTCAAGAGGCATTGATGTAAAAGTATGCACAACCTCTACTATGTATAATTGTAGACTTACAGACAGTAGAGGTTGTGTACTGTCAGATTATTGATGGTTGTTCTCTGTCTTTTTGTAGAGCAATCACATTTTACTTTCTTTCTTTCTTCTTTTTGTTGTTGTTTCTGTCTTTGTCTCGTTCCTGACCTGTAGCTCAATTGTCTGTCTCTCTGCCTGTCTGGCTTCCACATCATCCACAGCTTTCATCTTCTAATCCCTTTTCCTTCTTACGGTGCACCTTTCTTGTTTGCCTTCTCTTCTCGCTCCATCCCTATCTTTCCTGTACCTCACCCTCGCACTACGACGTGGTTAGAGAAGCAGAAAGAGGGAGTGGAGGCTAAGAAAAGGGGACTGGTGAAAGCAGGGATGTCAAGTTTGAAATAGGAGGATTAAAACGAAGGTGCTGGTCGGTCAAAGCATTTAAAGTATTAGCGAGACATTGGAGATACTGCTTGGGGGTAAATATGATGTTGGATTCTGTTGTCAGGCCGGGATATGTGGGTGCTGGAGGCCGTTGTTAGGCTAAGGATTATGGAGATTGTAGTCTTTTTAAGGCTGAGATTTTACCAATATTGATCTGGCATGGTGACAGTTCAAATCAGGGTCTATTTTTGGGGATGACGTCATTCTAGAAAGCTCTAACGTTGGCTTTTTGCCAGCATATTTGTTACAACCTGCACATCAAAAAGTGTCCTTTCCATCCTTTTAGCACTACTTTAAATTACCCTGTCAATTATAAACATAAACCGGCATGATCTGTGTGAATCGTGCCGACTTATTCACAGTGTCACTTCGATTTAAGTCGAACCAATACTGGAATTCTCCTCAATTTTTGTGTGAAGCAAGTTTTTCCAATTTTCAAACGAGGATAAAAACATTTTTGCGGCAATACCGTCTGAGCTTCTGGCCTCTAGGTGGCCGTCTACCATGGCAGCAGCTGACTCACATTTCAACACGGTGTCAACTTCCCTGCTGGCTACTGACTTGAGTGCGTCATACGAACATTGATATGAGGCGTTGTTTTCCCCTTTTCAACGAGCCTACATGACATTGCAGACTGTCAAAACTCAAAGCAGCCAGTAGTCCTGTAACCTCAGAGGTCAGGGAGTAACATAGGCATGGATGGGATTAAGCAATTACAAACAACGTCAGACCACAGCTGTTTAACTGTCAGTGTGTCTGTGGGAACTGAAGTGATATCACAAACAATTTTTGTGTCCACCCGTACTGCTATTGCACCAATCCAATTACGAGTTTCGGCCTTGTAAGTTTGGACAAAAAATGACGTACACTAGGCAACACTTCAAATATCACTGCAGTAAAGTAAAGGACCAGATAGGTACATAAGTGAAACCAAACACCAAGGGTATACTGGTTTCTTAGCAAAACCGATTTGTAATTTCAGTTCAAATTTAATACAAAACAGTCCGATCTGAGCTGCATTAGCTTTTTGCTGAAATACATTATGTGTAACCATGTTGTGGCTTCAAAATATAGCTCTAACAGCTGTTACTACAATTCACTGACGTGAATTTAAAAGAGAAAATCCTTCATAAGCTACTGTAGGGATGATTCAAATGTATTTCACGGTGCTTAGGAACATTTAAGATGATTAAGTGCTGCTGTGATATTATATTTTGACATTTAGATCCAGATCTGGGTCACTCACTCTCGCGCAGCCACACCTAGTGAGCACAAAACTTCTGTCCACTCGCATGTATCCCCTGTGACCCCGGCAAACCGAGTGTGTGTTTGAGCGTGTGAATAATGCATGTGTGTGAACCACGGGGAGGAAGACAGGGAGGAGAAATGTAGGGCACGGTGATGCTGGAACCCAGAATACACACACACTCACACACATACCTCTGTACAAACTGTACCTTCTGCATAACTAAATAATGTGTGGCACAAACAGAATGCACACACACACACACACAATAGAACGGCTGCCATCTGTGTCCTCAATCACACACACACACACACACACACACACACACACACACACACACACACACACACACACACACACACACACCAAAGGAACCAAAAACACACACCGAGTGTACTTCAACAGTGAGCGCATCGCTCTGCAGTATTATCTGTGACCCAACTCTGCCTCCTAGTGGTACATTTCACACATTGCAGGAATCAGTACGACCATTTGAGAGACATGTATGGCTGATTTGTCAAGGTGAGAAAAAGACCTGGATCTCTTCTTAGTAGAGAAACCAGAAGATTAGCTACAAGGTAGTTTGATTCTATGATAGTTGGAGGAGTAGGGTCTCTAAAACCTACAATAAAGCATGCCTCAGTCAAGTAGAAGAACTGCAAAACCACCACATATTTTAAATAATTCAGAGTTATGATGCTGGTTTTTTTGCTTGGAAATGGTGAAAATAATATCTGGCACAAAATATCAGCAAACAGCATCAATGTGGGCCTTCAAAAAACATATGAACACACATGGAAAAACCCTTGGACGGTACAACAGACTATTAAATAAACATCTGTCCCCTGCATGCGGATGTAGACATGGCGACAAACTATATAAACACATTTGGTACTGTGTGTTGCATTGGTGGTGTTACATAAAGCATATATGGGTTTCAAAGGTTCTTAATTCCAAAGTAATCAAAAGAAACTGGCAGTAATACTAGCCATAGAGTAATATGCAACCAAAGGACTTTAAATACTAGACCACGCCGGCAACTGTCACTGACCTGTGCGTGGAAGATGGAAAGGGACTTTGCCGTGTGTAGCGGGATGAGGACCCGAACCAGGAACTGCTTGTGTTCAGCCTTCAGGGGCAGGGCAAAGCCATTTATGATGCTGGAGGAAAGGACAGTTACAATCAAATACTTTCACTCTACATACATATACTTGCTTTTTACTGGCAAAACCAAGGTGATGTTTTTGGTATTTTAACTCTATAGACAGATATTTATTTACATAAAGTCTACTATTCACATCTGGGTATACGTGTGCGTTCGCCTGCGTGGTGGAGTCTATTCTAGTACTGTGTCCATTTCCAAGTGACTGGACAAATGCGTGGTCCGCTCTGTTCACAGCTACACTGACTGACATAGAGGTAGTTCAGCCTACGGAGGGAAGAGTATGAGCAGCGGAAGAGTGGGAACTAAACTTGGCAAGTATGAGTCTTAGGAGCACTCTGTCTCTGTTTATCTGTTTGTCTCAGTCTCTCTGAATCAGTCAGTCTACCTGTCTGTCTGTCTGCCTAACAGCATCTTTGTTTAAGGGAACATTTCTTCAATAATATCTCCCTCCTGCTGTTCGTCTAATCTTTCTTTCTGCCTCCTGTCTTCTTCCTCTCTCTCTCTCTCTCTCTCTTTCTGTACAATGAATCCTCCCATCTCTCTCTCCTTCTCTCTGTGTGTGGGAGGAGCTATAAATACCTCTGTTACCACCAACATGAATACAAACCTCTCTCTCCTCTCCTGTTCTTGCTTCTCCTTCCTCCTCTTCTGACTCACTGTTCACTCACTCATCCTCTCTCCATCCCTCATCCCTCCATCTTTTCTCACCTTGAATTCCGCCTCTCCTCTATACTCCCGCTCTCTTCTCTGCATTAACTCATCAAAAGTCATCAACCATTGTTTTATTTACTTGCTCGGTCAGGTGGTCATGGGTTGGAAGAAATGTTTCAGATGTTGTATTAACCTCTTTATCCTTTATATCCTTTATATTGGCAAAAACTCAAGGACAAATTGTCTTGCTAAATATTCTAGCACACCAGAATTCAAACAAATCACCATTTAAAAACATGTCTTTCTTATTAGTGTCTAATAATGACAGACACAAGCTAGATTCCAGCACAGACTGCCCTTGAGAGAATTTAATATTTATTGACTCAATTTCTTTGTTTGCTTACAGATGATTTCGCTATTTCAATGCCTTTTATTTATTCCCTGTCTCCTTCCATTTCGTCTAATTTATTCCGAGAGAAACCGCAACTACCCTCTCCTTTTATGCACGTTAGCATAACAAGGCCGCTTCCTACTTAGCCGGCTGATTAGGTCGTCATGTACTTTAAACTTTCAAAGTGAAAAGCTAACAGCAGCAGAGTTAGCAAATAGATTTTGAGGTCATGCTAACATTAGCTAAGAACTACACCATAGTGTACCATATTATACTATATTATGTTAATATGTGTCATTGACTCTTGCTCTACATTCTATTAATGCAGACACACACTGAAGTGACATATTAGACTGGTGTGCACAGACTTGTTGATTCAATATGTTTTCACGTTGGACAGAGTCAGGCTAGCTATTCCCCCTTCTTCCAGTCTTTATGCTAAAATAAGCTAGCCCTGACTCCAGTTTTGTTAAGTTGACATGAGGTTAATGTTTGTCGCCCAAAAAACTACTCCAACATTATTCTGCGTACGGAGGGAGTGAGACTAGAAACAGACCAGATAATATCACCGATCTTGTTTGTGTCCATCCTCCATTTTCTCTCTCCCTTTACTTCTCTTTATTACTGTCATCTCTCCGTTCTTGTTCCCATTCATTTGCGTACGAGTACCAGCGGAGAGCAAGACATGTTTGTTTATCAGTTTCAGCTTCCTCCCTTGCGCTCCCATTTAAATCTTCCTCATATTTCTCTTACTGGCCTCAGAGACAAAGCAACACACTATACAAACCTCTGAGTCATTTCTCATTTGTGTATTTATACTCGCTCTTGTTTCTGTCTCTCCTTCCTGCCACCACCCACCTTTACTCATTCACCCCCTGCCTTTTAACTAATTTCTTACTCCTTCGGTCTTTGCACCCGCAGTTGTGTTTGCCTGATAAGAACGAGAGAACAATAATGAATCTAAAATAAATGCCTATTAAATTGCTTTTTGTGTTGAGCTGTTGCAGAAGTGATTGTGCTTCGTCACCGTTTTTTTCGTAGTTGCTTAAATCAGTGGGTTACCAGCTGTCTCGTGAATAGGAGCAGCTGGCCAAGTACAGTATGTCTCTGTGTGTTCACACTCAACTCCAAATGCATTCATTAAGTCGTGATATACTACGAAGCGTGCTTTCCTCCAGAGCAGAAGAGTTTGCCCCAAAGTGTGTCTGTGTGATTTGACACCAACCTGCCGAGGATTTCCAGAAGCTCCGCTACACCGTTGAAGTGCTCAGTTTCATATATGAACCTAAAGATCAGATACAACATACACACATAGAGTGACTTAGGATGATGCATCAGCAGAAGAAGCAACCAAAACAAAAGCAAAAGGGACTCAAAGAAGGACTGCAATTCTTGAAATAGTAAAACATAATCTGTTCACATAAATTACAAATGCATATAATTCCCTGGCTGGTGTTCCTGACTTTCCTAAGGAATTGATAATAAACACGATTTCTGGAATACAACTCTAATACCTCTGTGATCATGTGATAGAGAAATGGATTACAATATCAGTGAAGCACATTCATGCTTATTCTGCATCTTTTAGCTGTCAAAATGTACAAACAATGATACTGAAACCAGTTTAACTGAGACAGAAATAGAGTGCGTCGCAGCATCGCCGCTCTCCTTTCGCTTGAATCACATTGCAAACGCAACAATACAGCCACACTTGATGAAGGACAATGATGAAACATGATTGTACATCACAGCACTCTCGTTAGTCAGAGCTGTTTAACCAATTATTTGAGGAAATTTGAGTCACCGCACGGGGATTTAACTCTCCGGATAGCTGCAGGATGGGGATGCATTGATGCTCTAGTGAGTGCAGATGTGCACAGTCATGCCGTGGGCCTGTTCGTGTGAGGCTGGTTTCCCTTGTTACAGAACCACTCTAAATATGCAGCACTCATTTTCTAATGTACTAATTCAGCCTAAATTTCCACGTATCTCGTGTGACTTCAACCCAAAAATGTGTGAGGTTTTTATACTCTTCCAATACTGATAACTCAGTAACAAATGTTCCTGTTTTGTACTTTTTTATGACGCACCAAGCTAAAGCAATGCATTACAGAGGTCATAAACACCGCTTTTCACCCTGCTGATGGTCTTTGTTGGCGGATGTTTGATTTATTGATGTTAAAATGCTATAAATAGCAAGCAACCTTAAATCCTATGCAGTGGGCTGGTGGGAGGCAACCTATACCTGAGGAAGATGTTGTTGATCTGTTTGCGGATGTAGGCTCGGAGGCCCAGTAGTTTTCCATAGACACGGTGCAGGATGGTCTTTAGGTACTCCCTCTCCCTGGGGTCCTCGCTGTCAAACAGCTCCAGGAGCTACACACACACACACACACACACACACACGATAATTACAAATTACAAATACAGTAGGTTTGTTTTATGGCTCTTGTGGGGCCATTTTCTAAATGCATTCATTCTCTAACCTCCTCACTCCTGCACCTGAACCTTAACCTTAAAGTCATGTGAATTATTCTTCAATAAAAAGCTAATCTCGAACAGGAGACAAAGACCACCAATCTCTAGTATTTGTTATATTTCTGTGTAAAAACATTGTGGTATTTTTACCATCTGCTTAATATTACATGAACTATTTTTTACTGTCTTTCAAAAATACAGCAGGATATTAAACATAAAAGTTGTACAACAAGAACTGCTGAGTCTTTTAGTCAATTCTTTTTTTATATGTGCCCCAACTTAGATCATAAAATTTAAGAGCACTCCGGAATATTCCTCGGTTCTGCAATACCTGCTGTTTCAAGGAAGAGCTTCATTTATTTATAGCTTTCCATTTATCGTGGTTTTAGGAACATCTTAAAAGCTTTGGATTCAACAAACCGCAAGGAGAGAGACGATTACCTGCAGGACGAACTTCTGGTCAACATAGCGTTTGGCCATGGAGGGCTGGAAGTCCGGGCTCTCCAGGAAACGCAGAAAGAACTCGTAAACCAGCTAATGGAGGCACAAACAGTAAACGATTAGACGTAATGTAGTGTATTTTTGTACTGAAGTAATAGTTCAGGACAAATAAGGAATTATTACCTCGTACGCTAAGGCCAGCAGCCTGTTAGCTTAGTTTAGTGATAAAATACTGCTTTTCTTCACGTTTAGACAGAGCCAGGCTAGTTTTTCCCCCTGTTTCCAGTCTTAATGCTAAGCTAAGCTAATAGGCTGCAGGGACTGGCTTCACATTGACCAAACAGAAAGGAGAGCAGTATCATTCTTCTCATCTAACTCTCGGCAAGAACTCGAAAGTGTATTTTTTCAAAATGGCAAACAATGTTTTTTCTAAAGCGGCTCTAGGTAACGTAGCACGGTAATCTTCTTTAATACTCTGCAAACACCAGCAGTCTAATAAAGAAGATGTGATTTTCTTCTTTGCTAGAGCCCCATTTTGTGATTCCGGCTGATAAAACAGGAACAGTTAGGCACAAAGTTTTGCTTTAAACAGCAGATTTAACTGATCTAAAGGACCTCGGGCTTAGGTACAGTATGTTTATGTGCAGATAAATGCTGAACGCTGCATGAAAAGCAACACCTGGAGGGAGTTATGTGCATTATGGTATTGTCCACCCTCTCAAATATAGTATATAATATATAGCAGGGCCACATGCATTGTGTTTCACTTTAACTTTAAAAACAAAGCAAAGGCATTGCAACAATTCCCAAACCGCTTAAAGCAACAAAAAGCCAAAGTCAACACATTTTGCTGAACATATCTTTTCAAGAGAAATTGTCCTTAGATCTGAAGTGGAAAATGCATGATATTATGTAAATCATCAGAAAATGGTTTACAGGATTGTTTGTATGTACCTGCAGATGCGGCCAGGAGGCTTCGAGTGTTGGCTCATCTTCCTCAGGGTCAAACTCTGGATTCTCACTTGGTGGGAGAGTACGGAAGATATTTACCGAGATCTGGAAAACCGCAAACATAGGAGTAGGAGGGAACAGGTGGAAGAGTGTGAGGAAGGAAATGGGAAGAGGAAAAGAGGAAAATGGATGAGAGGTAAGGAGGGATGTGAATAGAGGAAGGGGATAGTGGGAGATGCAGGAAAAGAAGATCAGAGGGAAAAGGGAAGTGAAAAGGGAACGAGGTGGAGAGATAGAAAAGAAAATTAGAAACGCCAAATGACAGTGCATTTTAATATTATAGATATCCTTGACATGAAAACAAATGGATTTAATAGTTGTATTTTCCAGAAAGTAGGTCTATGGGTCTTTGTAAAACAACAGTTCTGACTAAAACATCCTTTGACTCGTTGCTAGACTTCATCATGCTGATTATTCGACATGATGCACATCACAGATTTGTGTCACTTCACACCAAATTAGCTCTCAGGATAGTTGTAACACAGCTGGTGTTGTAACACAGTGTCAGTGATCATTCAACATGTAAGAGTCTTGTATTATATTGGATATTGGACAATTAAGTGGGTTAGTATCAACTAAATCAAGCACAAAAAATAACTTCAGCTATTTTAAGCCATGCAACCCGACTGCTCGCACAGTCATGATTTATTCAACACGTGCATTTCCACCGGCCATTTAGTGCATAAACTGCATTGCGAAAAGCAAATGTGGTAAATCTCAACTCCCCAATTCAGCATTATTTTCTTTTCTGTTCTTTCCCCCTCTCTACACATCTGTTTGCATTAGTTTATACTTCTCACTGCAGGAGGGTATAGGCCCATTTCAAAGGACCATGTAAACCTCACTTGGATTTAAAAAGGTCAAAACCATAACTGTAATTAGACTAAAGTTACACAACAATTCCACGTTTGAGAAACATCATCTGGGTCATCTGGTTTCTTTCGTAGCCTCCCCCTACTCCTGTATTACATGTATTCTGTTGCATTGCACTTGGACTCTAACCGATGCACTTAAAAGAAACTTTGTTTGAAATATCTACGCTTTCTTCACATTAAAGCCTTTGCCCACTTTCCTCTCATTCCATCCCGTCCTATCAGCATTTTCATATCCTCTGGGTACAGTGACTCCGTAACATAAGCTCTATCCTCTGTTCGCTTTACCTTCTTTCCTTTCCCCCTTTTTATATCATCTGGGACCTCTGGATCTCTTTCCTGTCCATCCCTCACTTTCTCGCCTCTGTCCTCCTCCTATTGCTACTTAGCCTCCTTTGCAAATGTTCTATATTTCCTTTCCTTTCCTCCCTTTATGTATCTGCCTCTCACTTCCTTTCTCCTTTCCTCACCATCTTTGTTTATAGCTTCTGGTGACCTGTGGAAATGTTTTTCTTGCGTTCTATGTTTCATTTGCTCATCTACATTGATGATTGTTTGTCACTGTCTGTGCCCAAATGTTCCTTTTTTCATTTCTATTCTTTTACCTATCCATCCCCTATAGTCCATCGTTTTCACCCCTAGCCTCCCCTCTCCTCCTCCTCCCCTCCTACCATCTTTATAGCCTCTGGGTACAAAGGCTCTATGAGGACTCCTCTGCTCGTGGCCACACTCTCCACCAGCTCGTTGAGTGCCGCACGTTTGATCTCCTTCCCCTTCAGGTCAGCCACGCAGTCCAGGAAATCAAACAGCACGCAGCACTGCTGCAGCTTCTTACAGAACAGGTCGTGTAACTCTGCCACCGGGGCGTCTGGAGGGTTGAGAGGTAGGAAGGAGGGAAGAGAGAGAGAGAGAGAAAGAGACATGTTAGACAAATAGGTTAAAGGACAATAAAGAAAAAGGCTGATGCAGCTCAGCCATTCCAATGGCGTTCCTGAAAGGCGCTTTGTGTTCGGCAGTGAATCGTTTGACAAAGTCGAAGTGTTGGGAGTACACAGATATATATTCTACAGGCTAGAGCTTCTCTCCAACGTAATGAGGGAAAGAAAACAGGCTATTACTCTACAAACACATTTTTACACACACACACACACTTTCCTCCAGAGGGCTGTGTTGCATCTCAGTCCTATTACCTGTCAGATTCGTTCTCCAGACCTGTTCGTCACAATGAAACGACCCGCTGCCGGCCGTCACATTAAAACCTTGCGCTTCCAAAAAAAGAAAACACCACTTTTCTCAGATGTAGAGAAAGTGTCTGATACCCATGGATTACTGAACACACGCAGTGAGTTTTAAATTGATTCCACAGGCTTGAGGGGGTGTGAGAACTTAGCAGCTCAGCCTGAAAAGGATCATGCAAAAACGTACAACAAAAAAAAAAAAACGAAGCAATGTAGAGAGTTACCGGCTTTGCAACCAAATGGGAATGTTGGGTTCTTTTTCTGATGACTCAATAGCAAAAAATAGCATGCAGTGAAATAGATTCCTATATTAGTCAGATGGACTGTATGTGAGGTTTATGTGAGGATAATAATACATTACGTTACATTATATGAAATATAAATATATAAATAATACAAGAATAATAATATATGAATATACAAGACATGAAAACCTGATCCTCTTTGCAAAGGTTTTTGAGCAGATGTTCCAGGCTGTATGCGTATGTTATAACTGCTATGAACAGTCTGACTGATCCTAGAGGACCTCAGTGAACCTACCGCGATCTAAAACTTGATTTCTACGTCCAGCTGAGCCTGACGAACAGACCTGACACTGTGTGTCGGCTTGTACTCATGGCAGAGTCGGGGAGTAGACAGTGGTGCTTATATTCAAAAGTATAAGAACAGCTCTGCCGTAACGACGACTTGATGAGATCCACCTGTCACATTTAAATCAATCCAAAACAACCACTAACCACACCCTAATAAGGACTGTAGGCTGAGACGACCATTGACTCCTTTCTGACGCGTTAGAAACTCAACTGGTGTATTGGATACACTGGTTACTCAGTTACAATGTTGAACAAATAATCTCCCTGTCAAAGGAAAAGAAGGCAGCATTACCCATGACTGGGAAGCAGTCTAGACTATCTGAGGATGATCCAAGACTCACACACACATACACAGACACACACACACACACACACACACACACACATACACACACACACACACACACACACATACACAGACACACACACACACACACACACACACACACACACACACACACACACACAGCAGGAGCAGATTAGATTTAACCCTTCTTAACCCCCAGGTGGGAAACTCAGGAGGGGTAAGGGGGGCAGACTGGAGCTTTTCCAGCCCCAGACCCCCTCACCTCTTGTGGGCACACCATGACCATCTGCTCCCTTTGGCACAAAGCTGCACAACAATAGACGAGGCCTGACCTTTGCTTGATGTGTCGAGGCACAAGACACACACTAAAGTGGCCTTTGTTCTATCAATTATGACCAACTTCCATACTTTAGATGGTGATGGGACAGAGTATCTGTATTTATAACAGGATTTATTTTAAGTTTGATACATAATGAAACTACTAAGTTGCTGTTTGATGAAGTCTTGGTGATATGGGAACACCTAAAAAACTTAAACACAAGATTATGATGCAAATCTTTTTGACTTGCAACTTTTTGCATTCGGGTTAAGTTAAGTTTAAATTGACCAGACTGTCAGATTGTCCTCCATTCAGGCAGGTTCTCTGAATTTGTCCTTGTTTTAAGTGTAGACGATTGTGTGTTGTTTGTGTATAAAGGCTCAGAATAGCGGGACTGGCCTGCTTCTTTTTTTGTCACGTGACGTGACTTGAATACATTTTCTCTGTGACTTTTCTTCAACCTTCCTTTTTGCCCATTTTACATCTAGTGTTGACATCGAAGAGACTGCTCATTGAGCTGTACTGAGCCACCAATTTGTTCTTGAATTGCAGCCATTTCTCAGTGACTGGACAAACATGTAACAGACAAGTTCACACAATCTTCTGACTATTGGTCACGAAAAAGGAGTGTGAAAAGTTTAAGAGGAAGAACTATTTATTCTGACTTTGCTTCGGGAACAAATGTGAGTCTAAATCTGCAAGGCGACCAACTTCTGTATATGTCGCTCTTGGCTGGTTTGATGTAGCTGCAGCTTCAGTCTTTTCATCTTCCTGACTCTTCATCGCTCCTCCTCCTGCCTCCGTTTCCCCACTTCTCTTTTTTCTTTCCCCTTCCTAATATACCCCTTCCTAACCTTTTTATCTCTTCATCCTTCTCTCCTGATTTCTCATAGCAACCATCTTTGCTGTCCACTCCCTCCTGTTATCCCCCTGTAGACAGACTGTGAAGGTGAAATCTAATCCATTTTTAATGGAGAGTAATTGTATGAAGATGTGCCATGCTGTGACTGAGGAAAAAATACAGAGCGAGAAGGAGGGAAAGAAAAAGCATGTATGTGGGTTTGGGAGACAGAGAGACATGTGAGAGCAAGTGTGGGAGAGAGAAAAGTAAAATCTTTTAAAAAATAAGTGTCGGGAGATGACGGGCACAGACAGAGCCACAGTACATATTTTAAGGCAAAGCAAATGGGCCAAAACAATATTTTGAACTGGCCACCAGTATTATTACCCCAATGTCTGATATCATGTTTTGTACCGGTAGGTAAGGCTTGCACAAACTTGCACAGTGAGGCAGCGCAGAAACCAAACGGAGGTAATACTGAGTGAGGTGGATTTTAGCTTTCCTCTCTGCTGTGCTATTATTAGGTCAACGCAGGTCGCTCCAGACCCATTCATTCAAGGCAGCTTTTAATACCATGTCGGTAAAGTGATTAGAGTTCTAACTAGGATCTTAATCACCGCAAGTGAGTCATTTATGAGCTATATTCATGTTTCTCACAATCCAAATCTTTTTTTTCCAATGGGTAACAAGCCTAGCTGTGAATATATGATCCAAAACATTAAGTGCATGTAGTTTAATTTGACTTCTTTATTTATTTCATCCTTATTAACTCAGAAAGTCCATTGAGATTGAGACGCATATTGTCAACATGGCACACCATTGTTAAAGTTACATTACCACAATTTATAAAAGCATATTAAAACAGTCAATAAGAAAAGCAATTACACTCTCAGTGCTAATACAAAGTGCCTCAAGCTTTGTATTACTCTCTCTGTTATTCTTCATGCTGTACAAATAAAGGATCTTTTCAAAATCCACATGCACAAAGATTGATTAATATACCAGTTTTTGTCTTGTATTCCCCTCCTCCTAAGTATACTAGATTGCATAGTCAGTTTTAAAATAATAATGTCTTCACTCAAGCCATTTGTTGTGTAGGTGTGTTTTGCTAATTGAAGGCCAAAGAACTAAAGGAGTTCTTAGCTGTCAGGAAAAGTTTGTCCTATTTGTATCGTGCATACAATGTCTCAGCAAGGGCTCTTAAGTCAGCCCTGTAGCTGTCGAAGAAAAGTAAAAAAACTATTTGGTGCATGAGGAAAAATAAGTGCCAAACCTCTGGAGAGGCAACTCAATGAGAGATTCCCTCTGCACGGATGGCTTGGGGTGCAATAAAAAGCAATTACAAAAAATGAAAGGATGTTGTAACAATAACAGGAATAAAGAGAACAACGGTCCAATTCACTCATACTATAACAAAATCAGACAAAGTACCTTGAAAAAGTCCAATAGCACTCTTTCTAATTGTTCCAAGTCCAAGGGGAGACAGGTAGTCAGCTCACATACTGTATGCAGTCTAGAAAGTCACTGGATCACTTTACATTATGCAGATACTGACAAACGCTGGATGATATCGGCTAATAAAACATTAAACTGACAGACAGTCAGTGACGTTTAATGTGAAATGCTCTCCACTTGTCGTAACATCTGCCTCAGTTGTGTTTATTATAAACCATTCTACCTCTCTGTCCTACCTTTCACTGTGGTTTTGCAGGAAACAACACTCAAACAGGAGTAAATGGTGCAGTTGTTGGAACTATTTTCAGTGGCGGATTAATACACATTTGGTGCACAAGCAAGTATTTGCAGCAGCAGGACAGTGTGTGTGGAATTCAGTCAAAATAAACTACAATGCCCATGTTCATTGTAATGAAAGCCCCTGTGACCCAGTGCAACGGTGGCTAATTGATGTGTTTTGGAATGGAATTGTGTGAAAAGACCTTTGGCCACACGTAACATACTCGTTTGTGGGATCAATTAATTGCTGGTTTCAGTCTTTTCATTGTATCTGTTGACAACAAGGAAATAAGGGCATATCTCCAGACTTATCCTTTAAGTAAACAAAGGACGAAGATGCTGGTAAAAAAAAAAACGTCAGCCTGAGACAAGGTGAGGGTAAAGATAGCATGTGACGTAAAGAAGATGGTGAGAGCGAGAGCAGGGAGAGGGGTGGGTGGGCTTTGGTGAAAGGAGGCACATATGTAAGAATGAGCAGCGCCAAGCACCCTGCAACAGCATCAAAACACACACACATACACAGCTGCACAGATCTAAATATAGTCCTGCTGGAGCGAGAGAGGAGAGGAGAGGAGAGGAGAGGAGAGGAGAGGAGAGAGAAAGAATCTGGGGAGGAAACAGGAGGGAGGAGAAGGGGAGCAGCACAGGGTTAAAAGATGACATCATCCCCCTCGTCCTCCTCCTGCTTCTCTCTCTCATCTTTCCATCTCTAGGGTACCTCCCTTATTTTCCTCTCTCTCTCTCTCTCTCTCATCACTCCCTCCATCTTTCCCTTCGTCTACTCCACCCATCAAGCTCTCCAAGGCATTTTTTTTGCTCAAATGAGCAACTACAGCTCTAGTCTTTAAATAACAGTTATTCTTTTGGCTGAGTGTGTGTGTGTGTGTGTGTGTGTGTGTGTGTGTGTGTGTGTGTGTGTGTGTGTGCGTGCATGTGTGTTTGTGTGACACAGAGAAAGAGAGGAGGACAGCTTCTGTTTTAGCCACCATCCAAGCCGCCTCTACACCGCTGTCATTAAGCACTCACACACACACAGACACACTCATGCTCAATGCACAGATACAGTGACGCAGAGAGGAAGAGGGGGGTGGGGGGAGCGGCAGATAAAGAAGGAGAGCAAGAGAGAGGCACAGGGATAGTGGAAGGGTGCAACAGTAGCTATATGTAGAAGTCAGGGCAGTATAAATATCACCTTAAGGGGTTTAAGTGACGCTTAAAGTCCATCTCTAAGTGATCTAATCCTCCTTATCACACATCCACTTCATCACAAACTGTCTAACTGATGTACAACACATCATTTTGCTAATAAAAAAAGGCTGATTAGAAAGGAAAAATGAGGAGGGATGTTATCATGTGTGATTGACTACCCCCCCCCACCCCCAGTCAGATTTTCAAGAGCTCTGAAGAGTAAACAGCAATTTACCTGCCCAGAAAGAACAGGATAAATCCCCCCGCTGCTTTAAATTAGAGCAGGAAATACTTGGAAGTCGTCACTTGGTGATGGTACTGGGAATAGGTAATGAGACGGGCAGGGTATTAGCATATAACATGTAAATAGAGTTGTACATCTACAGTCTGTTAATGGTAATCACAGAGACAGGAAAGAATGAGCACATTTCTTTTGACATATCTGTGTTCTTTGCCGAGGATGTTCTATTCCTCTCACTTAACCCGTCTGACATCGCACCAAAGTATGAACAGAGTTTCATGACATTTGGTGGGAACAATTCGTCACATTTTAAACCTAAAATGACAAAGCTGGTGTTTTTGTGTTCAACAGTGTCTCACTGTCTTTGTCAGCGAGTTGAAGTTAGTATATATTGGGACTGATTAAACCATAAGCTGAACCAATTTGCTGATGAAAACTGTGGGATGTGGTTGAAAACTGAAGAACGTTGAACTCGGGCTGCATTGACTGGAGATAAAGATTATGTGGACGAAGACGGAGGCTGATTTCCGAATACCACGGGATGCTTGCAGGGTGAAAATCAATTTCAGCTCAAATTACAAGAATGATGTACTTGGATCCAGTGATGATGGAGGTTTGTGCTTTTTTAAAGAAATTACCTTGTATTTTCATTCTTTAGGCTGAAAGACTTCTGTAACATTCTGAGTATAAAACAAGACATAATCATAACGACTAATTGAGTTTTATTCGAAATTACCTTCTGAACAACATGAATGATTGAAGTGAAACACATTACTGATTAACAAGGAAAGTGACAGCTACTGTCTCTGGAGACTTTTGCTTCGAAACAGCATTGTGATTTAATGGCAGTGGATTTCAAAACACGGTCCTTATATTATGGAGCAAATAGACAGAAAAGTCCCCATTCTCTCTTTAACAAAGGCAGTGAGAGAAGGCTAAATCATGGCAAGTCAAGATTAAGTGGCGCGCTAAGCCCATCTTTAAATAATCCAATGACACTACTAATACATGTTCCCACCGCACAGCATAAAGACCTGGACCAACTGTGTGTTCATATGTGTACGCTCTGTCGTTTTTGTCGCTTTCTCTTCCTATAATCGCCTGAATCACTATCAATAAATACATTTCAGTTAGGATCATCTAAAGCAAACCTTTTTCACAGGTCTTTGGGCTACTGGACCTCTTTTATCTAAAAGTCCAAATTGTCCTTGAGTGCGAAACAACTTTGAGATATTGAAAGCAATATTTGCCGCGCCAAATGTAAACACAATTTGGAGACAGTTAGTAAACAAATATGGGAGACGGTTATCCCAGCAGGAGACTTCTTCAACATTTGATTAGCAGCTTTGCGACCCTCACTTGTTGAATAATAATGTGTTGGTTTTCGGTGCAGTGTACACACATCAGCAACGGTGCTTTCCACACTGCTGTAATGAAAAAATAAATCTCACAGTATCCTGTCCTTGAATAAGTGCTTTCCGGTTGTGATTCATTGCTAATCCTCCCCAATAATTTCCTTGAATACCGATCTCTTTTCTTTGTAGACTTAGCTTTGCCCTGCCTCAATACCGCAACAGCATATTTAATTGTGAACGCCCACCAAGGTGAAACATGTGCTTATTCAATCAGAGCGCTTATTTGCCCGAGCATCAGCGTATTCCTTTAAGAATCAACTCTTTCTTCGGTGACACAGCAGCTGTTGTGGTTATTGCATCGCTGGCCGTTTCATTACATCCTCTCCCCTGCAATATCCTCAGCCTTTCTTTTATGTTTTATCATGCCGTCTCTCCTCCTCCCACTATTCCTCCTCCACCTGTCAACTTAATGTTCAGTCATTTCCTCTTTGCTCATCCACTCCATTTCTTTCATCACCCCCCTCACTTTGTCCCTCACTCTCCCTCTTAATTGATCTCAGACCGTCATAGAGCAAAAACTACTCCATGCTTTCTGTAACCCAATACCAGGCCCATCCAGCTGGCCTCTCCCTTACACACACACACACACACACACACACACACACACACACACACACACACACACAGTCATTCAATCTCCCACATACAATCTGTGTTAGAAGGTGACTGTTTTACAGTAAACAGCACATTTAAAATAGAGCCTGCCGTACACTCATTATTATAATGTGGACAAACACACATGCTGGACAAACAAAAAGGAAAACACACATATCCTCCCATGCAGGTTAACATGTGACCTAAATCATGTCATGTTATGTTACATGTTGCATGGGCAATATGTCATTTTTGACAAGTACGTAATCACATGGTGGCCTGAAGAAACAACAGAAATGACATCTAAGAAGGGAAACACGCTGGGCTATTTATCAGAGGCAGCTACTTGTGGCACTTACGTTAATCATTATGACTGCAGTATAGTTCTGTTGCAACATACAGTTTTGCCGCTACAGCTTTATTTAGTCCAGCATGCTAATATTGGCACATTTTAGGTATTCTAAATGTTACACTATATTTTAACATTCACCACTATCCCATAACTGTCACTTGCGTTTGTGTTTGTTTGTTGTCATGTTACTTTTAACTGAACACAGTTAGCACTGTTAGCATTGCTCAGTGTAACTAACATAAACTCAACGCAAGTATTTCTTGTTTTCTAAAACTAAAGACTGGTCATACCATAAAGTGGTACAGCCAAATTCATCCTTGCGTCTCGGCAAAATATGCATTTACTGTAGTTAATGCAATACATTATTCACCTGAAACACCTCAGCATGTCGCTTAACAATATCTTAATAATACACTTACAGGAAATACGTGTGTAAATAGGTTATGTATGTACTGTTAGCATTTTTATTTACAGTATTTTAACTGACGCACCTTAAAACCTGTTATGTAATCTGCGTGCAAAACAGGCGGGACCTGGCACCACTCAGTCACAATAGCTCTCCAAGCTAATTAGCTTGCTAAATGTCACTTGCTTGCTAACTGGCTGTAAGTAAGCATTGCTAATAAGGACGATAAGGTAACACAGTTTATACAAGAGGTGTGTTTGTTCAAGCTGCTGTCTCACAACTGCCTGCAAACCATGTCTCTTTTGAGGAGTAGATCAGGTTGTATCAAAATGGAAGGAGCAATACAGCTAATGCTACGATAGCTTCTTCCATTTCCAGAAGAGTGCAGTGAGAATGTAATGGGATTCATTTTAAAATTCAAAGAAATTGTCTTAATCAATTAAATAACGGTATATGTAAATGTAAAACCTTCCTTCACAGTCTTTTATCAGGCTCGTACAGCACATCCTCAAAATGATACTCTTCCCTGTTATATTTCATGAGATGTTCTTGAAGATTTCATAACGTCATGTCTGACGTTTTTCCTTCTAATCCCTTCATTGTTAGCAGTGAAAATGGCCCATTTATGAGAAGATTATGAAACGCAAGCGGCAGTGTATTTTTGTTTCTTTCGCAGACAGCAGTGGGAGCATTTGAAATGCATTTTCCCTTCATTCCATAGAAACAGAAGGCTTGCAAAAGCTCACTTTGACCTGTTAAACAGCATCCAGTGGGCTGATAGCATCAAAAAAGATCGACTACTTGCTGGTCACCAATAGGGATCATTCTTTCTGCTTTTAACAATGCATGAGCACACAAACTGCTGCTTCACTTTACAACTTTACAACTAAAATGTCCCGGTAACATTTAAATCTTCACGTTATCTCACTCTGGTTCAACTCACCATCTGTTAGTCTGTGCAACAAAGCCTGATTGAATTACACTGTCTGTAGTGCTCGTCTTATACCTGCAGGGTGTTTCGTGGCTTTTAGAGATGCTTTCATGCTAACGCCAACCAGCAGGATGGGTTTCGTGCAGGTACGGGATATCTAACACTTTCTAAGCTCACACAACATCCCTTAAGGCCTCAACATAGTCATTTGAAGCCACTCGGCGGCAGTTTGAAAAGCCACTTCTGCTGGCAGCCGCTAATGGGAACCTCAGGGACAGAAACCATCACGTAAGGCTACTTTGTTTGGTGGATATTTCTTTTGCATGGTTAAGATAGCAATTAGAAATGCCGGTGTTAGTTTGCACGCTGAAGGGTGTCTGCATGACACACCTATCTATCTATCAATTACTTGATGTGAGTGCTTTTCTATTAATGATTTTTCTGCTGAGCTATTTTGAGGATTCAGCACCCAGATGAACGCGATGGAGCTGAGCATGTTGATTAATTTTCAAAACAGCAATTAGGCCTCCTGCTCTCCTGCGTTCACATCGGCGTGGGAGATAATAATAAACAACTAGGTATCAATTTTTGATGAGAATAAATCCAACACACAGTTGACTGGAAGAAACAGCTGTGGTAAAGAAATTGGACTGTTAATTTATTGTTTTTTTTAGGCAGGGGGAGCCATCTTCTGCTGATTTCAAGATCAGACGATGTGCCTGACAATTCTTTCTTTTTCTTATAACTGGGTTGAAAAAACGAAAGCCTCTTGTGATACACAGCTTACAGGAATAGCTTTAGTATGATCATCTTGTGACTGCCAAATACAAATTCATGTTTGCTGACGCCCTCATTTTAATTTTGAGGGAATGTCTTTTTATAGAACAGGCGTAACGTATTCGGGCTATACCATTTACTGCGGTCACAAACAAGCAATGTGAGCTCAGTGAAACGGTTCAGTAGCGAAGGCTGGCAGAGCGTGCCGCCGTGGGGCCGAGACGAGCAGAAAGTCTGCTTTGTGTTTTCTCTCTGAGCTCCTGCTGAGGTAGCTGCTGGCAGCAACACTGTTCCCCAAGATCTCAAGATAAAGCGGAAAGTGTCCCATGATCACCCTGCATACATGCAGGCTTTGCACAATCGCAACCACACAATCGGGCCTTAGCAAATACTTTGGAGGACTTTTATCCTCACCCGGCTCAGATTAGAATCGTTGACCTACTGCGACCACTAATGCCAAACCTTGTCCTAACCTGCATCCTTAATCATGGCAATCAGCTGCACGGGTCACATTTCTATGATTCTATAATTACATTTCTGTGCACAACGATTACATTTCTACCTGCAGTGAATGTGTTTTTACTCCCAGTGACGACGTTTCTATTTGCAGCGATGTAATTACATTTGTACTTACTATTTGTACACACAGTTATGATGCTTTTACTATGAAGTTTTTACCTGTTGACATGTATATTTCTGCCCCTGGTGATTATGTCCTTGCTGTTCTTGCTGGTGACGTTGTTTATCCCTCAAGTGGATACTTTTTTCACAGATGCAGCCACTCTGCGTCGAGTGTATTTTCACCTGGATGACTCATACTTACTGTAAGTCAAATCAAAATGTACACCCAGTGGTCTGGAAAAGAAGATCACATCCTGATTGTGGTGCATGCTGAGCGCATATGTAACGTGAGTTTTTTTCATTGCACAGATAAGACTCGTCTGTAGTTTGAATTTTTAACACACAGTGTGTGGAGAGGGCAGCAGAGGGAGAGGTGGGAAAAGTCTACGACTTCACTAGGATTTGAAAACCAAGCGTGCAAGTATCTCAAGGTCAAAAGCAAGGAATGTAGTGCCGCCTCGTTGGTTGCAGGATCCTCTGCTACTGATAGAGGACAGCTGGATTAATCTCTGTGTGTTTAAATACAGAAAATCATCAACGCATTTCTGCAAATTGTCTTTGGTGTGCTTAACAAGACATCAATCTTAATCATAAGTTTGCTTTTCTGCTGAGTGGATGTTGGGTAGCACAGTGACCTTTGTCCGGTTAGTCTGCCAGCGACAGCACAACATGCGTGACCGGGAAGCCTGACTGTGACGGCGTCTGTGGCCCCGGGGGACAGCATCACAGCCGGGGAGGAGCACTGAGCTAACAGCCTGTTCTCTGGTTCGACAGAGAGCTGCAGTGTAACTCAAGATGGAAATTTGTTGGTCCTAGTTTTTGTAAGCTCTGATGTTATTTAGTTTTACAGAAAGAATAGATGATTGGATTTTGATATAAATATTGTCACAATATGACCGGTGATGTGGTTTTAAAGGGTTAAAAGGGCATTTTTCATTTCATCTTGACTGTAATGTGACAATTAGTGTAGAGAGATGAAGGAAGGAAAGGCATGCTTTCTGTGTAACTGTGTGATATTAAATATTTTAATTTCCCTAGGTCCCAGAGAAAGTTTGTCGAGTCTTGGTGCCTCTGTGTGACTTAATCATCATCTCACTCGGGGCCCTGTCTGAAAATGTTCAGCAGTACTTACATTGAAGCTCCATTTAGACAGTGGGTAGAAAATGTAAAAGGAGCGACTGCTGGTAGCGGTAAAGGCAGTGATCAATCTCTTGAGAGTAAACAACACAAGTGCCTACTGAAAGGTATAAGGTCGGCTTTTACCAGAAAGGGTGCTGTGTTTTTATGAAATACACCTTCAAGTAAAGACTCACCGTGTTTAAAACAAGTATATACTGGTACATGCAACAACTAGCGCTGGTCCAAGAACACAGTGTACAGAAAGGGGTGAAATGCCGGTGCTTGAGTTTGCTGAATTGACTTGTGTTTGTTCCTCCAAACTTCTATAAACCTGCCTCATGTGCTCCTCCTACAAATATGTCTCCTGTGCCTTGTCTGGCTGTTACAAAATGTTATTTTTAAAGGCTGATCTGTTTCACACACTACTGATGACAGATCTGCAAAGATGCAAGCTGTGACTGCATTGCATTCTAATCGATTGAGGCTAGTAATCAGTATGTCTGCCTCTTCTTTGATGGATTTAATCCTGTTGTTGTTTAAATTGTTCCTAAATATTGAGGTTCTCGCTCTTTCTGAGACTAATATCTAAAAGTCGATGTTCACTGTTGGTCAATTTAAGCGTTCCCTGCTGTCAAACCATTGTAGCTGTGCTGAAAATTGACTTTTTTTGCTCGTTGTCTATAATAAAACATCAAAGAACAAAAATGATCCATGAGAAGGCAATGTGAGGACGGATTTTACCAGCTTTTTCTTTTGTCACGCCTTCATTGTTACATGTCTGTTATATGTCTTTCTGCGTCTGTTATCTTTCATATTCAGCCGGAAACTGCGAGCAAGAATGCAGCTTTGCCCGGGGCTTAAAGTGAAAGAGATGTGCCGTTTGTTAACAGCAGGAGTAGTTCAAATTAACAATGGCAATGTGATTCCCTTGAGGGCCAAACACCCACAAGTCTGTCTACACTTGGCCTACATACTGCCCGTTACAGACTTCCCCACACCAGGCTTTCTCTCCTGTGCCGGTGCTGCAGGATCTTACTATCAGCTCCTCCTGGGGATCCAGAAACAATGCCGCAGCGGTGCAGCAGCCATGTGATAGCTGGGTCTTCAGTCTATGAAGGCTACAGCACGTATGCGCGGTGAGGTCTGAACCGAAGGTGTTGTAAAAGCGCAACAACAGAAAAACCTCCATCACGCTGCACACACCCCCAGCTCACGGGCCTGAGAGGAAGTCGCAGATGGTGAAATGAAGTGTAAAAACACACACACACGGCCCTCTTAAAGCAGAAAGGTCTTCTCTTCATAGAGGGTTAATGGGAAGAGATTGCAGGCTACATGAAAGGGGGAGTAACCTTATAAAGAGGGGTCAGAGGCATATATGAAGACTCACAGACAGAAGATACGCAAGGGGAGGAAGAAGGGTAGATAAAGAGAAAGTAGAACAGCTCTTGAGAAAGACAAATTAGAAAAGGGAAGTCATGTGAAGGGATAGGTTTTGTTTACTGCGTGAACCTTGAGAAACGGTACATAAATATTGATTTGATATCACTTTTGTACTCACAAAACTAATCACAAAGTCTCGCAAGAAAATATCTTTCATGGGTTCAAGCAACTGTGCGGTTAAATGATAGAACGTAACAGAACAGTAGCACATGAATAGAAGAGCTCTTAGATACACAACAACATCAAGTTTGCTAAAAAAATTAGCGAACGCTTAGCCACTAAAAGCATCTGGTCATACCAGACCAAGTGAGGCAGTATAGCAGTAAAACCTGTGGGTGTGTCGAGTTAAGTAAGGGTGTAGTTCTCAAGAATCAAACTTTTCATTTGTAAGAGGAAGAATGTGTCATTTCTTCATTCATAAATCAAATAGTGTGGCTTTAAATGAACTTGAATAGACCATCTTTAGGTAATTATATTGGCAACAAGCACCATTTCATGATATGCCTGTTCTATTTAGTACACTACACATGCTGATGTTTACTCTAGGGGTGCAACTAACTATTATATTGAATTTGGATCCATGTGTCATACCCCGAGTACCCTGAGTTCAAGGTGACAACTTAACATTTTTAGTTTTGTTGACCAACTGACCAAAACCCTTCAGATATTCAACCTAAAGCTGTATTGAACAGAGAGATTTGAGAAGCTGGAACCAGAAAATGTTGATTTTCTGCTTAACAAATTGCCCTAGATCGATTCCTAAAGTTGCTGCCGATTACATCATCCTTTTCTGTGACTGTAATCTTTGTCTCACTGTATCAGACCGAACCCCACCCAGACCTGTGGGTTGCATGGGCGGGCCTATAGGAGACAGCACTATAGCATGTTTGAAAATGAAAGCAAATGGGCTCCATGTCTTTGCAGCCTCATGCCTTCATTGTGAGAGGTTATTGAACGAGCCCACGTAGATGAGAGTGGTCTCTGTGTGGTAACGGCAGCTCTGGGATTAGAGCAATACGGCAACAACCGGCCTGCAAATAGTGCACCTTTGACTGCCGTTATGAGGGATGTCAAGGTCTGTACGTACATAAAGTCACAAAGTGTACAAGTATATGTTTTGTCCTCTGTGTTTTTGTTTGAGGTTCATCTAATGAGACAATTAAAGACAGGCAGTGGTCTGACAAGGAAAATGGCTTTATAATGGTGAGATGCTTCACCCATCTCACCAATCACGGAGACGAGCTGATGTTTGATGATATTGTGTTTTAATGAGTGTGTAAGTGGTCCACATCAAGCTCAGTGACTCTGCATAATGTGAATTTGAACTTGAACAATTTGTCAAACTCTTCCTTATTCCCAGTTTAAAGCGTATGTTCTTCAAAAAACACTTTGTCAAGCCTCATACAATGTGACTTTGTATATTTCCTTTCATCTTTGATTAGTCGAGTGACAGAAAATGTATATGAAACTATTTTCATAATCAATTAACCATTTCAGTTATATTCCAAACTAAAATTCACTGATTTAAGCTTCTAAGGATTTGAGTGATTTCTCTGTATTGAATTGAAAACTGAATTTATTTTGGGTTGGGCCTGCTGGTCACTCAAAACAAGACCGAAGACGTCACCTTGGATGGACATCTTTTACACTTCTCTGTAATTTCATTGAGAAATTATTAATTATTCATGAAACTAATTGTTGGGTGCAGCCCTAAAAATAATGTATATTCCGACAGCAAGCCTTTAAAATAATCCTAAACCAGACTGGCTCCTATCAGACAATAAATCAAAGCTGTTGCTATCACCTCTGTCAGTTAGAAAGGACATGACAGAGAGGACAATATGTACCACTGGACGCCTATCAATAGAAAATACAATAACCTTCTCCACAGTTCTGATCAACTGGTGTCTTGTGTAAAGTCAGGCGATGGCCTTCACCTTCATCTCGAGGTGTTTAAACAATGAAGACACGTAAAGTGAGAACAGTGAGTTTATGGTGACCTTGTTGGACCCTTTATCCCCTGTGATTGGCCTGTCACTGTAATGTATTGCCCCGTGGCTGCAGTGTCTCACCTTTGAGCAGGGGCAGTGGGGTGAGCTCCACCTGGGAGCTCTGGTAGCGGAACTGGGACGAGCTGTGGGACCTCCTCTGCCGGGCTCTGCGCATCGACCTCCGCGGGAAGCCGTCCACCTTCTCCGCGGACGGCACCGAGAAGCTGGTCGTCGGCGAGGACGGGCTGGTCGGAGGCAGCTTGGTCGTCTCCATGATGGCTGTAGATGGCGGTGGTGATGCGGTGGTAGTGGTGGTGGTGCGTGAGTGCGTGCCTTTGCGCGTGAGTGCGTAAAGGGGCCGCTTGAGAGGATGTACGGGTGGTGTGGGTGTTTTTTTCTGAATCACAGACGGATTATCAATTGATCAGAATGAATAGACGCTCTGGGGTGGAGGAGGAAGAGCAGGAGAGAGAGGGGAGGGGGGGGTGGGGGGGAGATGAAGGGGGGAGAAGGTGCAGAGGCGGAGGAGAGGTGAGGAGAGAGATTTTCTGGATGTCCAGTCCCGTGCTGTGCGCCTCGCTGTCTCTATCAGAGCCGGACAGGAAATGGCAGCGGCAGCATCAGCATCATCCTCGATTCTTCTGTTTATTTCACGCACAGATGAAAAAATCGCTTGTGTATCATCCCCGTGGAGGAGTAGCCTGTGCAGCTACCAGATGATGCTCAGACAGGCGCGTCTCCCCTTTCTCTCTCTCTCTCACACACACACACGCGCGCCTCTCTGCTGCTGTATTGGCGTCACACACACACGGACTAAGTCATCGGCCTAAATTTGGAAATGTATTTCTAGAATTGAGCTCCTCGCGTAAAGAAACCACCGTGATCAAACACAGATTAACCTCCTCCGGTTTATCCAGCTCAGAAACAAACAAACGGAACCCTGGTCAGTTTATAGCGTATTCTCCTCGAAGATGCTTCTTATCAATACGATCAGTGATCGGTCCTGGCGGTGGATGATGATATCATAAAATCATCAATCTGGGCCCACCTCGGCTGCCGCATCACTGTTGTCCTTCTCGCTCGTTTTTTTTAACGGACCCTCTTTCGACCGTTCAAACAGCCGCACCTGCTTATTTCTATTTATTTGTTTTCTCTCAGAGGTGGAAATTGTTGTTTTCGTCGCGGTTTAAACCCCTCCAAACAATCTCCTCCTCCTCCTCCTCCTCCTCCTCCTGCCGTCCTCCAACCGTATCAGGGCGGGGAAACAAACGCTCCCTCACCGCGCAGACATGTGCCGGTCCTCCGCCAGCGGCCGATGCAACGCCAAGCCCCGCTGCCGCGCTCCGTCTCTACCTCCGCGGTGAGAGAGAAAGAAAAACAGCAAAAATAAACCAAGAGCAGCCGCTCCTCCTGCAAAACCCGGAGTGAAGAAAAAGACTGAAGGCCTGTGTTATACAATAGCACCCCGTCTATGTCTGTCAGACTGACGCGTTTTGCTCCTGTCCCCCTTCTCGGTTCCCGTTATCCGGTCGTCCTACAGCGCCTCAACGCGCTGCGTCAAGAGGCACGCGGTGAGTCAGGAACACGCAGAAAATTAGGAATCAGAACTTTCAAAATAAAATAAGAGCTGGAGAAAACAAAAGCGTGTTGGTTACAAGAAATTGACTCATTGCCGGATTACTGAGGCAAGAATGAGCTGCTATGTCCGAAATAACCACGTTCTATGCACTCAGCCCGTTGCTACTGTGGAATAGGTCTATTGCAGTCATTTGATTCAACACAAACTAATTTAAGAATATGCAAAATTCAAGCAGCTGAAATTAAAAAGGTATTTTGATACATGGCCCTTTCAAGACAGGGCCTCAAAATGCATGTGAAGGCTTTAACCATTGCAGTTGATGCTTTGCTTTATAGGCTAACTCCAATTGGTCTATTCTCAAAGAAAGTTCCAATTAATAAACCCACCATTTGCTGTACAGTGAACTTGAGGCTTTTCGGTGCAGCTGGGAGTCATTTGGACTGTTGCCTGCCTTGCCCAGTTGGTAATCCAACCTAGGCTAGGCTTAAAAAAAGGGAGAAAAAGGAAATATACAAGGATGTGAAACAGTTGTCTTTAAAACAGTTGTCTTTAATTCACTCATCCGAGATGAGTGAATCCGAGATCATTTTGCCCATTATCACATGTTATTTGTGCAAATCCAATACTCAAGTGTTGTTAACTTCTTTCCACCAACAGTGGATGTGAATTTAATAAAACATTAAGTGAGCATTGTGAGCTGAAGCATCCACAGGTATTTTTAATTTAATTTAATTTTAATTTTTAATTTAATTTAATTTAATTTTAATTTAATTTAATTTAATTTAATTTAAATTGTTTTATTGAAGCATCCACAGGTATAGGGTAAATTAGGGAACTGATCGAAAACACACCTCTTTTTAGATGAGAAGCTGGTTTGCAGGTTGACATCAAAGAATGGAGGTGGAAAGTGTTGCTGTCAAAACTCCAATCTTTTTATTCAGGATGCCAGAGGGCCTCGTTTCTACACCAAAACACGTGGATGTAGAAATGCTGATAACTGAACAGATTGCACAGGAGGTCCTCAAGGCCGATTGTGCATCTAATTGCATTCAATCATTCACAGCTGGACCCGAAGGCATATATTTGAAGGGTCAAGCAAGACAAATGTATGCTTAATTATCATAGTGAGCTATAGAACATAGACTTAACCCTGAACAAATGCGCCCCTCAGTATTGACTGAGAAGGGTTCAATGGGTCTCCTCGGACCTGATCAAATTACATTAGAACACCCTGATGAGTATTTAACTTAGTTAAGTGATAAAACACAGCAGGATCTTCAATGCATATCAGTCTCTCCAGAAGCGAGAAGCCGCAGAGTAAAGGTTTGATCAGTGCCACACTTTGCCATACTTGTGTAAGTGAGCAAATGTCTTTGAGGCGCCTTAAAAAAAGGTTTTATTTTGAAAGCAGTGACCGGATGCTAATTTATCTCGCTCCGACAGTCTTGCCGCTGGTTCCTCAGCCTAAAGCTGGTGCAAGGAGAGAGAGGAATGAGGCTCCTCAATGCGGATGACGCTATAGGATGAATTTTTTTATTTATTTATTTATTTCCCTTTATTTATGTGGCCAGGCTCTGCCTCTTAAACCCGGTTCATTTTGAACAGATGCGTCATTAATGGCTCGCGCTCCTCTGTCTTCAATGCATCACCTCTGGCTGCGGTCTCATCCGGTTATGAAATCCCCCCCCCCTTCTATTCTCCAGCATCATCAGTGTTTCTGTCTCTGACTCCCCCATTCCTCCCCTCCCTTTCCCCATTTTCCTCGCTTCCTATTTGAGGAGAGCGCGCGCGCACGTGTGCGTGTTGATTGCGCGTGTGCGCGGGGTTGTAGTTGGCTTATGAGGATCAAGTCCCATCCATTGTTCTTGTCTTCACTAAGCCACTTGTTCTCTCCCTCACGCGCGCGCGCGCGCACACACACGCACTCAAAAGCGCAATTATCCACGCGCCTTCATGTCCCTCTCAAAGTCACACCTTGGCTGGCTGTGGATGCGTTTTGCGTGTGTGTTTGCGCTGCCAGCCTTGAACCCTCCTTGGCGCTCTTCTCACCACAAACACACTCCAGCCTTATAATCTTATATTCAGTACAAGGGCGTGCGTAATACCTCGCGCCTGCGCCCCATTTTCCTCCTCCTCTTCCTCCTCCTCCGTGTTGTGTCGCAGATGAGCTCAGTCGGTTGCCTCCTGGGAAAAATACCAGGGGGAACCGGCAGTCCGGTAAGTGTCTGAGAGCGCTGCCTGTCGTTTGCCATCACCACTCCATAACAACTGTGAGATAATCCATCAAACATCTTCTCAAGTCTGTATATTCAGTCTGGTAACACGTGTCTACATTCTAATAATAGACTGTATAATTTAAACTAACCTCTGTGAGGCTGCACATATCACAGCAGAGTTTTGAGCGAAACATGTTGGCAAACATGCTCACAATGACAACGCTGACTAGTTTGGCATGTTTGTGTGCTAACATTTCCTATTAGCACAAAATAAAGCTGAGGCTTATGAGGGAGATGTGTAGCTTTAAAGCTATTTTGTCACACATCAAGTATTGGACATATTCAAATTTGGACCCGATAAGGGGGCTGGAGAAAAAGTCAAATGATCACCAAAGTTATTACAATTCTTCTTGTGGGGAACATGAATGTTTGCGCCAAATGTCACGGCAATCCACCCTTCAGTTGTCAAGACATTTCCTCTGAAAGCACTTGCCAACCTGATGGTGGCACTAAAAAAATCAGGGGATCACCCACGCCAAAATGATTTGTCCTCTGGGGACCGTGAATATCTGTACAATATATCATAACAATCCATCCAATAGGTGTTGGGATATTTCAATCTGAATGGAACATATTCCCAAAATCTGCAAAATTCAGTGACAGTATCAGTTACAGCAACATCTATCTAAAGTTTGCTAATATAAGCCACCATAAGCAGTATATTGCTAGTATTATAAGCCAGTAGCAGCACTGATCAAGGGTGTGTTTTACTGCTAATTGATTCAACTTTTCATTAGTAAGAAGAGTAATGTCTTATTATATCTTTTAAAAGTTACCAAGCTTCACTTTAATTGTAGTTATATATTATATTAGAACATTGAAATAGCTTCTAGAACAGAATTGTAAATTGAGCCAAAGTTAAATAAAATGTTTCAATACATTTTTTATTTGTAATTAACTTTTCTATTGAAACCACTATTACAGCATGAATATAATAATCTTATGCTTGTTAAATACAAAATAGTCCTAACAGTAATACACACACACACACAAAGCCTCACACGGAATCATAGACTTCTGTGTGGAGCACACACACTCCTATACAGTGTAAATAAAGCAGAATAATCTACAAAAAACATCCTTTAAAAAAACAAAATCTTAATTTGAATACAATCATGGTGCATAAGCCTATAGCTATGAGTCCTATTTAGAGAAAAATACAATCCACTATTCATTTATTTACAGCAGTAGTTCCTATACAACAGGTTTGAGCAGCCCCATGTTCTCATGTTGTCAGTTACAGCGAGAGGAAATCAAATAGAAAGTTATTTCTCTCATTTGTCTCACTTGAAATGAACACGATAAGGGAATTATTAATTACACAACTTGTTTTTACTATAGACCCACAAGGGTGAGGAGTGTTAGCGGCCACCGTGGGCCACTAGTTGTCACATAAAGTGTCCTTGTAATCATGGGTGGATTAACCATTAGGGGGGCCTCAGGGCAGAAAAAAAAGCCAGAGCACTTTTTAGCACACATATATTTGTGAATATTAACTTTGATACCGGTAGACACATAAATAATATAGATACCCAAACTATTTGCAATTAATCAAATCCACAACCCTAAGGACACACATTCAATCTGGGGCCCCTGAGGGTAGCTGGACCTGGGCACTTGCCCACTTTGTCTGGTTGGTGATCCACCCTCGCAAGCAAAGCTGGTAAAATACCTAAAATAATAATTTATCATGTAGTAGCATAATTACAGTAAGTAGAAAAATTACAATTCTGTTACTTGAAGTGAAGAAGGAACTAGACAATAAATAATTGTAGCTTTAAAAACAAAACAAAATCAACAATCAGCAAATTGACTGATAGCAGAAAAAACATGTGAGACGGTGTGTATTTTAAAAGCAGAAACAACAGAATGAAGTTTCCTGGCGTTGTCGTACTCTTTGAGTTTGCCACTTTGCGTGTTCACACATGCGGTTCCAGTCACAGACGGCAATTTCTCCTCATGACATTTCCTTAAAGTGGCAAGGAAGTGAGTACTCTACCAATCTAAAATTAAAAGCCCAAAGTTTCAAATGTTGAGTCATTTTTGTGGTTTGGTCTCTGGATTAAGGAAGGGATAACACTGACCTACCTGATTTATTTGAAACTGAAAAACTGCACATTGATGGATTTTATAGCATAGTTGGTTAAAGTTTCATCTACAAGAGCTTGTATTCTATGGATTCACACATAGCTCACTTATTGTACAGAGTTTTGGCCCGTTATCCGGCAAAGTTAGAGATTCAGTCTCTGAAACCTCAGCTAGGCGTTCAGGAGTCGTCTGCGCTCTTTGCCGTTATAAAAAGGAAACGTGAGGCTTCGAATTTAGAACAAGAAGCTTGCGTTACAAACCGGAGCTTGAAGGACACGGCCATTTCCAAGCACCTAACTAAAAGATGCTATAGGTTGCATTGTGGGAAGTGTAGGATCCGGTGTTTTTGGAGCTTGATGCTGGGTTGTCTCTGCTTGTGCTGTATTGGCTTTGACCATTTTGTCTTTAATTTGGCTCTTGTGAGACCACCAACTTTACGGAAGTTCAACACGAAATCACAAGTGTCCCTTTAAGAAGCTGAAAGCTATTATGAGCAACATTTAAATTCATATACATCCCAACAGATGTAGCAATCCATCAGGTTGCATCTTTCAGCTGGCGCTGTAGCTGCTCGGCAGAGTTTGATTGCTCAAAATGTATAAATATATAAATTAAACCACTATTTTGGTTGAAGGAAACTGGTCTTCCTTTGCTTCGTGACATGTAGTGCTACTGGTGACTAGTCCCACTTAGTATCCAATCATTGTCCTGCAGGAGCTCAGAGAGGGAGAGATCTCTTGAGGTATCCCCGAACAGAGGCAGTGAGGGTGGGGGTTGCGGGACTGGTTCATCAAAGCTGCTGGAGGTAGTCTGAGACACATTAAGGGGACTCGGGACAGTGAGCATGGAAAGCAGAGACAGACAATTGAACGTGACCTGTTGACTGTAACTTGGCTTGAAGGCAAAAGTAGAGGCGGGAGGCGACAGTGAGAGGGACTGAGGAGAAGGATCCAGAAGAGTTGTCGGTAAAAGACAACACGGCAGACTTGAATTCACTGAATTTCTGCTGAACTGAGCAGGACGAAGCTGGGACACATTCATGGGACAACCGAGAGCCACGTTTTCAGCCGCCAAAGGGGAGTTGAGGGTAACTACATTAGAAGAAGCAGGAAGAAAAGTAGCTTGCGTCATTAGAAATTCATCCAGTGCAACAGGACGAAGAGGAGAGAAGTGAGCGCTTGCTGACGTTGAAGAGCTCTCGTGGACGGCGCCTGACCTCGAGGGCGCTGAGCGCGAAACGAGGCTGGTGCAGAGAGGCGGAACATTTGTCGGCCTCGGTGTGATTAGAGAAGGGGGATCTACGCTAAACAGAGAGCGAGGAGTCGGGACAGCACAGAAAGACACAGAGTCAGGAGCTGTCGCAGAGCTGGAGGAGGTGAAGAGTTCAGCAGACGAGCCGTGAGGCAAGTCTAATGTTGTGGTTGTCGGAGGACTGGGAGTTAAAGATGAGAGACGTGCGCTTTCAACACAGTCACGGGTTTGGAAACCCAGGCCGGAGGTTAAGGAGGAAGAGAGTGAAGGGGCAGCAGCGAAAGCGGAGCGCGAGGCCTGGGGAGGGACTCCAGGGGGGCTGGAGTTGGTCCGACAGCCGGCTGAGGAGGAAACCGAGGGGCGGGTTGTCGAGCTGGATGCGGAGTCTTTGAGGCAGCAGAAAGGCTGGTGGCCCTCCAGAGCTGACGTATAGAGGTGGAGGTCTTTTTTCAACGCGGCGATCTCCTTTTTAATTGCCGAATTGGATCTCTCCAGACACTGGAGCTCCTAATGAGAAGAGGGTGACGGGGAAGACAGGAAAAAAAAGAAAGGAGGAGAAAAGAGTTAATGTCAGTTGAGTCATGTCTCTCTTTAATATCCCTAAGAGGGGCACTCATGGGCCATAAAAAGATTATTACAGACATGCATCAAAAGACATCCCACACCGTACAGCCAAGCAATACTCATCAAGACCCCCTTATTTAAGTCTCTTCTTGAGTGCTGTAATAGAAAGCACAACAGCCATGCAGTTGATGCTGCGCGGCCAAAGTCGGAACCTCGAAGGAGAACTGAAAACATTGCTCTTATGTGACAGTACTGCAAGTTCAGCATGACAGGAGGGAGCAGGTGGGGGAGAGAGCAAAACAACAAAAAGGTGATTCCCTGCTGATCGATGCAGAGTAAGTAAGAGTCAAAATGTGGCTAGAAACCCTGAAAAGTGAAGCATTTCCTATTTAGTGTTTGCTCCTGGTTTATCAAACTACTAAACTCTCGCTTTTATGGCCTCATTAAGCCTCAGTGCAGCCTGAAAACATTATCCTCCATAGCAGCCAGTATTCATCTCCCTTGAGCCCCAAATACTGCAAGTACAGACTCGAATAACAGCGTCTCCCCTCAGAGAGATTACATTTCTACTTTCTACTACTGTGAAGGTCCCGGAGGTCACAGTCAAGGATGCGGCGCTATGGAGCTGTGCGTCACGTGCGCTGACCCTTTAAACCATGAACTGCTGACACCCACTCTGTGTTTTCTATGAACCACACTGCTCGGTGGGAGCAATGCTTCTTCGAAATGAACCCGAAGGAGCAGAAGTGAAAGAGAAGAGAGAGAGAGAGAGAAAGCGAAAGTCTGGGCTCCTGACGACACAAAAGACACACACCCATTCATAAAATTGGAGGAAAAAAACCACACACCTATCCAACCAGTTACAGCAGGTACGTGCTGTTAGAGGAAAGGAAGGCCAACTGTAATCAGTGAGAAAAACAAAACGTACCCAACCAGGTGGTTAGGTGCAGCGCAGTGAACTACAGGTTTGATTTTCATATCATCATCATCATCCTCAGGAGAGTCGTATTACATATTTTATGGGTGTGTGTATCGAGACGCATTCATGGGAAGTAATAAACCACATGTGACAGATTTATAAAAATTGGATTTTAATGTTTGCTATATACATCGAGAAACAAAACCTCCAGATCAGGCTAAAACTAAACCAACTAATTGAGATTTAAGATTGGATCAGTTAAAGGAATAGTATTTACTTTTCTTGCAGAGAGTTAGCTGAGAAGACCGATGCCACTCTCTTCACATCTGTACGGTAGCAGAATAAATCCTCTCAGCTAACGCTCGGCAGGGCAGCAAATAAGCGTAGTTTGCAAAACTTCTGGAGCTGCTAGCTACTTTCATTGGATTGGTGGAATCGAGCTTACTCTTGGTAGCTTCTCAACATTACCAACGCCAGCTTTAATGTCATCATTGCTCTTCATCTTGGGAAACAAATGACACAGAATTAAACTGAATTTGTGGTGAATATCATTAACAACAGCAACACAAATGTTGACTCAAAACAAAACTTCATACCACCAAAAACACAGAGTACTAACTATCCTTTAACACCACATTTGTACAAAAAGTCCTGAAAAGAATCGCTTGCTTTTTTCAGAGGAATTACTTTTTTTTATATTAAAAGCATAATATGCATAAATAGTTTTCAATGAAGTTTTTTTTTTTTAAATCAAGAAGTTTTGATCAAGAAGTCCATGTGAAAGACAGCCTGTGGAATTTGTCCGTCAGGGAAAAAAAACAGAGCGTCATGGGGTGGAAAAACAGAGGCGGGAGTGTGTGTGTGTGTGTGTGTGTGCGTGTGTGTGTGTGTGTTTAGAGGAAAGGGAGGGCCAATGGGGAGGGCATACCAGAGGGAGTGGAAGTCCTTCTCCTAAAGCAGAGTATTTACAAGAAACGGCTGTGAGCATATTGTCAGATTACACAAGACACACGCACCACTAGTCACACAGCCTTTGGGTGCAATTGAAAGGGAGACAGAGTGATGGTGCAAGGACGGAACATAAGGAGTGAATATTTCTAACCTCATGAAGTTCGTCGGCTCTCTCCGTTTGTTTCCTGCGACTCTTCCTCGCAGCGTTCCTGTTCTTGTCTTGTCGTACTCTCCCTCTGCCTCGCATCTGTTGTCCCCCTTCTTCTCTCTCCTGTGAAGACGAATGCAACAGATACAGTTCACCGCACTAGTAGGATTCAGTACTGCAAACACTGAGTCTGTGGGTGATTTGAGGTGCCTACTTCTCTTGTGGCATCCCCCACTGCCTTTTTAAGGAATCTTTTTTTTAAGGCAGACATTTATAACTTTTTTATACTGCATTTCTATTGTTTTAAAGATGTCATTGTCCACAAGGTCATGAGACAAACCTATCACATGAAATTACATGCGGTCTCCTAATTAAAAAGCAGGAAGTTGTTGCGTTGTTGGGTGTGATGTTAAAATCAGCAGCAGGGCAAAACAACATTAAGCTTACGGAGCTTTCAAAGCTGCATCTACTTCTTCCATGCGTTTGACTCAAATGGACCCCAAAAGGAATGTCTATATTAAATGTGTATCCTGTTTATTAAATGGCAAGTCACCTGTGCTGAAAACCAGATTGCATTGCAATTATTTGGTATTTGACACTTTTGTCCAAAGCTACGCACAGTAAGTGCATGCAAACTCAACAGGAGCTGAATATCAAATTTGAGGTTCATCCCACTCAGCTAAACAACTAAAAGTGTATTAAGTACAACAGTACAGGAGACTTTTAAAAGTTTTTTATTTATTTTTTTAATCAGAGGAGCGCTTTATCTTTACTTTTAGTCAATTTCAAGAGAAAACATGCAGAAATAGTAAACCAGGCTAAAGCTAAGTGACAATTATCCCCACCACAACATAATAACTGTTATATATGATGCTGTTAGAATAGTTAACAAAGTAGAAAGGAACGCTAGTGTTTGAAACTTAAAATAAAATGCACTGTTTTGTCTTTTCAGAGCACTTTTAGCTGTTTGGATGGTTCATTTTTAAGTATTTTTGGACCATTGTTGCCTTTATTAGATAGTGGACAGTTGAGGAGAGACAGAGCGGGGATGATTTGCAATAAATATCACCATCTGGACTTGAACTGGGGACTTTGCAACCACAACATATGATATGCCTCTTGAACCACAAGACCAACAGACTCGTGATTGACATTCTTAAAAATACAAATAATTCCTATAATATTACTAATAACCTATTATACTGTATCTACGGTGCTCAATGGTGGGTTTTCATTGATTGTAGAGTCATTTGATCATTATAATACTAATAACTTTATTTTTAAAGAAGTTTTCAAAAATATGTTACAACGTGCTTTGAAAAAGACAAAAACAAACAATGCTTAAAACTAAGTGGAATCAAATGAATAACGTTGAATGGTTAGTTTGAGTAACTATTCTCATTTAGTCCCATATTACCGTTTTATTGCAGGCTAATATTTCTAAAATACTTACATGGTATATGTAGCTATAGGGATAATATACTTTATTTTAGCGCAGATATGATGTGGTTATTGCCTGTCATTGACTGATTGACAAACTTACCGATCCTGCGGTGTTGCTCCCCTCAGCTGACAGTGATCCGGGGCTGTTGAGCTCATACCCAGTTTCCATGAATAACGGGGACATCTCTCTCCCCCCGAGATGTCTGGCTAGCCGGTTGGGCGTTCACTGGAGTGTCCACCGGCAGGATGCACCTTCACCGAGCCCGGATCATCCGTGCTGCGCGCTCGCGTGTGAAACCACTGCCATTCAACCTCTTGGAGTTAATGCACAACCGGCGCGCGTCTTGCAGCTTGTGGGTGAACTTTGAGAGCCGGTTCTGTAAATATGTACACGGCATGCGTCTGATGTCTTTTTGAGCGCATGAAGTTTGGCATCGGACCGCCGATTATGCAACATGATGCTGCGACTTTCAGTTTCTCTTTATTTTAAACTGACCCGTTGCAATGCAAGTGCTGCGTGGGATCTGTGCTGCCTTCGCGTGTAGTGTGTTAATTCCAGTGTCCAGGTCTTTGCCGGTACAAGTGAGAAATGTAGCTCTTTTTCAAATGGCCTCCATTTTTTGTTTTTTTTAAGAAGAAGATAACAAAAATGAAGCACAATCAACCTAACAAATCCAAAATTTAGCAAGCTACTAATATTTTCCCCGCAGTGCAGTTACAGGTTCCTGTTTTTATTTGTAGCCGACATTTCTCTGCTGATGTTTGTTTGGTTTTAATAACTTACGTTCATGGATACTGTGTCAAATCTCCCCATAAAGTAAGCCACGTCTTACCATTAGTATCAGAGTTAAGCTCCATTGTCGTATTATTTCCGATCGCACATGAACGCACCATTATAAATGGATGGGGAAAGATGTTGGGGGACAGGAAGAGCTCAGGGCTTAATGACCATATTATGAATGAGGTTGTACCTCCCTCATGTGCGGGGGATTTCTGGAGCGCTTATGCCAGGAAATGAATGGCCAAGCCTCCAGACGGCAGTCTGCAGGTTTTACCGCTTCTCTGCAGGATATGATGTAACTTAAAGTGCTACTGACCCTACATGGCTTACTCTCTCCTCGACGAAGTAAAACATAGCCCACACCAAAAGGTTTTACAAACACATGTATTGTTTTTACTTAGTTCGTTGGCATTGAGTGAATTACTTTAACAGAGAATACATCCTTTACACATGTATTTCACAACTGTGATCATTTGGTATCACAGTTTGGTATGATGAACATGATTAGGCATAATATTCAGAGGTAAATATCATGTATCCATAAACCTCCATCCACAAAATATCTATCTAACATAAAAATGATATGCATAAATAAAAAGATAACTCCCATGTTTTTGTTGAAACCACCTCAATAAACTGAATAAGGTACATTTTATAATTGTTTCCTGATGATTATTTAATTTATGTATAAGATTACTTCTAAGTCTTAACACTATTTTCTGATACAGTGAGTAAGTAAAATGATAAGATAGTATTGATGAGGAAACCCTGTGGCAAAGTAACTTTATATTTGAATTAGGAAGAATTGGAAAGGTTTTAGGTTGCAGGATGTTGGTGCACTGTTTCGTTCTGGAGGGAGCGAACAGATATTCTTATGAAGTCAATAACCAGTCGTTGCAACTTGATAATGAAGCTGATAATGATATACGGTTTATCTTGACTCCGCTGATGAATTCACACCCAGTCTTGCTGCAAAGTTCAAAGTTCAGAAAAGTTCAAAGTTTGCTTTATTGTCAATTCCACAATGTACTGGACATACAGGGGAGTTGGAAAGACGTTTCTCTCTAGTCCAACATATAAACATATAAACATATAAAATAAAAATTTAAGTCACTCTGTGACTTAAATTCACTTAAATCAATTGCCTTTTTTTTGCAGTTGAAAGCTCTGGGAAAAGCCTTGTGTTGATATGGTTTTTCAAACTACCATTTCCATTTTCAAGAGTTAACTTTTTATACTCTCTTGGCTGAATGTATGTTTTTTATTGTATTCGCCACGTATTCAAGGATTCAGGGTTTCTATTATAGTCTATATACAATATACAGGATTGCTGCACGACATGTAGTCACAGACACATACACACGCGTGCGCACACACATACAAACTGTATAAACGGATATGCACATTTTTAAAATTAGAATAGAAAATAAACTATTAAATAGTATTACACATTTGCAATATGCGTAGTATCAGTGTAATATTAGTGTTTTGAATAATTGTGCAAATAGAAAAATGTAGTATTTTTGGAAATACAACAGTCTGTGTTCTTTATTTTGACAACAAGGTTTGACAGTCCGAAAATTCCGAGATTGCTTAAGTCAAATGTGTAATTCCCACAACTGACACACGGTGGCACCAAACTCAACCAAACCCGCAGGGTCACACCTTAAACCGCTCAACGACCAATGAACCAGCTTCGAACGTCTCCAACAACCAATCAACGGTCGCTACTTGGTGGCTGCGTGGGGCGGGACTAGCATTGCAGCCTCTTCCTGGTACGCCATGCTCTTTATGGATGCTAAATATCTTTCATACATAACTATAAATCGGTAAAAGTAGCCTATCTATCATAACTGCAGTTGAGCGCCACACCGTCGCGATGGGTTTGCTGACAATTTTAAAGAAGATGAAGCAGAAGGAGCGCGAGATGAGGCTGCTGATGTTGTATCCTGTTTGTAAGGCTTTACTAGCTTAGCATGAAACAAAAGTAGCATATAGGATATTTAAAAGTGAGATGTATGTGTGTGTGAGTGTTTCTTCTTTAACCTGGCTCGTGCAGAGGTCTGGACAACGCGGGTAAGACGACCATCCTGAAGAAGTTCAATGGAGAAGACGTCAGCACCATCTCCCCAACGCTGGGCTTCAACATCAAAACACTGGAGCACAGAGGGTAACGCACGCGCACACACACAGTATGTCATAGCTAAAATAACGTAGAGAACATGACGCTTTATTTCTTCCACACAACAGACTTTGTATACTTGTTCTCAATGGGCAATTTTCATTGAAGACGTTTAGCTAACGGTCTCGTATGTGTGAATATTAAAATGAATGCTCTCTGTCATGTCTGACTTGGACACATTGTCTAAATGGCTGCTGTGAGAAAAGGCTATGGCTTGAACAGAGTTGCTTTGTGTTGTACTTGTTTTGGAAAAATACCTTCATTCACTCAAATAACTGAGTCAAAATATATACTTGACTTACACAGTAAGCCAGTTATAAAGTCATATAAGCCACACAGCCAACTGAATCAAACCTCAATAAGCAACCGTGGAGAAAAGAAGTTATTTTTAATCCTCTATTCTAATTGAACTCCCCATTCTTTCCCACATACATGTATCTTTCCGAGCCAGGATCCATTATCAGGATGCAGTTTTCCAGTGTTCCTCATGTTCTCCTCTCTTTGTTTCTTTTAGGTTTAAACTGAATATTTGGGATGTGGGGGGTCAGAAGTCACTGCGCTCCTACTGGAGGAACTACTTTGAGAGCACAGATGGGCTGGTGTGGGTGGTGGACAGCGCAGACAGACTCAGACTGGAGGACTGCAGACAGGAGCTCAGTTCACTGCTGCAGGAGGAGGTACACACACACACACACACAAGTTTGGTGTAGTGGTCAATAGCAGGTATTTTATTCTGGAGTCAGCCACAAAGACACTGCTAGGGATAATGGTGAAGAATCATCTTTTTATTCTTGCATTGTTTGAAGCAGAAATCCATCAATCTGTTTGATTATTCCATCAATCTGTGTATTGAGTCTGTCCTTCCCTCCATGCAGAGGTTAGCCGGTGCAACGCTGCTGGTGTTTGCCAACAAACAGGATTTACCAGGAGCCCTGTCCAAAGAGGCAATACGAGAGGTACGGTCTAGTCCCCCCTAGTTACTTTTTTACGTAATGGATTATAATTTTATTTTCACCATTGCTGCTATAAATTCATGTCAGATTACGCACATCACAATGTGTCATTGTTTTCTTGTAGGCGCTGGCCCTGGATGGGATCAAAAGTCATCACTGGTGTATCATCGGCTGCAGCGCAGTCACAGGAGACAACTTGTTGGCTGGAGTGGACTGGCTGTTAGACGATATCGCCGCAAGGATCTTCACCACTGACTGAGTGTTTGAGCGCAGACGACACTCCAGGCTCGTTGGACTACGCTGATCGGAAACGCATTCTTTTTGTCCCTTCAGCTGTTTGGGGGTCACCAGATATCAGTGCTGCTGTCTGTATAACACTAAACCTGGTATATACATTTTATTTATAGTTTATGTAGATGGAAAACAGAACAGCAAGAAAGTGTCAACATGAACACATTAATTTACACATGGAAACCTAAATGAAGTTTGTTTACAGTATGCAATGCCTGACCTTGAATAAAGATGTCTCATGACTGAAATCCACCCTCAAATGTGTTAACTCATGAAAGTAGACTCATTCATTTTAGCATTAAACTGGTCTTTAGAGCACATTTTAGCATTAAACTGGTCTTTAGAGCACATTTTAGCATGTGTATTTTGTAGACCAAAGTAACTTCTAAAATGCTTTAATCTCAATGCCAGATTGTGTGCAGTATCACTAAGAGCATACTTTGTTTCACTGTAACACTTGAAGTTACTTCAGAACCCAAATCTCTTGATAGTTGGACAACACCTCCAGTCTGGTATCAGCCATGTAGGCAGTTGATTTAGACTGATTTTGCAGTTCAGTCAATTGATAAATTCAGGTACGGTGCATCATTCACATTCCTTCATAGTACCAACTTCTCAAATGTGAGATTTAATATACCTCAGCTCACGACTGTTCAACTATATCACTTAAAACTCAATTATATTTTTCCATGTTGTGAATAATTAAGTGACTGAGACTCTGACGACTACTTGTAGGAGTTCTTAACTTCAGTTGTCTCTTGCATCCCGAGATATAAGACACAAAATGTGCTTTAATGAATTTATTTGAAAATAATTTCCAGTTACCTGGAAATACACATCCAAGTGAAGAAAGCATTGAACGGTCCATAGACAAAATAATGCATCATTCAAGGCACACAACTGTCCTGTTGAAACTACAGGTCATCATTGGTACTTATGAATATGTAAACATGTCTTCTGAAGTACTCCTGGAGCTTTTGGGAAACTTCCTGCAGCATGACGACTGATGAGTCCACGGTCTGGCCGGAGTCTGTAAAGACGGACATCATTTTAGAAACAAGTGGCATAAACTTACACCATAACATTAAAGTCAACATGTTGATCAGAGAGGTACCAATCAGTCATGAATTTTCAGACTGGGGCGGTAAAAAGAAAGTCATCACTTCTAGAGGAAAATATTGAAGCTTAAGTTGTCAATTCTTACCATAAACTCCAGAAGCAGTCAGCAGCAGACCCAGCAGGACTCTGACAAGATCACAAACACAAGACATCAAAATGTGCACCAACACAAGACAAAAGATCATAGTCTGGAAGCAGAGTGGATACCAATCAGTCACAACGTCTCAGATTGGGCGGCAATATTTAAAAACATTTCATTAAAGAACTGACGTGAATCATTTTGAAACTTGTTTCAGACAGTCGTTCTAGTACTCACAACATCTTTGGAAAGTAGATCTACAATTTACAAAATCTGGATTCCTTGTGAATCCACATGCTGTAGAGACAGTTGTCTCTTCTGGCTGCATTTTACCATCAGATAATGTTTTTAACTATCATAGCTAATAATAGTTTGCCTCTCTGGAGAATTTTCTAATTTAAACCGTTGTTTAGTCACCTGTCCTCTTTGTCTTCACCATTATTGAAACATAAAATACCAGATTGTACAGTTCAAACCTTATTAACCACATTATGGTCACATGCTTTTGACTGGTATACAAATTGCAAGCTGTGTAAATGTAGGATTTAGCTTCTGGGATGCGATCAGAGAAATTCTCAGTCATGCCCTCACAGCGAGCACTCCCACTCCATCAGAACTCCAGCAGGTCACTTTACACCTGAGGTGGTCAGGGTCCTCAGTGCCATACAGGGTCAACAGGAGGGGCGGCCCACTGGAGGAGTAAGGGGCTGATTAACCCTTGACTGACGGACCTGTAGTCATCATCATCTCCCCAATCCCAGAAACATTACTATATGTTCTCATTTACCTGTAGCAGTTTAAAGCATCTCTGCTGTTCCCCAAACTGAGGAGTTGGACAGCATCACCAAACCTGCAACAAGAGACGAGCGTTACTCATTCCAGTTTGATTAATGTGAACGACTACATTATTAGCTCTAGTGTGATCAGAGAGGTACCAATCAGTCATGAATTATCAGACTGGGGCGGTAATAACAAACTCATCACTTCTACTGAAGGAGCAGTGTGTAAGATTTAGTGAAACGATGGTATCCAACTGTAACTCCTCCCAACGGCAGAGTGACATGAGGCAAGATTTTTTTTGGGGATTATAATAATATGGAAAGGACCTGTCCACTACTTGTATGCAACATGCGCAGGCTAAGTTAGAACACATTCTTCCCCCCCCCCCCCCCCCAAGCGATTATATTATATTCAATTTCCGACAATAACTTCTCCTAAAACCTACACATTGTTCCTTTAAGAATCACAAGTAATCACAGACAGACATCTACAACTTACAAGTCTGGGCAATCCAGATGACGTCATACTCAGTTCAGCATAGAGGTTGACTTCTAAGAACAAAGAAGAAGAAAAGTTATTAAGTTTACATGTCTGTTGATGCACAGAACTAGTGTTAAGAATGTGATCAGCAAATGGTATCAGTCAATATCCAGGTAACAAACAACCCACACCATCAGAACCCTTCAGGGAGCCGGAGATCACTTTACACCTGAAGGCTTGTTTCAGGGTTCTCAGTGTCTGATCGGACCAACAGGGAGTCTGATGGTTTCAAGCATGGATAGTCTGGTACCTGGAGCAGACGACAGTCGTCACACATCATAATCATCTCACTCTACAATAGTGAGACTGTGGTGGTTGAGATTCAAACATACCGTCTCCATCTTTCAACCAGAGCAACAGCTTTTCAGGCAGCTCCATCCTACTGGCTGAAGACAAGGAACTCGTTAGGACACTTTGACTACAGCAGCTAAAGAGACGACATATTGAATTTTACATCATGTTCTAAACCTCCATCATCACCAACACTACTCACTGCTAACCTTTGCTGATGTCAGATATGATATTTCTCAACAGTAGTTCAGACGAACGAGATTCCATATATGTCTCATCATTTTCAGCAGGTCTGGGAATAAAGGCTACAGGTACCAATCCTCTAAATGTTTATATCTTACCTTCAACTAGACCACAATCGTGTTGAAGCAGTGAATGAATCATCTGTTGGCAAGAGATGAAAATTAAAAGTTTAGAATAGGATCGTTGCTGCATCATGACAAGTTAAATACAATCCAGAAGGTAAACTGGCAGAGATATCTAAAATAATGCAGTTTCTCAGAAGTTCGTGTCGTTTCACATCGGTTCAAAGTGAGCTAAGTTCATCATCATTGAAACTGCATTATGACGACATGTACATCCTCTCAAACAACTTAACACGCTGTAATCAATACGGTGTTACAAAACTAACACTTCAGATCCTCTGCAGGAGGCATTTCATCCAACTTGAAACAAACACTTAGAGACTTACATGATGACTCGTAGGTGACATCCTTCTTCAAGCATCTGGTAACACAGACACACCTACCAGAGAAACAACATGGTGTAAATCACATGCAGAGGAATTTAAACTATATTTACTCAACAAGGGGTAATCAGATAGAAGGATGGCTTCATTTTAATCAGGTATATGCTTGTCTTCTGTACTCATCATGTTTACACACCGCCACTGAATAAACTCAAATAACTCCATGCGTTTCTCACCATTGTGCACTTTGCAGAGGTTAGTGAGTCGACCGTGCAGAACCTGAAAAGAAACATCAGGGTTAGCCATAAAGTGAGGGGTAAATCTGAGCTTCAGTATTCTCAAGGGCTCATCAGGTTAATAACCTCGCATCACAAAAATCAGCCATATGCTTGTCTATTAAAAACATCATCATTTATGGCCCTTGTGGAATCTGACGGTTCCTTCTAGCTTCAGTCGAGCTCACCTGCAGACGTCCTTCAGTCTTGATCCTCATCTGTGCTCGGCCGTGAACATCTGGAGGAGGAGAGCTCAGATTTAGACGTGGACCTTTTTAATATTACCGTTTAACAAAATGTGATTTTTATGCTTCTCAGAATCTGGTAAAGAAGTTTCTTCTTCAAAGGCTGATTCAGATAGAAAATTCATGGATTCATCACTGGACAGCCAGAGTCAACGGGTTCTGATCTGAAGATCTGATCTTTAAATTACCTCATGTAGAGAGTTCAGCCACAGTCTCCTCACACCTGGAGGGGAAAAAAACAATGTTATGAGTTTTAAGACGACTTAACATATCTCACTTATAAGATATGTTTAATGCTACTCAGAATTTGGTGTGAAGTTTCCTCAAAAGAGTTTCAGTGAGAGAGTTCAATTTGAACATCACTGTAGCATTAAGGCCTCCCGGTTATGTCGAGTTAACCCAAACACATCAATATAATAATACACATGTGATGCTACATCACGTCCCACGTGGTGTAGATAAATTACCTTGGCAGCAAGCAGTTTCTGGATGTTTCGTCTCCATCTGTAAACCAGAGAAAGCATTGCTTTAGCATGAAGCGTTAGCTAGCAGGCTAACTTCATGTGGCCGGGTAACACGTGACCCTCCACGAGCAGAGTTCATGATGGCACGAGTCAAGAAAAATAAATTTATACAACTCGTGTCTCACATCAGAATAATTCAATGCAGTCACAGTCATTCAGTACAGGTCTGTGTAATTATCATCATTGAGAGACACTGCAGGCAGCCGCACCTAACGTGCAGCGGCCATTGCTGGAAGAGTTCAACAAGAACGTGTTTAACTTGTGTTACACACTAAATACTCCGTGCAACATCTAGAAAACATGTTGTCGTTCATGTTCAGTGAACTAATACGTTTAAAATAATGCGTTTTAGTGCCGGATGGTTCAGGATTGTGATGAACTCTGGTCGGTGCGTCACTGAAACTCTGCAAGCTTTAAGAAAACGTGGTCCTGTAACTAGGTTGAGAAGTACACAACGCAGAAGCGATGCAATGTATTCTCAATGCATCAAGTATTATCTATTATAAAGTACAAGTTTCAAAGTGAAGGAGCTCTAACCAGCAATGTGAGAAGTCTTACCTCGAACAGAAGAGAGAAGCCTTGTTGGTTCACTAAACCTGGGGTTCTGAGAGCCACTAACGCCTTAATTTAATTAACTAGGATATTTAAAAGTGTGCGTTTCTTCTTTAACCTGGCTCGTGCAGAGGTCTGGACAACGCGGGTAAGACGACCATCCTGAAGACGTTCAATGGAGAAGACGTCAGCACCTTGTCCCCAGCGCTGGGCTTCATCGTCAAACCACTGGAGCACAGAGAGTAACGCACGCGCACACACCTAAAATAACTTCTTCTGGTTTTACGGTAGTTGTTATGCAGCTTATTGGTGCATTACCGCCACCTTCTGCTCCGGAGTGTGGATCAGACAATAGACTTACAATAATTACCCCAAAACAAGATAATAAAAAACAGCGCTCTAACCAGCACCCTTGTACCATATCCCTGCAGTTCAATCATACCCTGTAAAAAAACATGTGTTCCTTAATAAAGCTAACAGTACCCTAACCTGTGCTCAGTACTCATTTTAATGTGCATTCATGCACCTCCAACTCCCTCAGAATCTCATACTCACTACAACATGCTCAACTGACTCCTCTTCTCCACACAACTCTGTCTGGTGTTTTCTATCATTTTCAGTGTTGTCAACAGTTTCCTCTCCTATTCCAACCCTGGTAACTTTGACTCTCTTGAATAAGATATAAATGTCTCCCTTTCTCCTCTCTGTCCCGCCTATTTTGCCACATTTGGTTGATATTTTCCCAGATAATACATTTGACGTCTGCCTTACTGATGCTAATCTTCATTTCTATGTTTCCTTTCTTTAAAGCCAACTCAGCCGCCCTCTCATTCCCTACATGTGCTGGTACACAGGAATTTAACCTGAGCTCCCCGATTAGTTATTCTTCAGCTGACTGAAGGACTTCATACATTGGGTCTTGACGGCTGTTCGAATGAAAAGACCTTAAACTTGCGAGGGCTGAAGAAGAGTCGGAGCATAAAACCTTTTCTTGTCTTTCACCCATCATAGTCCAACCAGCACTGGCTCCATCTCCACTGTGTAAACCTCTAGATTATGGGATGTTCTTCTGTTGAATCCAATTCCTTTAGCTGGTATTGCCGCCCCTTAATCTTGTCACTCCTGTCTCAGGTTTCTTAGCACCATCCGTGTAAATCTGTGTATAATCACTGTACTCTTTTATTACACAATATTCAAATGCACTTACCAAATCAACTATACCCTTTTCTTTGACATCTAACAAATACCAATCTATACCAGGCCACACAAGTGTCCATGGAGCCATTACCGGGTAAGCTACTGAAGGGTTTATCAGACTAAAGTTTTGTCTCTGACTCCTCCCATTCCACCTGCAACTGTAACAGGTTGCAGGATTCCAGGAATCGTTGGCTTTTAATGTAAACTCACCACCAGGTACAGAGTGTTACAGCAAAGTCTCCGGCAGAGCAGTAGAATGATTCCAAGTCAGCAACAAAAGGCTGGTGAGTTTACCGGGAGTCAGGCGAGACGGGTAGCTCAGGGGCAGGAAGGGTCGACAACAGGAAATCAGCCCGGGATACGGCGCTGGAAGGTGTGGCATTGAGTAGCAAAGAACAATCTGGTAGTGAGTGTTTGAGAGGCAGGAGTCTATATAGTGGCTTGATTAGTGATCAGACGCAGGTGAGTGAACAGGTGAAGGGCGTTAGACTGATGGGGAGGGAGGGGCTGACAGGTAGAGTGAGCTCATCGTGTCCGTGTAAATTAGCCCAGTAGTTCGCCATTAGTTGCTTTCTCCTTAAATCCAGCAGCATTTCTCCCATTTCTACCTGCAGGACAGGTATTGCCGATGTTTTAAATGCTCCACTACATACTCTTAACGCCTGTGCCTGAACCACATCCAATTTACCAATTAAAGATTTGGCTGCTGATCCGTATGCTATGCCGCCGCAATCCAACACAGATCCTATCAAGGCCACATACATGGTTTTTAATGCTGAACAACTGGCTCCCCACTCCCTACCAGTCACATCTCATCACATTTATTACTCTCTTGCATTTTTCCTCCATTCTCTTGATATGGTCTGCCCATGTTAACCATGAATCAAAAATAACTGTCGTTCCAACCCTTTCCTTCCTAAAACCCTCTGAAAACTTGCCAGCATTCCTCTCTTCTCAAGCTCATATGAAAATATTTCTGTTATGATCCTTTCCATTATCTTATTAGTTAGTGCTATTGGTCTGTGGCTGGTGGGTTTAGATGGATCTTTGCCAGTTTTTTTTTAATCGGAATCACTGACAACCGGGCCCATCTCTGATCCGTTCACGCATCAGTCGTGCTCATCCGCCTCCAAAGAAGTTTAAATTCCGCCGATTAGAATTTAGAAACCTAAATGAAGTTTGTTTACAGTATGCAATGTCTGACCACCATGTTCTAAAACATTTAAATGCCTTTTGAATAAAGATTACGGTCATGACTAAAAACAGGGAATGTGCTAATTTCTGAAAAATATCAAGGGTGTCAAACTCATAAAACTTAATTCTCCCATTAATTATTTTAGCATTACATTAGAAAATGAGTCTCTTGGAGCACATTGTGTATTTTGTAGCAAGCTTCAAAAATTAAGTGTCTCATTCCTCAAATGCTTTAATCTCAATGTCAGATTGTGTCAAGTATCACTATGATATACTTTTTATAAAAAAAGCATACATTTTCACTGTATTATTTGTGGCAATATTGTCAGTCTGGCATCAGCTATGTACAGTAGATTTAGACATTGATTTTTGAACACTTTGATTTTGTGCTTCAATTGATAAATTCAGACACGTTGCACGTTCACATGTTTAATATACCTCAGCTCACGACTGTTCAACTACATTACTTAAAACTCACAATTATACTGATGTTGTGAATAAAGTAAGTGACAGAAAATCTGATGACCATTTGTAGCAGCGTCAGATTTACACTGCAGTCTCTTGCATCCTGGGATATAAAAATACGCTGTATGGAAAACAAACACTTTTATGAATTTATGACAAATTTATTTGAAAATAATTTCCAGTTATCTGGAAATGCACATTCAAGTGAACGCATGGACCAAATAATGCATCATTCAAGGCACACAACGGTCCTTTTCAGCTGATACAATGAGCATTAAACTACAGGTCATCATTGGTACTTATGAATATGTAAACATGTCTTCTGAAGTATTCCTGGAGCTTTTGGGAAACTTCCTGCAGCATGAGACGACTGATGAGTCCACGGTCCGGCCGGAGTCTGTAAAGACGGACATCATTTTAGAAACAAGTGGCATAAACTTACACCATAACATTAAAGTCAACATGTTGATCAGAGAGGTACCAATCAGTCATGAATTTTCAGACTGGGGCGGTAAAAAGAAAGTCATCACTTCTAGAGGAAAATATTGAAGCTTAAATTTTCAGTTCTTACCATAAACTCCAGAAGCAGTCAGCAGCAGACCCAGCAGGACTCTGACAAGATCACAAACACAAGACATCAAAATGTGCACCAACACAAAAGATCATAGTCTGTAAGCAGAGTGGATACCAATCAGTCACAACGTCTCAGATTGGGCGGTAATATTTAAAAACATTTGTAAACAATGTTTTAAACTACTGTAGCTAATGATAGTTTGCCTCTTTGGAGAATTTTCTAATTTAAACCGTTTGTGTTGAAGACAAAAAGGGCAGATGACTCAAAGCATTACTGAAGCAACATAAAGTACATCATAAAATACCAAATAGTACAGTTCAAACCTTATTAACCACATTATGGTCACATGCTTTTGACTGGTATACAAATTGCAAGCTGTCTAAATGTAGCATTTAGCTTCTGGGATGCGATCAGACAAATTTTCAGTCATGCCCTCACAGCGAGCACTCCCACTCCATCAGAACTCCAGCAGGTCACTTTACACCTGAGGGAGGTCAGGGTCCTCAGTGCCATACAGGGTCAACAGGAGGGGCGGCCCACTGGAGGAGTAAGGGAGGCTGATTAACCCTTGACTGACGGACTGCATCGTCATCATATCCCCAATCCCAGAAACATTACTACATGTTCTCATTTACCTGGAGCAGTTTAAAGCATCTCTGCTGTTCCCCAAACTGAAGAGTTGGACAGCATCACCAAACCTGCAACAAGAGACGAGCGTTACTCATTCCAGTTTGATTAATGTGAACGACTACATTATTAGCTCTAGTGTGATCAGAGAGGTACCAATCAGTCATGAATTATCAGACTGGGGCGGTAATAACAAACTCATCACTTCTACTTCAATTAACGAGCAAGTAAAATAAACATTTTTGAATTTGAATGTTGAATACTCACCAACATGAGCAGACAGGGAGCACACGATCGAGACCATGTGATAACTTCACACTGCATGACCTAAAATAAATAAAGTTATATATAAATAATGATTATGGGCCACACTTGTTACTCTCATGTGTCCACTTTCAACCTTTACAATTAGATTCATTAGGAAATGTGTCCTCATGGATCTACAACATGCTGCAAAGAATGTGATCCTGTTTTGTATTACCATTACATAAAGTCAATTATGTGGTGTCAAATCTTTAGTACGTTGTACAATGTTGCCATGCAGTTTGTCTGGAACAGTTAATGCTGCCTCTCTTTGACAGGACACCATGCTTCAGTACAATGTTAAATTAGAATACAGGGTAGGATTTAGCTTCTGGGATGTAATCACAGGTTGGTTCTCAGTCATGCCTTCAGTCAGCGCCCTCTCCATCAGAACTCTGCAGGTCACTTTACACGAGGGATATATATCCATCTATATCTACCTACACATTCTAAACTAACCACTAATGTATATAGAATAACCTAGCTATAAACACATTTATTATATACATACACAGATCTACATCTTTAATCGTTTATATATCCCTTGACCTGAAGGAGGTAGTTGGGGTTCTCAGTGCCGTACAGGGTCAACAGGAGGAGAGGCTGATTGGAGGAGAAAGAGATGCCTGGTGGGACACCCCTGACTGGAGGGTATGTCCACATCATGTCTACAATCGCAGAAACATTACTAGACTGTCATTTACCTGCAACGGTCCCAGGGGTCTGCTGTTCACCACACCGAAGAGGTCGACACCAAACCTGTAACCAGTGAAACGGGTTAGTCCATCTAGTTTGATTAATGTGAACGACTACATTATTAGCTCTAGTGTGATCAGAGAGGTACCAATCAGTCATGAATTATCAGACTGGGGCGGTAATAACAAACTCATCACTTCTACTGAAGGAGCAGTGTGTAAGATTTAGTGAAACGATGGTATCCAACTGTAACGCCTCCCAACGGCAGAGTGCCATGACGATTTCTGACAATAACTTCTCCTAAAACCTACACATTGTTCCTTTAAGAATCACAAGTAATCACAGACAGACATCTACAACTTACAAGTCTGGGCAATCCAGATGACGTCATACTCAGTTCAGCATAGAGGTTGACTTCTAAGAACAAAGAAGAAGAAAAGTTATTGAGTTTACGTGTCTGTTGATGCACAGAACTAGTGTTAAGAATGTGATCAGCAAATGGTATCAGTCAATATCCAGGTAACAAACAACCCACACCATCAGAACCCTTCAGGGAGCCGGAGATCACTTTACACCTGAAGGCTTGTTTCAGGGTTCTCAGTGTCTGATCGGACCAACAGGGAGTCTGATGGTTTCAAGCATGGATAGTCTGGTACCTGGAGCAGACGACTGTCGTCACACATCATAATCATCTCACTCTACAATAGTGTGACTGTGGTGGTTGAGATTCAAACATACCGTCTCCATCTTTCAACCAGAGCGACAGCTTTTCAGGCAGCTCCATCCTACTGGCTGAAGACAAGGAACTCGTTAGGACACTTTGACTACAGCAGCTAAAGAGACGACATATTTCGATTTTTCTATTCAAAGCGCTGGTCTGACACTACATCATGTTCTAAACCTCCATTATCACCCACATCTGACTGGCAGGCAGAGTCACAATTTCATTATTTAGTCAAATCCACGTTTAGTTTCCATTCAGACTGTTGGTAACCCCAACGTGTCTTCCCCTTATTGCCAAGGTAACACCAGTGGGTCCACCTTTTCAGGTTCTGGCGTTGAACCAAGGCGTAAGACGTGTGCGGATGTCATCACGAAGGAAACATTTCTAGTTGTAAATCAGACTATAAACTTCAGACTGGGTGTCGATCACCTATTTAACGTTTAAAGAGCTCGCTCACCTGGATGAACACCTGTGCTGTGGAGAAGATGTCAGCATCTTCCAAAGCCAGACACCTGCAACAGACTACAGTCAGATCTGAGGACACAGACAAACACTACTCACTGTTTACCTTCGCTGATGTCAGATATTCTCAATTTTAGTTCAGACGAACCACATTCCAAATTTATCATCACTTTCAGCAGGTTTGGGAATAAAGACTACAGGTACCAATCCTCTAAATGTTTATATCTTACCCTCAGCTTGACCACAGTCGTGTTGAAGTAGTGAATGAATCATCTGTTGGCAAGAGAACAAATTTACTGCACATGCAAAGGAAACAGCTCAATGTTCAAGTCTACATTGACTTTCAAACAAATCTGAATGAACAGATCACACGACTGATACAGATGTGTAACAAGTTTGGAATAGGATTGTTACTCGTATTGCATCATTACAACTTAAAATGACCTTTGCTGATGTCAGATATGATATTTCTCAACATTAGTTCAGACGAACGAGATTCCATATATATATCTCATCATTTTCAGCAGGTCTGGGAATAAAGGCTACAGGTACCAATCCTCTAAATGTTTATATCTTACCTTCAACTAGACCACAATCGTGTTGAAGTAGTGAATGAATCATCTGTTGGCAAGAGATGAAAATTAAAAGTTTAGAATAGGATCGTTGCTGCATCATGACAAGTTAAATACAATCCAGAAGGTAAACTGGCAGAGATATCTAAAATAATGCAGTTGCTCAGAAGTTCGTGTCGTTTCACATTGGTTCAAAGTGAGCTAAGTTCATCATCATTGAAACTGCATTATGACAACATGTACATTATTATAATGTGTTGGGGAGGAAAATAGTTACCGTGATAGTTTAATCCTCTTTATGAATCCTTTCACAGCTCTGCAAGAGAGAGAAAAAGCACTTCAGTAGAGTCCAACGATAACTTTGTGTCACATTAAGGTTCAAATGTTTGATCAGTGCTTTGGTGACAAACTGCCATGTGACATTAGTCGTCCAGTGGTTTGATGGGTGTTATCCCATTTCATCCTCTCAAACAACTTAACACGCTGTAATCAATACGGTGTTACAACACTAACACTTCAGATCCTCTGCAGGAGGCATTTCATCCAACTTGAAACAAACACTCAGAGACTTACATGATGACTTGTAGGTGACATCCTTCTTCAAGCATCTGGTAACACAGACACACCTACCAGAGAAACAACATGGTGTAAATCACATGCATAGGAATTTAAACTACATTTACTCAACAAGGGGTAATCAGATAGAAGGATGGCTTCATTTTAATCAGGTATATGCTTGTCTTCTGTACTCATCATGTTTACACACCGCCACTGAATAAACTCAAATAACTCCATGCGTTTCTCACCATTGTGCACTTTGCAGAGGTTAGTGAGTCGACCGTGCAGAACCTGAAAAGAAACATCAGGGTTAGCCATAAAGTGAGGGGTAAATCTGAGCTTCAGTATTCTCAAGGGCTCATCAGGTTAATAACCTCGCATCACAAAAATCAGCCATATGCTTGTCTATTAAAAAAAATCATCATTTATGGCCCTTGTGGAATCTGACGGTTCCTTCTAGCTTCAGTCGAGCTCACCTGCAGACGTCCTTCAGTCTTGATCCTCATCTGTGCTCGGCCGTGAACATCTGGAGGAGGAGAGCTCAGATTTAGACGTGGACCTTTTTAATATTACCGTTTAACAAAAGGTGATTTTTATGCTTCTCAGAATCTGGTAAAGAAGTTTCTTCTTCAAATGCTGATTCAGGTAGAGAGAATTCATAGATTCATCACTGCCGCACCAGACAGCAAGAGTCAACAGATTCTGATCTGAAGATCTGATCTTTAAATTACCTCATGTAGAGAGTTCAGCCACAGTCTCCTCACACCTGGAGGGGAAAAAACAATGTCATGAGTTTTAGGACGACTTAACATATCTCACTTATAAGATATGTTTAATGCTACTCAGAATTTGGTGTGAAGTTTCCTCAAAAGAATTTCAGTGAGAGAGTTCAATTTGAACATCATTGTAGCAATAAGGGCTCTCAGTTATGTCGAGTTAACCCAAACACATCAATATAATAATACACATGTGATGCTACATCACGTCCCACGTGGTGTAGATAAATTACCTTGGCAGCGAGCAGTTTCTGGATGTTTCGTCTCCATCTGTAAACCAGAGAAAGCATTGCTTTAGCATGAAGCGTTAGCTAGCAGGCTAACTTCATGTGGCCGGGTAACACGTGACCGCTCCACGAGCAGAGTTCATGATGGCACGAGTCAAGAAAAATAAATTTATACAACTCGTGTCTCACATCAGAATAATTCAATGCAGTCACAGTCATTCAGTACAGGTCTGTGTAATTATCATCATTGAGAGACACTGCAGGCAGCCGCACCTAACGTGCAGCGGCCATTGCTGGAAGAGTTCAACAATAACGTGTTTAACTTGTGTTACACACTAAATACTCCGTGCAACATCTAGAAAACATGTTGTCGTTCATGTTCAGTGAACTAATACGTTTAAAATAATGCGTTTTAGTGCCGGATGGTTCAGGATTGTGATGAACTCTGGTCGGTGAGTCACTGAAACGCTGCACAGAAGCTGCAAGCTTAAACAAAACGTGGTCTTGTAACTAAATTGAGAAGTATCTCAATAAGCGATGCAATGTATTCGCAATGCATACAATCCACAGTGTTATTTATTATAATAAACAAGTTGCAAAGTGAAGGAGCTCTAACCAGCAATGTGAGAAGTCTTACCTCGAACAGAAGAGAGAAGGAAGTGGACGAGCTAACCGGTCCGTCTGGCTTTTATGTCCCCGGTGAAGGACTCCTCCCACCCGGCAAAATATGACCGGGAAAACTGTCTCTGGGATTTCCGCGAGCTTAGTTTTGGAAAAAAATAATATTTGACAAAGAAAACTGTTTTATTTATGATATACTGACTGTCACTGTTTGTGGACAGAGGACTTACAGCTGAAGTCCAAAAGAAAACCTACAGTTTATTTTTTATTGCGTCATTTCCGTTAAGAAAAATAAAATACATTGTTTACATCCACAGGGTGGAAGCAAAGATACTGAAAAAGCAACATTTTCTTCCCAATTCGAGATGTATTTACCATAATACAGTGGGAATTCATATTACGATAAGAAAGCGGGAAGTTTTCTTTCATTAAAATAATATTATCAAGAATAGGAGGTACTTTTTATTTCTTCAGTTTTAACACAAGTTTCTGTGGTTCAAATTAAGCAGCCTTAGATCCATTTATTACAACCTAGTACCGTATGTATGAGTCTAGATTCATATCTTATATTATCATGTGCCAAATGCACTAAAAATTCCAGAAAGCTTTTAGATCATATTTACATACGATATCAAAGTTCAGCAAGTTAAAGTTAACCGTCATCATGATTTGAGCATTCTCATCGGTCCCTTTTTTAAGCTGCTCGGTGTCATGGCACCAGTGGATATGATGATGTGATGATGTGTTTTACATCTTATTCATTCTGACTCATTCATACAACAATGACTCTGACATCAGCTAATTCAAATCCAGACAGATCCATTCATTCATCCCGAAACATGAAAATACAACCAGTACAATAAATTAAGTCTTTATTTATTCAGAAAAGTGCTTGTTGTTATGTCCCATGACTTCAGATGCTTTGATTAGGATACAAAAGGATTTTTATAAAAATTAACACATTTTTAGACAATCATATACAACCGCAACAAGTTCTCCCAGCTATTCAGTCTAGTTTGCAAGAGGTAATATACAAATCTGATATAAAGTGGATAACAGGGAATTACAATAAACATTATATTTTCATTGTAACAAGGGTAAATAATTAATATATTGAAAATCTCCTGAATTACTTATATGATGTCTTCTTTCCACCAGTTGCATGTTGAATGCATGTACCGAAGTTAACTCTATTTTGACCTTTAAAGTGCCAATTAGTGATGTTTTAGGCCACTAAAACTTCTTCATGATGTGCAGCTGCAACGGTAACAACCGAAACAAAGGCTGATTTTTAACCAGGCTTTAAAAAATATCTCTTTCTCTCTCTCATTTGCACACACTCTCCTGCTTGTCCCTTCAGGTTATATAACCTTCACCAGAACACACAGTGAGGAAGTCAAACACTGACAAGTTGTACTCTTGTGTATTTCTGTGCACATAGACGGCAAACCCCCTGTTTGAATCTCTTAGCATTGGTAAAAAAAATGCAATTTAAAAAAAATATTAAGATAGAAAAATGTGTGCGTTAATCACTATCACAATGTCTAAATACTGATTCACTGTGTGTGCGTGTCCTCCTCTCATCACTGATTAGCTGTCAGGCAGCAATAAATGACACTGATTAACATACAGAAATGTCTCCAAAACTAAAATCCACTAATCAGTCATTGCTCATGCGGTTGTACATTTTCCATTCCTTTTGGTTGCACATCAACACTTTAGTAGTTTCACAGTGCCAAACCAAAGGATGCAAAGACTATTTGTACTCTAAGCTCTTGACAGTGGACCGAATTTAAGGAGCTGAGATGTTAAGACCTAATTTGAAAGTGGCAACATCGTAGAGGGGAACCAGAAGCAGCTGAACTCAGTCACATGAAGAGCTTTTCCATTCAAGCCCATAGACTTCACCGTAAAAGCAACAGCAAAACTGAATCCCTGCAGTCTGTGTGCAAACTAATGTGCACCATGAGACAAGGCAATAAACTGTATGATGAGCAATTAAGACTCAGTAACTTGCATAACTAAGTAATGTTCCTGAGGCCTAATGTATGACTCGCATCATGTGGTCTCTGTGAGAGCTGATGCTGCGAGAAATGTCATTCAGGCAGGACAGTCCACGTTGCATTATCACGATTCGATCCAACTAAATATTAGAAAGGGGTTAGTTTGATTGTCCATGTAGCTCGCCAGTCTCTACTGAAACTCAGCCAACACGGAGTTGTGTTGCACTTTCTTCTTCAACGACGGTGAGGAAGATAGCGGTGAGGATGATGATGTCACAGGTGCGAGCGTGACGCTGTAGAGGTTCGTGATGAAGGCCTCCCAGCCGCGACGGAAGGCTCGGTCCAAGGCCTGACGAGAACGAGAGGGTAAAGGTTAACGATCCATACACATGATCAGAAAAAGGCATAAACATTATAATCGTGTTTATGTTTAAAGCGGTGGGATTAGCGTGGTGAATTCCTGTTATCTTTTTGATTGCTTCTCTTTCTCTGTAGCATTTTATAGGTCTCTATTTTGTTAATAATTAGTTTTTTTAGGAAGTTATAAAGAACATTATAGGGAATATAAAGTATCACTTCTCAGACTTATATATTGTGAAGTTTTGTGTTCAATTTTTGAGCAGTTGTGGATTTCCTTGAACAAACATAACTTTATATTCATATATATTAATTATTGAGGCAAACTTTATCCTCCACACATGTTGAATTGTCACATTTTCGCATGTTCAGCTGACCTGCTGTGTCCGGACTGAAAGGCTCTTCAGTTTACAGTCGCAGTTCATTGGAAATAAGTGGAAGTATAGAAACTGTCTCTCTTGTATCTGTGGACGATGACCTGAAGATATAAAATTCTGTGTATCATAAGCAAAAAGCTAATAGAAAAAAAGAAAAACTAAATTTTTGTACCCCTCAGATATATCTTGGATGGGAACCACTGCTCTAAGCCTATTGCTATTGTGACTATAGTGATTTTACGCCGTTTAAGACTCTTCAAACATTGAGCAGCAACGGGAATTCTCATTTTCATTTACTAACACATCAAACTAATATTGTGCAGACACAGACTCAGAGGTCAGCCTGTGAGGCCTGAGGGTGGAGCTGATTGGTTAACGGCAGTGGAATGTTCTTTATGGTGTGGGCCTAGTGGGCGGGTAAACAGTGCCATACTTCGTTCCACTGATCAAAGGGCACGATATGGGAGGCACAGGAATGTCACCTCTGTGCATGTGTTTCCAAGGAAGCAGAAAATCGTCCGGAACATGTGAATCAGGTGAGGGGACACGGACGTGTACCCGTTAGCTCGTACAGCTAAAAGCCTGTTAGCGAAACCTCTGTCCCACCATCGTTTGATTTGATTTTAATGCCGTTAAATGTGACGTAAAGGAAAAATCCCATCAGAGGAAGTGACCTAATGAGTCGGTGACATGCACCAGTGGCTGCTGTACCTTGACCCTGCTGGCAGTCTATTATTAGGTGATAGTTTCCATGGTGATTAATAGCCCAGTATGTGGATGCTGAGGGAGAACTTTACCCCTCTGCTCCACGAACTCTGAGGACTCGGTTATGTAATGTTCAGGGCTTAAAGTTCAACTCTGTGACGTGAAGCTGAATATGACAATTAGCAGAATAAAACAAAAGCCTGTTTGCAATATGCTGATAACAACTTGACAGAAACTCGTCAATTTTCTCTCACCTTGTGGTAATTCTTCACCGTGTTCCTCTTCACCACCTTCATTCCCTCCTCTTGCTCCCTCTTCATCCTCCTCTCCTCCTCTCCTTCCTCTTCTCTCCACCTATTATTGTCTCTGATCAGGACCCGGTCGTCCGCATCCTCCCGAATCGAGAAGTGAAGAAGCGTGGGCTCCTTCCCTCTTCCTGCTTTCTCCTTCTCTTCCTCCATCTTCTTTACTTTCTCCGTCTCCACTTCAACTACCACCCTGGTGCCCACCAGGGCGCGTGGGTCCACTGGACTCTCAGTGCTCGAGCTGCGCCCATCATCCCGGGCCGGGTCCTCCTCGCCTCTCTCCACCTTCTGCTTCCTCCTGGAGCTCCTTCTCCACCTGCTGCTGCGGCGGCTGGGTGTCCTCTGGAGGAGAGTCTCCCCGTCGTCTTCCATCATCCCTTCATTGAGGTCAAACGCCTCGACTTCCTCCCTCTCATCTGCCCCTGAAATGTGCACCGCACTTGGGCTCGGGCTGCTCGCCACGACTCCCCCGTCTCTGCTGCTGTCCCCCCTCTTGTGACACATCTCCTCTACTTCTTCTCCCCTCACCTCCTCTCCCTCTCCGACGGCCTCAGGCTCGTCCAGGCGACAGTAGAAGCCGCTGGATTTGTCGAGGAACTTTGGCGCCCGGACGGAGCTCCGCGCAGAGCTTTTCCTGGAGTTCTTGCCAATTGTCATCTTTTCTCTTTCTGTCTCCTGTTTTTCTTTCACTCTTTTTATTTTTTGTGCTTCACGGCTGAAAGACAGAAAAGGGGGGGGGGGGGGGGGGGGGGGGGCAAGAGAGATCAGAGATTAATGTCGTTACATAACCCTCACTCATGAAAGGAGACCATAGATGGAAGCTAATGTCAGTGTCATGGGTATGTGTGACTGTCTGCATGTTTTATCTGTGAATGGTATGCACCGAAGTACAACATAGTATCTGCCTTCACAAGATGTTTAAGAAACCAAATAACAGACAATGAGCTTTGGAGTTTTGCACCAGTAGTTCTGTTTTTGACTTCTCTCTGTGTGAGAGTGTGTGTGTGTGTGTGTGTGTGTGTGTGTGTAGGCCAGTGTTATCACGACCCTGATGATAACTGGATGTCAGAACTAAATACACAATGTTCTTAAAACCGCAGTGCAAACAGGGGCTCAGACTTTGACACTTAAACTAGTTGGACGCTGTACAGCAGCCAGAATCAATGACTTCCATGTTGACTATCTCTCGTTCACAGTAATGTTAAAATCAAATTCACGGATTTTGACAAATACCAGAGAGAGGTTATTATCGGTGTCACAGCAGGTGATTTTCCAACAGCCAGCAAGGGCTGAACACCTTCTGTCACATCGCTGATTTGATTGTTAAGTGAAAAACCCACAGAAAGCTGTGAACGCTTAGTGTTAATTACACTTTAAATCTTTTACAAACCAACCTTACATCAGAAACAAGTCTGCACAAATTCCGTTCTATCGGAGTGAACTTTTACGTTTTTCCTCCCAGTATCTAGATTTGATTACAATCAAATTATTAATTATCGTTTGGCCTTACATTCATTTATTTAATACATTAAATACTTTAAAATATGAGCAGTGACTTTTGTGGGAATTGTGCGCTAAGCGGGTAGAGATACGTCAGTTGTCACACAATCTGTCCAAAATCAAACCATCGCCTAGTGGCCCAGATAACAAAGATAAAGGAGGAAACTAACAGCGGAAACAGAGGGTGAACGTAACAAGGACATCTAAAATCTAATAACACTATGTTGAGAATGTAGACAAAGCAATCAATGTGATCGGTAGAGCAGCAAGAGCGAGAAAATCAGACAAACAGGACTGACAGAATGAATTTAACACCCTGGAATTTATTGTTAGAGGAAACAAGAAAGCTGTGACTTGTTTTCTTACATGAAGTAACTTTATGGTAAGTGATCTGAAAAGAATGTCATAGAGGAGCAACAAGCAAAATGCAGACACTTTTAGATAAGAAAGAGTTGCTTGTCTTACCTGATCTGTTGCTGTTGTCTCCTCTCTCCTCCTGTGTTTGTGTTTCTTTGTGTATCTGTGTGTGTGTACATCCAGTGTGTGTGACTGAGTGAATGACCGAGAGCTGGGAGCTCAGGATACTCCCCTAACACACAGCGTCACACACCCACCCTGCCCGAACCTGCACGTCTGTCGTCAGCAAAGCAAATACACACATGCAAAAAGGGCACGCACACACTCACACACACACACACACACACACCAGAGCACTCTCACTCTCAAGGACTCTTTGTCTCTCTCTCCCTCCCTCTTTCTCTCTCTTCCTCTGACTCTTAACCACGCATACCTCCTCCATACATCCTTAAACAATCATTGAGTTGGAGATAAAGTTCTGATTTAGAGTCAGAACCTACGTGCTTACACACACTCATACACACACACCCACACACACCCACACACATACATACACAGGCCTTTCAGCTCAAGAAACATCCTTCCATTAGAAGCAAACATGCTACTCTGATATCAGTGGCTGTCAACCATTAACCATGAACGTCCTCAGCTGTCACAGATAAACCTGCAGAGAACACAGATGGGGACTTCAGTTCCACTTTAACCCCAAAGGCCACTTTCAACATACATTCCAGCTTCTACACTCGATAACACATGGGCATGATGGCAGTTCATGAACATGTTCAAAACAATATGACAATATAACTGTACCTGAAGTCCTTACATGTGGCAGTTTTCCACCTGTAGCTGCTTTAATCACGCTAACTAAGCTCACTGATATATTGGTCCAGTTTAACTCAATTTATTTGCGTCTTAAAATATATATTGTTCTCAGTTTTAAAGCCATAAGATCATAATGTTTTAAAGCACATGAAAGTTAGTACCTTATATCATCTGTCAAAACGAACTAGTCAGAGGTAATTTATAGACTTTAGATGAATTTAAAGGGCCTTTATTCATTTATAAACCATTAACAAGTGTGTATAACATCCCCATGAATTATTTTTTTAATCTTACTTTTTAATCCATTATTATTAATAATGAAAGGTAATTTATTGTTAACATGGATAATATTCGAGATTTTAAAAATTTGTTTTGGTTTGAGGCAAAGTGTGACCGTACTTTAAAATGGCTGCCTCTGAAATAAAGGAATTTGCCTCTTTATCTCCAGTAACGTGTTAAAAATAGGAGTCTCTCCTGATAAGCTGGTATATCTTAATGGAATGTATGTGTGTGTGTATAGATACAATGAACTAGCTTTGGTCACTGAATGTTATCTCACTGTTTGGATGGTAAACACCATGTCTGGGTGGGACAGGTAATGGGAGCTGCTCAGCTGTGTGTGTGTGCGTTAGGTAATTATCTACATGTTTGTTTTTTAAGTTAGCTTGAGGAGGTGCTCACACCTTCTTGTACATGCACACACATGCATACTGTGCAACTGTGAGGACACACCGACATCGGTAAAACACACAGAGAAAAATAAACACATAAAATAGAGTGTTATAAGAGTGAAAGCATGAAAGTGTAGATTCTTTAAAAGGTTATTGTGACTAAACTACTTTCTAGTACCACAGGTAGTCTAGTCTACAGGTGTGTGTGTGAGAGTGAATCATTGTGCTATGACTTCATCTTTTCTTCCTCCCCTCCCAGTGCACCATCATCTTCTGTGCGAGTGTGTGGTGGGTGGCGAGGTGGACTCACACCTTTATAGCACTCCATATATAGTCACCAAGCAGGCGACGTCCCTGCGGAGAGGGCGTAGCAGCTGTCAATCACACGGGCCTGTAAAAAACCTCAGCTGCGTTTGAGGTCAGAGAGTCTCCGCCCAGGTGGGTAGCCTTCAAGCGGCGACATGTTAGGGTTTTGGTGCTAAAACACAGAATTAGATGACACTGACACTAGATGCTGGTGGGCAAAAAAGGTAGACGAAAGTGTGACACGATCACCTGACGCACTCAGAGAACAGATGTGCTGCTGGCTGCGCTTGAAATCACAGTGAGCAGGCAGTCGAGACTCGACTTCTTTTGTCAAGTCAGCATTTCTTTAACTAGTCTGGGTCAGAATCCAAAATGTGTTGCAAGAGAAAATCATTCTGTATTCGGACTCTGTCAGCAAATTCCTCCCAAACACTGATCACATATCAGCACCTATAGTAAATATAAGAACCACAATTTTGTCCTGCAAACAGTTAAAGAGCAAATTTAAAAACAATTTTAAAAAGGCATGAATAACTGACGTATAAATAAAAAGGCCAAAATACGACTAATGTTTTACATCATCTTGGTTTATTTTCATGACGAAGGACAAAGATTATCACATTGTTTAATGTAAAGAACAATATTACAGTAATAAATACATAATACACCAGTAGAGCACTGACTTACAGGCACTAATCACACTAAAGCAGGCACTAGCTGTTTTTACAGTATTATACAACAGTAGCCGAGGAGCACTTTGAGCTATAATGTTATGTTGCTCTTTATTCTTACAAATTCTGAGGATGTAAGGGAAAATAATCAAGCACAGCTCGAGTCGTTCAATGCTATTGAACCACTGCTACTTTAAAGTACCAGGGGTTTCCTAGTAAAAACAATTCAAGTCTTTTTATTGCCATTATTAAAGCATGAATATGTAACATGGACAGCGTGTTTTGTATTTGCTTATTGCATAAGGGCTTTACACGAGTTTCAGTAGTGTTGTTCCCTTAGTCAGGGCTTTCTTAGCTACACTGGGTGTGGAACCGTTGCGTCTCTGTATCATAATAAAAGCATAATAAATACAAGGCAACAGCTTTTAAGCATTGTTCTTAATTAATCTGTGAGTAATGTGTAAGCATATATGTTTGCATGTATGTTATGGATATTGTTTACTGGGAAAAAAATGCACCTTTGCTCCACAATAGTATTACCTTGATAACAAATGCAGACTTTTTGATTAGACAGGTTGTATTAAGCTTATTATCATGCAATGATGGTGACGTTGTGATATGTGACTAAAAAACGCATCTATGTGGATGATTGCGGACACTAATCAGGCTCAGCCATAAAAAATAATCACCAGGAATGAGTTACGCTGCAGGATTTAAACTGAGCACAAGTAAACGTGTGAAACCCTACGAATGAGGTAAGCATGGACTCTGTACTAAGACGCGTCGCTCCTCAAGCTTTAAGGAGTCATGTATTGGTGGTGGAACCGCATGCCGTTAAAAAAAAAAACTGGCGCCCCCATCAGGCAAATGTTTAAACTCCAGAGTCGTCCTCCACTGTCACTAAAAGCAAAGAAAACCCTGATACACACACTAACGTTCACTGTTGTAATAACACACTCACTCAATATATACACACACGTACATCGACTGTTTTACAGTATTTACAACACAGAGTTACATATGCAGCATTAGACAGCAGAGTACGCTTTACAATATGTGTGTGTGTGTGTGTGTGTGTTCTTTAGACCTCAACTGCACGGTCTGAACCAAGTCCCTGAGCCTGCAGAGCCTCCTCTCTCTTCATCTTGGGTTTCTCTGTCCGTGTGTGCCACACCAGCACCTATAAAAACACACAGAATGGACAAAAAAAATTAGAAAATGAATTTTGCTTACAAATATACTGCAAATGACCCAAAAAATGATCTCTATCGGCTGTTCTTTCCTATTACGCACATGCATGATGATAGTCATCTTTAATTCAAGTCCTGCCTTCTCTCTTTCTCATCATCTTTCTAACACACGTTCGTACTTTAGAGCAGTTGTCCGCTTTCGGCTCCAGTTCGTCCATGGTGACCAATCCCTGAAGGAAGCTGCTCTCCAGGAAGCCCATTGGTGCGTCGCCGTCAAAACAGGCCTCTGGATTGGCCAGGACCAGTTTGAGGGACACAGCGAAGCCGGCCATGTCCATCGGGAAGGGGCGACTGGGACGCCAGCCGGTATGGAAGCGAACCACCTTAGAAAAATCACAACAACAACGATATCTTTTTGTGTGCAATTTGGCAAATTCATTTCTTAAATTAAGCAAAACAGCTCGTCAGCATTATTCATCTTAGACTTGCTCCTTTAGTTCCACAGTTAACCGACCGTAATATTAAAAAAAGGAGCACCTACCTTTCCTTCTTCAACCACGGGCCTCTCGTATTTCATCCCTCCGACCAGCCCCACCGGCCACACTGACACTCGCTGGGTGCTCCTCATCTGACACAAGACAAGAGCAACTTTGTTTTTCTTCGTCAATCATGGCACATTTAAAACACTCACTTCCCTTGTCTGTAGACTAACAAACTAAACCAGTCCCTGTGGACGATATGCTGAGGATTAATAAAAATAAACACGTTCACACTCCGACGCCCACCTCTTCAAATATCTGCAGGCTGTATGTGTTATCGTCGTCAGCGAAGTAAACCACTCCCTGCTGGTTGTCTCCTCCTGGCTGAGCCCTTCTGTCCTCTCTGAGCCACCGTAGACCCTCATTCCGCTGCTCAACTCCGCGGGGCTTCAGCCAGCTGGGGTCACCCTGAGGTGGAGAGATAGCATTCAGACCGAAAGTTTAAAAACAACGCTCATTTGTTCACACTTAAACGGCTGCCATGTCTCTACCCACCTCCTGCAGTTTGCGGTCCTTGGCGGTGGGCATGTGTAGGTGTGTGTAGGCCAGGCCACTCTTCACCAGGAGGTCAGACACCAGCGGCGTCTTGTGTGGCGAGTCCTCCACAACGATCCAGTGGAGCTGAGGAACATGAAGGAAGGTCTGGGACAGACGAGTCAGCTCGGCCTTCTGCACCAGCCTGGACGGGGACGGGCAGAAATCAGAAGAATGGTGTGTTTGTGTGTGAAAGAGAAATGGACAGCAATAGAGGAGGGTGGAGGTGAAGTAGGCTAGTGAGCAGGAAATGAGGTAAGGAAACCGGTCTCCCTGGGCTACCTTGCATATGTTGGGGTGATGACAAAGATGGTGGGCTTAGCGGGCTGTTTCTGTGGTTGCTTCGTCGCGTCGGACTTCCTTATCTGCTCCTGAAAACGATGGAGCTCCCCCCGCAGCCGAGATATGGTACGGTCTTTAGGCATGTCGTGCTCTGTGCAGTCGCAGCGCTGACCTGCAACGTGTTTGGGACACAAGACAGACAAGTCAGCTTAAAGTACAAAAGCTAAACCTCTCTTCCCAAACTTTAAGATCAGGCTTATTGGGAAATGGGATCTTCAATATACTTTGCCAAAAATTAAAGGATCAACATGGCTGACAAAGCTGATCACTTCCATGTGTTTTGGGGTTTCCCCTCTATTAATCTTTAATCGTTTGATCTATTAATCGTCTTTACTTTGTTATTGTCAAATCAATCAACACATCTGTCTGTCATGGACACAGCCTATTATACCTATGGATCAAGTCTTGATGGACCTTTTTCATAGCAGACATTTTGACACGTCATAGTAGGAAAATAGGTTAAAGCACAAGTATATTTAATTACATTATGATAGCTGCATTCCACTTAGCGGGGGCCCTGATATGGTCTGTGGTGGCTCACTAGTGTCGCTCTCTGGGACACTTATTGGCACCGAGCCATCGTTAATGTGAGCGCCTGTGCTTTTCCTACTACAATGTTTAAATAATAAATGTTTTAAATGTCTGCTGTAGAAATAAGGCCATTGAGGCTGTGTGGTGACCGCTCACCCAGCTGCATCAGCGCATAGACGAGGCCCATGAGGGAGACCATGAAGTAGAGCACGAACACGGTCTTCAGCTTCAGCTTCATCCTCGCTGCCATGGTACCCTGACCAGCTGAAAGGATGACAACATGGTAAACATTACCACTCACAAAGCATTACCCTGAGGATTGTTTTATTTGTATTTCATCACTTGGTATTTTTGTCTCAAGGCTGTGGTAACTAACTAAAATGGGCCACAATTCTGGTCCTCAAATACCACTCAACATTAAGCTAACTAGCGAAGAGGGACAGCATTCGCATTCAATTTTAACCTTAAAATCAGTGTTAGCTAGGCTATGTTAGCTTGACCATTTCTTTTAACAGAAAATAGCTCGACTCTCATTTTCCTTCACTTACCAGAGGCGGGAGATCTTAGAAGACAGGAGCGGTGGAGTCGACTTATGAGCAGAAAGGTTCATTTCATCTTTGACAAACGTGAGCAAAGGCACCTCAGTGCATCAAAACGTCCATTCATTTGCCATAGCAATGTACCAACAACTTCCGGTTTCGGTGCACCACGGTAAGGAGCCCCCCTCAGAACGTGTACAGTCACGTTAATAGTTCCACGTGATACCTGCACAATCGACAGTTTACAAAACAATCATTTTTAATTATTGTAAAGGGTGAAAAGCACTTAATTATTTCCAATATTTAATGCCTGCAACCTTAAGTATTTTGCGGAAGTCCATTTCCACCAAGAACAGACAAATGATGAAAAGGTGGGAATGATAAAAAATTAAACGATTGTACGATGCTAAGGTAATATTATAATATAGTGATTTATAAGTAATTTAGGTATTTTTATTCCCTTTACCAGGCAGAGGTGGGCCTCTATATATTCCACTGTTTAGTCCCTTGAAAAGAAAACTTCAAGATCATAAATGACAAAAAACAAACGGGCATCTCTTGAAAAGTCAAACAACTTTCCTTTATTTGTAACATACAAATAAAACACTGACAAGGCAGAATGACTTAGTTTTCCCTTTCATTGTCGTTCATGGACAGGACTGTAACACTCACTCTCAAACATGGAGCTTCACTTTCAACAACATGTTTAAAAAGTGTTTCACCTGTAAAAGGCCAAGAAATGAAAATGAAGATGGATCCACAACAGCTTATATATACACACACACATACACAGAGAAAGGACCAAGAGAAGGATCAGTGATTTTGTGAGGGTTTGTAACCATTTTCCAAAATAAAAGCACTCACTGACTTAAAATAAACTGGTTGAGTTTAGGCTCATTTTTAAACTTAAGATATTTTCACAAACTTTCACAAACTGATTTTTACTTCCAGTGAGCCTTTTTTTTTTATTATTTTTTTTTTAAAAGACAGCCCACCTATCTGGATTTAATGTAGACACTGAGCACTGATCTAGGGTCAGTTCAAACTTTGTGTCATTCACTTTCACATTTCCAAGACATAGAGGGGCTTCTTCCTTTTTACTGTAACACATCGTAAAAATACTACGGCATGACACACAAACAAAAAACTGACTCTAGGTCAGAGCTGGGGCCAATCTAATCCAGCTGACATGGCTGTTAAATAAAACAGATGAGGTTTGATTACGTTTGATTAACCTGAGAGAGAGAGAGAGAGAGAGACTGTCAGTCGGTTGATATACTACCACTATGTACAACATCTCCTTTGTATTGTAACCTATGCAGTACAAAAAAAAGACTTACTGTACTTATCAGAAGGTAGTCTAGGACTAAAACAAGCACTATTTTGTTGTTCATGATCAAACAAGCATGAGACACCAACATGTGGTCTTGAGGTGCTGAATACTTTATAAGTCTCTACCCAGTCTAGAAGCAACCACAAACTTTCACCCCACGATCTGGATTTGTCATCCAAAATTCATTTTTTTTTGTTTTTGGTGATACATAACACGGAGTATTTCTGTATCTAGGTGTAAGAAAGAGTCTGTCGACTTCACATTTCAGTCTGCCCTGCTTCACATACTTTCACCAGGCTTTCGTCTGAGACAAACCTCAAGTTCAGCCTCGATATGACCGTTAAAAAAAAAAGAACAAACGTTTCAAAACGCACCAATTAAAGCCCTTCACAGCCACACGACATGGAGGAACCTTTACATCCACAGCAGAAAGGTAAAGTGATATTATTTTACATCTCCAGCCCACAAGGACAATCTGTACAAACTGACTACAATCCTGGAATCAAGAAGGGTTTGATGGTGGTTTCTAGACGGGGCTTCTTATCCGGCAGACCAGCACGCGAAACTGTCCAAAAATACCCTGAAGGTTTCGTAAACAGACATGGAATTAAACAGATCGACGGCAATGTGGCTTCTAAAATCCAAAGTGGAACAGGAACCATGTTCCACGTGTACGGTACAAATCTTTTCGTACGGACTTTAAGGAATACCGAATGTCAGCACTCACTTTCAAATTTCACACAGCTCCCTCATCACATATTTCTAACATGCACTGAATCATGGGACACTTGTTCAAAACAGCACTGTTGATCATGATCTAGACTACGAGTTTTGTGTTAACACTTCTAAACTTTGTCATACATATTAATGACAGTGGGGCCGCAAAACGGGTGCTAATGAGAAGAAGAGGAATAACGACCATTAAAAAAACAAAAACAAAAACACTTTCGGTGCTCTGCAATCACTTCCATCATCCATCCATCCGGTGTTCCCTCCTCCGAAGCTAAAAGCATTCATCAGCCTCAGGCGGCCACATAATGAAACGGTGACTTCTACCGATCCTCATCCATGTTAAATCAATATGATTCGCTCATGCTAACAGACTATGTAAGAGAAGGGATGGAGGATGGTTCTGTAGTATTTTTTAAATACAGCTAAAAAAAGGTAGCGTCAACATCAACTTGTTTATCATTAGTACCTCTTGGAAAGGAAGTGAACGGAGAGGCGAGCGGGAGTGATGCAATTGTACAATGGGGGGGGGGGGGGGGGGGCTGAAGATGAGAGCAACATGAACGCGTCCGCAGTCATCGACCGGGACCTCGAGGACATGGAGGCAGAAAGAAGAGGAGAAAGCAACGGACTGGGAGGATGCTATATTACAGATGTGAACACACGTTATGGCGAGGGGCGAATCTGTCAGCGTGGAAACAATGACATGCAACTCTGATTAGGAAATGAACTGAGGGAACATCTGAATGAGCAAGAGAGTCTGACTGGGATTAAGTTGACAGCAGCAGATTTTAAGAATGGGCCGATGTGGAGTTTGCTGCTAGCTGCACTTCATTTGTTACAAAACCACTTACAAGCCATATTTGGATACAACAGGTGGTATCACGGTACAGCAGGGTTTGACTGTTTTCTGGGACCCAGATGTGAGTACTTTAGGCCTAATCGTGGGACCCTGGTTCAGTGACACAAGCTGGTAGTCTCAGTGTGGGGGGGCCCCCAAAAGAAATCCGGGGCTGTATAACAGAAACTGACTAAATCTTCTTATCTGATGGGAACTTGAACGAGGGCGTGATTTATTTAGAAAAATGTACGGTGACGCCTTGACTTGAGGTAGTGAGTTTCTATAATACAGCCTCAGGCCGGGTCCCGAGCCACAGTTTAAGAAGCGCTGCAGGGTGATTGAATACAGCACGCGGCCCGTTAGGAGACCAGGCTCATTGCCGTGGTAAAGAATGTCAGCAATGACTTTGCTTTTTCTTGACTGGGAACTACTAATTGTCGTCAGTAACTGGGATAAGAGAATGAGAAAAGAAGGCTTGGACATTGAACCAATAAGGACGAAAGAACAGGAGCCATGTGTGAAAGCTCACACTGCATACTGCTTTTTGGAGCAGGACCACACACACACACACTCACACACACACACACATACACACACTCACACAACAAAAATAACCCACACAAATCTCAATCCATAATGCGACACCAATACCTGTCGCCAGGTATTCCGCCGTGGGTTCACTTTTAAACGGCACTCTACAGCCGGGGGGGGGGGGGGGGGGGCAAACTCAAAACGCTTGCGGAGTAGCAGGCAGCTCAAGCTTTCACACACAGCCACGAAAGTTGCTGGCTTTTTAACCAATCATAAAAAGGGTGGAGCCGGAGCGGATCAGTGGCAGCAGCCCCCGCAGTGGCCACCCCCGTGGGTGTGTCCCGCCGAGGCCTCGCCGTGTTTGGTCCGCCGGCTGAGGATCTCGTAGGAGCAGTCGTCGCCGCAGCAGCCGGACATGCTCGGCGAAGTCTCGTCGATCTCAAACCTAAGAGAGAGAAAGAGAGAGAGATGTTTCACATTCCAGGTCTGTCCTGTAATGTTAAAAACAAACATGGCCTTTGCGGAGCCGGTACACTCACTGTAAAGCTTCTCTGAAGAACTGGTAAGCCCCGTGGTTGTGTTTGAAAACTGTCAACATCACTTTCTTCATCTGCGTACTGGACAGAGACAGAGACAGAGACAGAGAGAGAGAGAGAGAGAGAGAGAGAGACAGAGAGAGAGAGAGAGAGAGAGAGACAGAGAGAGAGAGAGAGAGAGAGAGACAGAGAGAGAGAGAGAGAGAGAGCAACAGAGCAGAAAGGAAACATCTTAGTTTCACATGACTGAAGGATGTGATGGGCATATATTCCAGTAGACTAAAGTTGGGAGTGCAGTCAGTGTTTCCCACCAAAACACATTGCATGCGTCCTTGAGATCCAACAACATGTTAAGACACATTTACATCCCCAGAAAAACAAATATTTATACAATTGTTTTACAGCTGTTAGCACATAATACAACAATTCATCCAGATTCACACATACACACATTATGAGGACAGCTGTGGGTTGTACCTGTTAGCGATGAGCTGTAGAATCTGGATGAGGAACTTTCCGAGTCCTTTCCTCCGCACTCTGCTCTCTAACTGTACCTCATAGCTGCAATGAGAGCATATTGTTAAAAACAAGTGAAATACATTTTTCTGTATTTGTGGTAATAAAAGCTACTGCTGGAACGTACCAATATAAAACCTCCTCCCCACACTCCACGTCGAATCGGAAGTGAGAGAAGGCCACGGGGGCGGAGTCTCCGTCGCGGGCCAGTAGGTACCACGCCCTCTCGTCGTTCATCTCCTCCCTCTTTTCCCTCTCCTTCCACCCCCACTCGCTCTGCTCATACCTGCAGCACAGCAAAGGGAGAAAGCGGGTCATCTCAAACCTGGCCTGCTGTAATTTTACCCTCTCATTCCTCACCATCGTCCCAGAAAAGACTCATTTAGTGTCGACTGACTGGATGGATGCCGTTTGCTCAATCGAACACAATTGTAGTAATTTCTCTGCCTCAGTCTCTAATCCGTCTGCATTACCTCTGCTCTCCTTTCCACAGGCTCCCCATTGAGGATGATTCAATTCACACTCATATCTATGTTTGATGTCACTCTCCAATTCTCTTGCACACTAAAAAAAAAAAAAAAAAAAAAACCTGGCATGTCTGCACTTCTTCTTCTTCTATCTATTTTCAGCGGTAATCTACCACTCGCCAGACTGTTCATCCCTGTTAAATATGGGTCACTTTGTTCCTCAGCTACAGAGTACAGACTTCTTACAGTGTTTGCATGTTGGCTCTGGTGAGCTCGAAGGCCCACTCCACAGACAGCGGGTTGAGGGAGGTCACTCTTTTACACTCTATCTGCAGGTTCAGCCTAGACGGAAGGACAAGGAAACAGGGTCAATAACTACATCCTGAATGTATGTGTGTGTGTACGAGTCTGTGCTGAAGTAAAGTGAGAGAAAGACTCAGAAGAACAGACAGAAATGCCGCCAGCAGACCAACCAAAAGAAATGACACAAGTATGTATTTCCTGAAATACTGAATAAGTCCTTTGTAACATTGCGTACCCATTTCTGTCGTACTTTTTGAAGGCTGGGAAGGCAGCCAGTGGGTCATCGAGCTGTGATGAGAAGAGGCAAAATTAGCTGAAAGACACTTTCAAAAACACAAAAGTGTTTTTATCAAATATGAGCCGTTTCTAGCTTCTCAAACGTAATGATTATGTATTTCTCTTTGTAATTAAATGGTAGTGAACGATGTCTCTTTGGGTTTTGAACTGTTAGCAAAACAATATATTTGAAGACGTCACCGTGTGCTCGAGGAAATGTTGACATTATGCGGACAAAACAAATCGATAAAACGACAGGCAGATTATTCGCTCATCAAAATGATCGTTAGTTCCGCTACACTTCTGTATTTTCAAATCAAGTCCTTCATTTGTGAATGCAGTAAATCCCCCCAATGGACTGTAACAGACACTGTATAATCCAAACATCCCTCAGGCTCAACTACAGGCTCTGGATCCTAAATAAGCCAATCAGGGCCCATACAGGCAGGAACATTACAGTTAGTGTTAGAGCCCCGTTATTCACTCATAATAAGCGCCCACAAAGTGATCTTTTCCTCGGTCCTGATAGAATACATAATATCACATTAAGAATACACCTCTTCTTGCAAAGATGATGGGACATTTAGGCCCCTGGGCACAGACGTGTGACCTGTGCAGCTTTATTAGGGGAAAGATGAAAAAAAACATACAAAACAAATAGATATCAGTTCAGACGTCCCCTACTCTTTGAACGAGCCATTTGATTTTTCCAATGACGAAGGAGAAACTATCAGAAGCTTGATCTCCCAGAAATTGTTTTTTAAGCAGTGAATGCACTGTTTGCTCCTTTGAAACAATAATCAGAGTCAAGATTCATCACTGTTGGCAAGAGCTCAAACAAACAGAAAGGTTACTTTGGGAGAATTTCTTGCATTCCTGCTCCGTTGGCACATCAACAGTGAAAAAGGGGCGGGAGAGAGACAGAACAGCATGCAACACAGAGTGCCCCATTTTGGGACAAAGTGACACAGAGAAGTAAGAAGTGCAGGCAGGCCTGCTCAGAGCTCGTGGAGGAAGTAGCTGCAGCTCAGCTCGAGGAGGCCAGGGTGTGAGCTTTGTTCAGTAAAGGTTTACATCTCGAGCCAACCTCCGAGCTACAGGAGCGTTCTGCTGTGTGTTCTACTACAGGGCTAGGATTTAATAATGCTGATCAATTATGCATAGAGAAACATATGGCACTGCATTGGGGAGGATATCAATTACGGGTTCAGTCAAGAGTAAGAAGGGCATCCCCATCTTTTGGTGTCATTGCATTGAACCATGTCTGTTACTGCAAGTTAACAAATGAGAGAAATCACAGCTCACAATGGAGGTTTCAAGTGTTTTAAGTGCTCGGTGCAATCTGAAGCCAAACCTGAAACAGCACGTAAAGGGGCCAAGTGGTGGAGGCCTTTATGTGAAGCACTTAGATGAAAAAGTGCATTTATTTCTAACATTAACGCACTGCCATTATCAACTGTCAGAACTACACAAATGCTAACGTTGTGCTTGCTTTGCAGCCATCCAGCAGCTCACAACTAAACAACTGTTTCAATTCCATCTCCCCCAAAAGACTCCCTCAAAAGCCCCTCCGTGAGATCCGCTCCCAAGGCTGACAATAGCTGCCTCTTTGGTTAATCGGCAACCCAAAAACAGTCACACCTTATTGGCTGCTTCCACCTTGGCACAGACGGCATCCATGGCTGCCCTCTCTTCCTGACGCCGGGCCTTCTTCTCCTTTGCTCTGTTGGACTTCCTCTGGACACAGGAAATAAGGAAAGGGGTAAATGGAGGATTGTGTCGAGGTGGAGGCAGAAGAGAAAAGCAGGGACAAAGGAGAGAAGAGAGGGCAACTATGGAAGAAAGTAGCACGATGACGAGAGGTGAAAGGACAGGGAAAATATATAGGACGGGTGTGTCAGAAATATCATTTTTCCAAACTACTCCTTATTCAACCACCTTGTGATCAGGCCCACCATTCACTGACAGACAATTATTTATATCGGTTTGATTAAAAAAAGAGCGGTTCTATTCGCTGATGTTGCATATTGCCCTCGACTATGTGGGACTGTAGTGTTGCTCAAATTTAGCCTGAGCTTGGCTTGATGTCCAGCGCTCGTATCAGCAATGGTGCAACCATAACTCACACACATTATTACTCTGACTGCATCAATGCCTGGCTGACAACTCACACACATGCTCAAAGCTGCTATAAATATGTCTCTAGCAGGTGCACTCCCATAAATATTGAGATTATTAGCCGTCTTTAATTATTGGCACCTGTAATTTATAGAGAAAGTTAAAGGTCACTTTTAATTGGGTTTTGGACAGGGAGTCATATATAAAGCTATCTTTAGACATTACTCTGGGGACATTTGAACATTTTCTGACATTTAAAGATTGATCAATAATGGAAAATCATCATTCGTTGTGTCCCTACACTGCCAGCATACTATTTTGAATGCAGCTATGAACCACCTTGTGAAGCCTCGTGTAATTACACATGATCACGTTTTCAGCGACATGTTTACAGCGCCGGTGCTTCATGAACAAACAAGTAGGTATTAGCTCATTAGATCCAGACCTGAGAGGTAACAATCATGGGCAGGAATGCATTGAATTGCCAACTATAGCTCAGGGCATTAACTCTGTACCAAGCACCGAGAGGCTGCAGACTGAGCCGGGACTGTGGAAACACGTGGATCGGTTTAAGTAGAGGATAGACTCAGGTCTGCTTAAAGAGACTGACGTTAGCTCAAGTTATGGAGACTGTACAGCACGAGTGCAGGCCTGGCTGCTGCTAAGAAGTACACTATTCACACCCAACGAGTCTGAATGTATTATATTAAGGTGGGCTGAGACAACACACTTCTGGCTTGTTGGTATACACATATACAACCACACACGCGCAAGTGATTAGCAGTAACAGCTAGCAAAGCACTCGTCATGTACATGGCATTCCTAAGTGGCTAACACAGCTAGCACGCTAACAATGGCACAGCACACACCGGGAGAAGTTAACTGTGCGTAACGGGGAGGGCAAAGCGTCACATTTTCAGCGTTATTACCGCAATGTGTACGCTTTGGGGCTGCCGTTACAATGCTAACCAGGCTAACGTTGTCTAGAGCTAGCTAACGGTAACGGCAGCCAAATAAGCCCACCGACACCTTAGACTACACACATCCACCATGGTCTCTCTTCCTCCCTCCTTCTCTCTCTCTCCCATCTCACCATCACGCATGAGCCCCAAAACATTCACCTTTCGTGTACTCACCTCGCATCGAGACATTAAGCAAAACACATAAAAACTCACCCCCATTTTGCAGCTGTTTGGTATCGATCCCCCGGAGAGAGAAACACACCTATTGTCCGCGTGCTGTGCTGTTGTTGAGTTATTAGTCTCGTCACCACAGAGAAGGGGCCAGATTAATATGACAATGAATGTGTGCTAACGAGGCTAGCTGGATGTAGCACCGACTGATGGCTGCGGGAGAACCAGCACTTAGGCGAACATTTGGTTAAAACATCAATGAAAAAAAAAAATGCTGTTTTTGTTCTCTTTAAATCGGATTGGCGCCAAGAGTACGAGGCTGAATTTATTACAGGTCCTTTCCTTGCCCCCTTTCTTTCCTCTCCTCTCCGTCGCGTCCAACTATGCTACGTTCACGTGCTCTTCTCTGGCTCCGACTTCTGAGTACTACTGAACTGTACTCCAAAACGTTGGGGAAAGTAATATTTATGAGAAATACATACTTTTATTTTACGGGTAACAGAGCAAAGATCAGTTTCCTAAATGTTGCTTCAAAGTGGTGGTGTAGGAGGTATTCAGATAATTTATGTATTTATATTTTTATCTATTTAAGCACAAAGTCCAAGTAAACTCCATTACAAGTCCTGCATTCAAAATGTCACTTAGCTAAATAATGTAGGCTGTTATCAACAAAATGTACTTAAGGCATGAAAGGTGAGAGTTCTCATTTTGCAGCAGAATAACTCCCCGTGAGTGTTATATTATTATATTTTTGGATTATTGTTGGTGGTGCAGAGACAATTTAGGGTTTCTCGTTGGTTGAATTTGATTTTTTTTGGGGTAGTTTATCGATACAATGCATCGTTTTATAGAAGGTCATTATAGATTTTGTTTGTAAAATCCTAATCTGCAAGGTAAAGTGCAAGTTTAAAGCTGCAGAAAACAAAAATGCTCAAGTACAAGTACCTCAAAATTGCACTTTCTACAGCCGGTTGGTACAGCACAACAAAAGTACTTCAACAACTATCCATGAACGTGGATGAAACCTCTAATTTTTCAATAATTTAATTAGACTATTTTATAAACCGTGTCGCACATTCCTTATGGTTGCACATTTCTAAAAAAAATAATACATCCCTGAAAACAGAATAATATATTACTTTCATTAAAACAGCAAATACCAAATTATGAAATGTAAGATACTGAATGTAGCCATTAATTGTTGGAATAATCCTAAACACAAACTAGTTGTGTATTACTGTACTTTGCTGACTATCCATAAAGCCTCTGCATTACCAAGATAACCTTTAGTCCCAGTCAGTACTGACATAAAACCGACACTATTTATAGTCTAGATTTCCAGTTGCATACCACACCACCACGTACCACAGAATGTTGTAGAAATCACAGAAAAATTCTGGCAGCGGTGGGATTTGAACCCACGCCTCCGAAGAGACTGGAGCCTTAATCCAGCGCCTTAGACCGCTCGGCCACGCTACCTTGTACACACGTCATAGATATGTGTATATCACTTTTCAGACAGCGCTTGAACGCAGCACCACTTTAGCGCGAATATGGTTTCCTTGTTTAGAAAGTGACGACAGACGGGTGGACGGGTCAAGAAGCGTCATACTGCAAGTCGATTAAACTTTGGCCATAACTGTCATGACAGAATATCTTTTAAACATTATAATGAACCCGAACTAATTATAATAACCAACAGAAATGCAGGAAGTTGAGTTAAAGTATTACATATTATATGTAACACAATTACTTTGAACCCATTACACCCTGCTATCAGTAATATATGCATTATATTTTCTCTATATAATATTACCTAAAAATACTTTCTTTCAGATGTTCTACTTACTTATGTTAAACTAGTATATATCAAACTAAGGCCGATGAGATGTGTTTGGATATATCATGTTTTTTTACTATTTTTTTGCAATTCTATTCTAAAATGTATTCATGTATTCTCTCTATTAATATTGCATTTACAGTACAATTTGCACTTTATAAAGTAACCAGCCATTTCTATAGATGTTATTCAGGGCTGTAGGACACAGACTCAGGAGTTGTTTTCTGGGAAACAGTTTACACTTTTTAATTTAAAGTGTTGTTTTTTTAAATGGGAATACTGATATTTTGTAAACATGTATACATGCATGATTAATAGAGCAATTTATCAACATGACATTTTTCCGAAAATTAGAGAACAATCTTAGACAGCTTCTAGATCATGGTATAGAAAAACATTTTTTTCAAATTTCTTTTTATTAATCTTACAAAAAATATGAAAAAGAAGAAAAATAAAAGTCACTGGACTATCAAAATTATTATTAGAAAGTATATGGGTTGGAGGGTCTGCCTCATTGATGTCAAAATACATATATTAATCAATGAATTACATAAACACAGAGGGTAGAATAAGCTCCTGGTTGTCTTGTTATCTGAGAAGCAGTTCATCACATTGGCCACTAGGTGGTAACGTGGAGTGTGAAATCACTCAGTTCACGTTGCAGCAGCCCTTCACTTCTTCCAACCCTAGAACTAAGCTCCGGACAAGGTCACAGACAAGTAGGCCTAGCTTTCGGAAAGATAGGCCTTTATTTCAGCTGCCTCTGCTTCCATTTCGAGTACACTTCTACCCTTTAGGCCAGCTCTTATGAACAAACTGTAATTGTCTGGTGAATCAGAAAATACACTGTGGTATCTACCAAATGCATCATTTGGTTAGAAAGCAACTGCAAAAATGTAAAGGAAGACTAAGTCCCACTATCAGTCCCCTGTGAGAACATGATAGGACCACAGAGTGATGAAGCTCACTTCAGCCTAAACTCACTGTTGAGTGCAGAAACACTACTGAAGGAATGTCAAAGCATCCTGTTGTAATGCATCTGAGGGGCGATAACAACATCACAATCACGACATCTTTAACGTGCACATCCAGTAACGTTCATACGCTGCTAGGTACACACCTCACCTGCTCTCCCAAAAGTCTGTTTGCATTTCTGTTATTGTAGTTTTCTCAGTACTCTGGGGTCTAAGTGACCATATAAATAGCATCACTATGCACTATAATGTGCATTTCTTTTTATCCGACACGTGACAAATTGTGACATTTTGTGGTGTAATAACAAAGCTTTGAGGTCATGTCTGTATGCCACCTCTTATCACATGTGCAAGCCCAGCTGGGGCAAAAGGAATTACTTTTTACATGTTGGGTTTCACTGTAATTAGGTCAGAAGAAAACAAAAAGCAAAGGATTTATTTTGTCTAAACAATGGTGTTTGTTGGACCCAAACAAAAGGGTCAGATATTCCTCTAGATCCCTGACTGTGAGATCTGGGTTTGGTGGGATATGAGAAGGCCACCCTCACAAGACCCACTTTTTCATAATGCAAATAAAGGCCTTGTATGGGGGGGTTCTTTCTCTCTCACCCCTCTCTCACACTCACACACACACACACACACACACACAGCAGCCCTCCCCAGCACGCAGATGGCCCAGTCTCTAAACCCCGCCTACAGCCTTTTGTCTTCAGGGAATCTGTCTCTCGAAAACTATTTATTTCATGTGTCAGTAGGGGGCGCGATGAGGCTCTGAGAGTCCATACAGAGGCCTGGTGCTCATTGCAAGAAGTCTGTTTTTGCATACAGATGACACATAATGACAAACATCTAGTCATCAACTCATTTCGTAAGTATTTAAGACTTTCTGTACATTCTGTGTCGGCTCGCAGGACTGGATAATGACACATTCAAGCTGCCCCTCTCCCACCTCCACCCATACATACACACACACACACACACACACACACACACACACACGCTCAGATCCCTCTCTTCATCTTAGCACTGCTGTGTGTGGTTTTCTCCTGCAGACCAAAGATAGATGGATAGCTAGACAGACAGATAGATATATAGATAGATAGAGAAAAAGACAGACAGACAATTAGATAGATGGATAGATGGAGACGGATAGACGGAGATAGATGGATAGATGGATGGATAGATGGATAGATAGATAGATAGAGATGGACAGATGGATAGATAGAGATGGATAGATGGATAGATGGATAGACAGACATTGAGGATGAGAAAGGGAGACAAACGATAGGAGGGGGAGGAGGATGAGAGAGGGAATCAACAGATGCAGAAAGGACCAGAGGAGAATGGTGGATGAGGATGAGGCCTCTCTCAACACAGCGAGCCCTGCAGCACAGAATTACAACACATAGACTGGGCATCCACCCTGCATGTCTATTCGACTGAGATGAAACGGTTGTACAGTGTCCCCACGTGGGCTGCAGATGTCTGGTGTCTGTCTCTTGCAGTGGTACTTCTATATGCAGCCATTTAAAGTGATTTGAAGGCTGGATTATCATGCAGTTCTGAGTCATGATCCCAAGAGGATAAGCCCTTTCCATTTATTTATTTTTACACTCTGAACTGTCCTTAAGAGCCACTCTTTTTTCCCCTACAGATCGTTTTAGGCCCTCTACAGACACACATTTTAATCCAGTGATACATTATCTTTTACATCCTTACATAATTTCAGTTTGGTCCACATACTATGATCTATTCACATCATAACAGCTTGAGTCATCTGGTGTGTCATGGTGGGCAACATCAGTGACGATTCATTAGCAATCGGTGCACAGAAATCATATAATAACGAGTTGGCGATGGAAAAGGGCCTCATTCACTGAGCCTACATGAAGGTGAGTTGTGCAGCGCAGAACATTTAGACATGCATGATGGTCCTATGTGACAGCAACTACTCAACGAACACAGCAAGGAAACTATCACATCTGATTCTAGATCATGCATCTCCTGAGATAACAGAGAAAGTCAGAGAATTCGAAGAGGGGGGGAGGGAGGGATGGGAGGGATGGGAGTCAGGGGGAGGTGTAAAGGAGGGAGGGATCGTTGTGAGCACATGTGGAGGGAAATGGGGAAGTGAGGCAGACAAAAAGTGAGAAGAGCAGACAGATAGACAGGCAAGAAGGAGGAACGAGACAGGTGGAGAGAGACGGGAGGAGGTGGGCAGAGGGGGTGAGGAAAGAAGTGGAAACGAGAGTGAGCTAAAGGGAGAGTGGGAGGGACACTCAGTTCTGAGAGATTGAAGAGAAACCGAGCGAGAAGAGGAAGGGAAGGAAAAGAGAGAGACGGAGTGACAAATGGAGAGGAGGACAGAGGAGGAGGAGAGGGGAGGACAGAAAGAAGAAGAGGAGGAGGATGAAAGGAGAGCTGAGAGGTGAAGAGAGGGAGGGGAGAGATGTAGCAGTTGTTCATTAGTGAGGATGTGTTAGGGACTGGAAGACTGAGCGAGAGGAGAGACAGTGGAATGGTGAGTTTCATGGACACTGACTAATGAGAGGAGAAGAGGGAAGGAGGCGAGGGGAGGAGGTGGCAGGGGGGAAAATGAGACTGCACAGGGAGGAAGAGAGGAGAGGAGTGGAGAGGGGGGGGGGTGCTGGAGGTGAGCGAAGCGAAACTGCTTTAGCCTACTGTATCACCGTAGGGGGAGAATGGGGGGAGGGGAAGAATTTGCACGTACGCACACACACTGTTGAAATTGAAAGCGACATGAGAGGAAGACGGCGAGAGAGGGAGAAGGGAAGGAGGAAGAGGAAAAGGAGGAGGGGTGAGGAAGGAGATGAAGAGGAAAAGGAGGAGGGGTGAGGAAGGAGAGGAAGAGGGAAAGGAGGAGGGGTGAGGAAGGAGAGGAAGAGGAGGAATGAGGGGAGGGAGGCAGGCAGAAAAGATAGAGTATAAGAGGAGTCATCACAGGAGAGAAAGAAAGTATAGGGGAGCAGTGAAGGGAGGGCGAGAGATATCAAGGAGGGGAGGAAAGCGGAGGAGGCAAAGGACATGGATGGGGAGGAAGGAGGGAGGTAGGGGGAGAAAAAGACAGAGGAAGAACAAGGAGGAGAAACAAAAAAAACAGGCAGGGGGCACGGAGAGTGAGAGGAGAGTGGAAAGAGGGGGAGGAGGAGAATTAGGGCAGAGGGAGGGGAGTAGACGGCGAAAGTAGAAGACAGAGGAGCAAACAGGGGGAGATAAAATAAAGAAGTATAGGGAGAGGAAAGGAGCAGGAAGCAGGACTGTGGAGGGGGAAAAGGGGGACGATAAATAAAATAAATCACAGAGGAGATGGAGATAGGGTGGGGAAATGAAGAGAACTGGGACGATGAGGAAGAGTTAGTGAAAATGAAGAGGAGGTGGTGATGCCAAAGAGAGAGACGGAGAGTGAAAGCTGGAGGAGGAGTATGTAACAGGCTGTTACATGTCAGCAGCAGGCACTAGTAAAGGTAGCAGCAGGCTCTATCTGTGTGTGTGTGTGTGTGTTATTGTGTTTATTGCCAGCATCAGGTGTGAGGAATCCTGCTATAGCTATGACTGAAACAATCCATATTCTACTCTCACACACACACACGCTTGTGCACCCACACGTGCACGCAGCCAAACACACGTACACACATGATGGTACAAGGCAGAACTCTTTGAATTGCTCGACATTTTAAATAAATAAAAAAAGGCCAAGTACATTGAGGCTATTCATCTGAGTCATTGTCCGTTCATGCACAAAGTCATGCACGCTCTTGAAGACACGTACGCGTACAGAATCACGCACACACACGCACACACACACTATAGGTTGAGTTGTACCCCACTCTTTTGCCCTTTTCTCCAACATGCATACACCAGTGCAAGTCTGGACAGCCTGCCTCAGTACAGAGATGCACAGCTGACGAATCCCTCCGCCGACACACTGGCAAGTAGTCCCTAATTTATGGGATTTTGATAGATGTCAGATTAAGAGTCTATTACAGCTATTGTTTCTATAACATACAACCGCGCCGTCTTTCTCCTTCTATTTGAACGAGATTAACGTTGGATAATAATCAAAGTAGGAATTAGTAGGTAGGCAGTTCTAAAAGCTGATTCTTTTTCTAGACCCTTTAAGTACGACATGCTGCTGAATAAAACACGCTAGCGCGTCAAATTACGTGTTTCGTAACAAATTCTAAAATTAAGAGTGGTCTACACTTTAATAGTTTCACGGGACTACTTTTTATCAATCCAAACGGCTGGTTGGGAGAGGCGAACGCATCGGGGCGGATGTCCACCTCACTTTTCCCCGGGTGTTGTCTGTCTCCCCGGCACACACACACACACACACACACTCTCTGCTTCCATCTATCCATGCTGTTCACTTCATTGTACTGACCGAGCTCATCAATTAGGCAAGAATTAGGCTGTTTTAGATGCGATACTTGTCCCTTTGCGCTTCGAAGAGGATTTACAAACCGCGGACAGAGGCGCAGAGAAGTTTCTGAGTGCGGCAAAGAGCGGAGAGAAGCGAAACACAGGTACGGTGTGACTGTTATCTCGACTTCCAACTATCGTCGTTACTAATGTAACGCGAGGGTACGAGCCGCAAGCTAAGTGGCTAACGTTAGCATCCCACCGACCAACTACAGGTCTGACTTCAGGTCGCACTTCGGAGAGGAGGAAAATGTCGCCTCATTTTGTGTTCTTCAGCCTCTACAAATTACTTATGACCGCTCAAACTGATTATGTTTGCGGCTAAACGTAGCGCCAATTTGAGTTAAAATATGAATCCAGAAAGCGAGTTTTTTTGGTACTTGGTGCCAGCAGCAGACAGTAGCGCGAGGAGAAGTAAGCGTGCGGAAAACAAAAGGACTCCGAAGTCTGACACACAACACACACGACTGTTTAGGAAAGCTGTGAAAAAATATAGATTTAGCTCCAATAAAGCACCGGATGCGAATCCACCACCTCATATTATTGGTTTAATAATGATTTTTGTTTCTATTAAAAAACAAAGGTTTAGCGTTAACATATTATAAAAGGATGCTTACAAAGTAGTCCCCATAGCCTACTAATAATATGTTGACGTTACCTTCACTAAAATACAATTAAGAAAATCCACTACAAGGTCACTTTAAACTTACTCTTGTGATCCGTGAGCACGTTATTAGTCACTTTAGGAATACTATTGTCAACGTTGTCATTATGAGTCAAAAATGATGCATCAAGGAGGACCAGACTACACATTTAGGGATGATATGGAACAAACTATATATATATTAGAGACTTTACCTTGAACTTGATAAACCATGTTTAGCAGTGTGTGTGTGTGTGTGTGTGTGTGTGTGGATTGGTTTTGTGCAACATAATACATCATGTCAGATGTCCAAATATTGAAAGTTAAGGAGCAGAGCCAGAAGTTCCTTGTGGTGGTGAGAGGTTGTGAAAATGACTTACTAAGCATAAGTAGGTGGTTGAGAAATACATACTACTCCAAATAGACCCTGCTTAGTCAGGCTAGCAGGGAGGTATTGTAGTTTTGGCTCTTATTGGTCCTAACAGTGGCTTAGTCCGCCAGAGATCGAGGCTATATCGTGGCAGTGTCCGAGGCTACCCTAACCCCCTGGAAAGTGAACCGAGGCGGGATTATATTATGTAGCTTCAGCGAGTCCCCCAAACTTAAACCAACCGAGATACACGTAAATAGACAGATATTAACTATGTTTGGATGATGTGAGTTTCCAGTGAAGTTGGGAGAGGACAGCTGTTGTAGGCTTGAGGAGGGGGGGGGGGGGCACCGGGAGACAGACAAAGACCCCCAGAGAGCCTCAGACACTCGTATTGTCTACCGGAGTTTGGTAGATGTGGATGCATCTCTCGGGTTGCAGAGATTGCCCCTCACCCTCTGCAGAAGCACCACCGGTCATGTTTAATGTGCCGAGACACGAGTCCACGTCGCCCGTCTGTAACTCCTAAAGCGCTTTGTTCTGGTCGCGGTTCAAGTTAGGACCCCGGCGATGAAGTTGCCGATGTGATGATGGTTTGGTGACAGAAAAGCGAATGCGAAGAGTGGGGGTGGCCATTGCGCCGTTTATACCGTGATCTGTGAGTAATATCTCGCTCTTTTGTGGGAGGGGGGGGGGGGGGGAGTTTGGTTGGGTTACTTTGTGCTGTGTGGAGCCGTGTCCTGAGCTGACCGTCTAGTCTTTTGTGCTGCTGTGAGACTCGCTGGCCCGGAGACATAGAGATCAACACACACAGAGAGAGAGAGAGAGAGAGAGAGAGAGAGAGTATACGAGGCACGGCCACGCGATGAGATAGCACCGCGAGACTGTAGATGACACTTCAAATAAGAGTCCCCTTCATGCAGGAGGGCTCTCGTGTCCACGTTGTTTTTCAGATGCTGCCACTTGTCAGCTGTGCTGTTGTGACGAAGAGGCCGACGTGTGTTTGTAATGGTTTGTGTGCTCGAGATTTGTGATGCACAAGTTTTTATTTGGCCGACTGGAAATGATGTCAGGCTAAAAATAGGACGTCGTATTTTGGACATCTTCATAGCGAAATTGATTATGCGTGGACTGAATATGAGGTCAGACCAGGGCAAGAGCAAACTTCACTCTTTAGTCTTTTCACATACACAGGAGTGTTAAGGATCAGGAGCTTTTTCTGGATTCATCCGTTACAAAATGTCAGAAAATGATCATTAACACAGCCCAAGTTAACATATTTATACAGCTTGTTTTGTTTAACCAATAGTCAAACATCTGATCGTAGAAGTCAAAGCAAATATTTACATTTGATAAGATTTATTTTGGCATCTTTTGCTTAAAAAAAACTACGTAAATGATTAATCTCTTATCAGCAATACTCTGATTTGATACAATAGTGTTTCCGAGTGCTGATATCACTATTTAATCAGCTGATTGTGTTTTCAGTTCATAGTTTGATCATTTGGTTTATAAAATGTCCGGGGGGGGGAAAAGCAGCAAATCCTTTAAGACGTTAAGAAGCTGAATCGAGGAATTATTGAACATTTTAGCTTGAAAACTGTCTTGAATGATGAATGGATGACAGCGATGCACCTGGCAGACCTGCCGGATCGATACCTCTGATTCTGACTCGCAGCCATTTCACCGACCTTGGTCGAGTGGATTGGATATCGGCCATAAGCGAACAATTCACACAGATTGAATAAAAAGTCTGCATTCGCTTAGTTACGGCGGGCCGTCAGCTGAGTTTTGAGTGCCACACTATAAACACATCCCGTTACCTTTACATAGAAACGACTCCATAGAGCTCAACAAAGCAAAGTGTACAGATTCTAACTGGAAAAAAGAGCTCTGGTATCTTGGCTCTAGTGTGTCTTAAACAAATAGTCTGGAGCCCTCTGTTCTGTTTGTGGGTGGTGCCTCCATGACAAGCATGTTCCTAATTAAGTGGAGTAATAAAGGCAGGCTTGAGTTAATCAGTTTGGGTCCTGTGATGATCAAAAAGAAGACGTGTCTGATCGTGTGTTGAGGTGCTGTTGAGGTCAAGAAGATCAGAATGTGAGCCTAAATTCTTAAGTCTTAAAAGACGTTTGACAGACTGTGTTAGGCTGATATCTCAAACCAAATGCAAATGAGTCAGGAGCCTTTCACTCGTGGTGTTGAACGACCAGCGGCCACGTCGACACATCTGTCAGAGCAAATCAAACAGGAAGTCTCAGACTCTCGACTGGTTTCAACCAAGTCGTAGCTATTGAGTGACATGAGGGTCAGGGAGAGATAGCCGGGAGCTGTTGAGTGTGAGTGAGTTTACAGTAAACCAGTGTTTGGAAAACAAACCCAGCTCAAGGGAACATAACGGGATCGCTTCCAAGGTAGCAGCATACGGTGCTGTTCTACTTTACAAGAGCGAGTTAGGTTTTTATAGGGTTTCTAGTGAAAACCAACAGCTGCCAACCCGCTAATGAAACGACACTTAAGTGATGGTTTAACGAGAGATTGAATCATACTTGAGACAGAAACTGTGTGTGTACGTGGGGGATATTTTACATGCGGGGTCTGTGTGTTTGTTGCAGCCATGCCCTCAGTGATGGAGCGCTCGGGGGCCGGGGTCCTGTCCAGGAGCAGAGCCAAGACCGTAACCAACGGCAACAGCCTACCACACTCCGAAGAGGAGAGCAGCGACGAAGAGCACGCTCACGGTAGAGACGCACACGCACACGCGCACACACACACACTCAACTGAAGTCTAACCTACTGACCTCATGTGAATTCAATGGGTTCGTGGATGATTGAGCTGCTTGTTGTAAAGAGTACAGTAGACATGCGTTGCCATTGTACAGATGCATCACGCCAGCTGTTCCGGTTGCATTCGTTGCATTGCTGCAGTGCTTCCTCAGTCCCTGCACACTGCTCCCCTCTGTCCTCCCCGCCTTCTCTCCTCCTCCACCCCCTTCCCACACTTATCCATCCTTGCTATCCTCGGCCCACATACATCTTTCCTTCCTCCGTTCTCTTCCTCACCCACCGACTTGCTGTTGATCTCTCCGTTATCTCACAAGGCACATTGACTAACGATATCTTATCAGATCAGACAGTTTAACTAGAATAGTTGGCGAGCGTTCAAAAAGCCACCACCCTGACATTATTGCAACGCCCACTTTCGTCTCGGCCTCCTCCAGCCCTTCTCAGTCGTCCAGTCACCAACATCTCTTTCATCCATCTTTTTTTATTTTTCCCTCATTTCTAGCCTCCTTTCATGCCCCTTCTTTCCTTCCATCCAGTCTTCCTTCCTCCTTCCTCATCCCCCTTCCCCGTCTCCACCCATTTCTTCCCATCTCCTCCAGTTTCTCTCATCCTCGTCTCCTCCCTTCCTGTCCTCTCTCCCCGAGGGAATCGTAATCTGTCTCTTCCCCGCGCTGGTCTGCTTCCCTGCCTCACTCATAGTCTCTCTACACTCCTCGCCTTCCTCCCTCTTTACCACGGCACTAATTACTTAATGTCTGCCATCCGCTCGCTGTCGTACCCCCCCCCACACACACACACATCTGTGTCTTGTCTGTGTAACTGTCACTTAGGGATGAACATGCTGAAAATGTTATCGGCATAAAAATAGCACGCTTCAAGGTATGTATCACAATATATGCTATGTCTGTTCAATTTGAATTGTTGTCTTGTAAAAAGAGAGACACGATCTGCTGCGATTCAACCAAACTGTTGAGAAACCCAAATGTTTGGAACAATTAAGTAAATGGAACAAGAGAAGACGGACACACTCAGCAGTCTTTTGAAACCCATTAGAACCACTAGAATCTCAATAGTTGATTAAAAGCGTTCTCCCCGAGTGTTTCTCACAGGCTGACGACTTAAGGACTGTTTGCTCTTTTGCAAACTAACGGCATGTCCCCAGGGTTTCCCACAGTGTTTTATAGTGGAGGTGCCCCACCAAGAGCGCCCCCAATAGAGGGCGTTTTTGTAAAATGAAATATTAGGCTCATTGACCATCTTCTTGTAACTACATTAATAGCGAGATGTAGTTACTCCTGCAACTTCTTGGGAATATTCGTTCCCCATCCTCTTCTATCTCTGCAGCTCTACCCTTCCTTCTGGGAAATAGAAAACTCACATTTGTTGTGTGTGTGTGTCTCTCTTTCTCTACAGACAGCATGATCAGAGTGGGAGGAGACTACCAGGCTCAGATACCAGAGTTCAAACCAGGTAAGCTGAGAGAGGAAAGCACGATGAGAAAAGGAAGTTTAATAGATGGAGGGAGGAAATCAGGGCTGAGGAGATTTAGAGGTGAGGACATTGAGATGGAGGAAGGAGGGGAATACAGATAAGGAGGGGAATCACGGTAAAATGACCAGTTACCAGCTTCCCTTCTCTCCAGGACACGGAGACACTTTGACGTGTGGCAGAGGTTGTCCTTGCTCAGTGTGGATTGTCAGGTTTACAGAGATGCCCAAAGTATCTGTGGTACCTTGAGGGGCGTTAAATTAATCCCTTTAAATGTAAAGTAGAGGTTTTAAAAGTTAGAAAATGTGTTAAATAATTAGAATCACCAATGACGCCGTGCAGCGAAAGGTTTCTTTTGAGAGTGGTGACTTTGTATAATAAATAAAAGGATTAGCTCCGCAATATTCAAGCCTTTTATTCATCATATCTGCTTTAGTAAACGCAGCTGGGCGTTCAATAACTGTCAGAACAGTCTGTAGCGATTCAGAATCAGAGCAAAGCTAGTTTGTTAGCCTGTTTTTTTTGTTTGAATACTATTTCATGAGGAATGAAAAGGTTTAAATATTCTGACATGGGGCTCATTGAAACACCCCGATGTGTTGGTGTAGATGGAAAGTGGCTGAACACTGAAAACAATCACCGTAGATGACAGATTGCACCAGATGAGGGAAGAAGCAGGCAAACGTTTAAACTCGTTTAGCGTCTGCATTTTGGCAAAACACAGGTGTTGAATTCCCAAAACGGCTGACATGCCATCGCCTCCTCCTCGTGTTTCTTGCTAATGAAGAGGAAGACAAAGATGGAGCCGAGACAGGAGACAACATGCAAATGAGAGGGAGGAAGAAAGTAGGAGTTCATGTGAAGTTTGATCGGGCAGAGAGAGATATTAGGAGTGGGATTAAAATACATATACAACCTCAAATAACATATGGATTTAAATGCCTAATGTGTTTACTTTGTGTTAAAACAATTCAAAACGTGTTTGTTTGTTTTCCTCACCAGACAGTCCAGCCCGCTACAATGAGAAGGACCAGAGGAGCATGTTGGTCTGGTGTCCCAACAGTCAACTTTCTGATGCAATGTGTAAGCTTCACACACTTACCTCTGCTGGTGCAAGCTTAACAATGTCACCTTCGGTTTAATGGCTACATGCTGACTAGAGAATAGCAGTTAAAACTTTCATGCTCCGTTTTCTCCTGTGCACTCGTTTTCTCTATTTATTTTCTTCATTCCTCTTTCTCTCTTTCAATTTTTCCTTGTTCTTCTTTTTTCTCTAACTTGTTTCCCGATCCTTCTCTCTCCACCACACTGTTGTTTTTCTTTCCCTGCTCTACATCTCTTCACTTTGTAACCCATTCTTCTCTCCTCCTCCCCCAGTGGACGAGTACATCTTCATGGCTAAAGAGAAACATGGATACAACATGGAGCAGGTACAGCAGAAGGATCATTTCATTATCAAAATGCAAAAATGATCTTTCTCTTATCACTGTCCCTTCTTGTCTGTCCCCGTCCTCCCACTCAGGCTCTGGGCATGTTACTATGGCACAAACACGACGTGGAGCGCTCCCTTGCCGACCTGGCGAACTTCACCCCCTTCCCAGATGAGTGGACAGTGGAGGACAAAGTGCTGTTTGAGCAGGCCTTCAGCTTCCACGGCAAGAGCTTCCACCGCATCCAGCAGATGGTGAGAGACTGGGGGAACGCACGCACACACACACACACACACAGAATTTAGTGCAATTTTCAAAAACACTTTCAATATTTCATACTACATTTTTTTTTTTTAATTCCTGTATTGTTGCGTAGCTTCCTGACAAGCTGATCTCCAGCCTCGTGAAGTACTACTACAGCTGGAAGAAGACCAGGACCAGGACCTCAGTCATGGACCGACAGGCCAGGAGGCTGATCAGCAAGAGAGAGAAAGAAGATAGGTAAGAGACACCATGAAACTTTAATGATCACCCGAAGGGAGCGACGAATGAATATTGGAGGAAGGACTGAGCAGGAAGGAAACACAGGTTCTCAGCAACTACTCCTCTGAGAAGTGACATTTACAAAGCTCCATTGTTGAACGACACTCATAAGCATGTCGTCCTGGGTAACAAGAGCCTCATGAATACCAATGAGGTACTTTGATATGACTTGTTGTCATTTTCTGTTGACATTCTCGAGCATTTTAGATATATTTTCGATGAAATTGAGACAATGAGCAGGAGACGATACTCAACCATGGGTGTGGATAGTTACTTTTATTTTTTACTTTTTCTAGTAATGATGAGGTAGAGGAAGGAGACCCTGGCAGTGACAGTGACTTTGAGATTGACACCAAGAAAGAGGTGAGAAATATAAAACATAATAGTGGTTGTCGAGTGTGTGTGTGTGTGTGTGTGCGCAGGCTTATGTAAACTTTTTTGTGTGTTTGATTAGTCATGACTTGCCTGAGGAAATCAGCCTAGCCAAATCGCTGCCTTCTCTATCCTTCAATTCCAACTTCATTTATTATACATAAACTGAACGCTGCCTCCTTGAATGTTATTTTTTTTAAAGGCATCATTCTGACAGAACCTGATTTTCTAATATTTGTGTTTATTCTCTGCGAACACAGGCGGTGAAACAAAACCCCAACAACGCCAACTCCGACAAGGCGACCCCCAGTCGCTCTGGGCCGGTGAAGAAGGAAAACCTCGGCGCTCAGTACCGCCACCACCCGCTCAGAGCCCGCCGCAGGCCACCCAAAGGCATGTACCTGCAGCAGGGAGACATCAGGTCGGTGTCGGCCTCCCATGATTCCGGGGTGCTGACTTTACGGCAGCTGGACACACAGTTGGTGTCACTCAAGAGACAGGTGTGTACCTTTCCGTCAGTACTTTTAATCTAACCTGACATTGCATCTTTTGGCATCTGTGCGTTTTTAGTTCCGTTAGCCGTTAGCTTTGTTAGCCAAACACACCACAGGACTCTGCTGACCACGGAAGCTAACAGCTAACTAGCTCTCTTCCTACTGGCATAAGAAGTCGTGCTCAGTTATAGTCGGCTCGATTCAGTTTGTCAGACAGACAGAAATGCGCACGCACTCACTCACGCACGCAACCATGACCTTCTAGAGGTAGTTTCAAGGAACACAACAGGATTTAATGTTTCTATAACTATGTATCTGCCAATAAAGGTGACAATTTAACACCTCCTCCAAAGCTTTATGGTGCAACAATATATAAATAAATTGTCACCTTTTTATGTGATAACTATAATGAATTGAATTCAGTCTTTTTGTTTTTTACAATTAGTATGCACATTTTACAAGCAGCTTCCATAATATAACTGTTCATCATTTGACACTGCAGCTGCATGTTTAAGTAACAGAAGCCTCTTTGTGTATGTGCAACTAACCAATAAACTTACTACACTGTCTCCTCTCTCTCTCTTCTTCTACACTTTCTCTCTCAGGTCCAGTCTATTAAACAGAACAACAGTAGTTTAAAGCAGAGCTTAAATGAAGGTGTTGACACTTTAAAACCTGCTGAGGTAAATCTTTTTTTATTCTACAGCTTCCTTTTTTCCACTCCTTTCTTTTACAGCGTCCCTCCTTTACATCCTTCATCTATCCCCCCTTTGATTTCTGTTTCCTAAGCGTACTCACTCTTCTTCACCTCTGATCTCTCTTCAGTGTGTCCTTCTCCTCTCGCATGTGTTCACTCTGCCCTTCCCCAACTCCCCCAAGATATCATTTCACCCCTTGTGGGACTGAGATTAGTTTTAATCTGCCCTTTTCTCTCTTGCTGTCATTTTCACCCCTCTCGCCTCTCCTGTTTTCTTCTCTTTCTTCCCACCTACCTCCCTCACACTCTAATCTCCCCCCCCCCCTCTCTCTCTCCCTCAGCCTGTCCCTAAAATGAACTCTCGTTGGACCTCAGAGGAGCAGCTACTGGCTGTGCAGGGTGAGTAAAGGCTGCAGCATCATCTTCCTCCCCTCTTACAGTCACCTCATGTCAACATTCATATTTTCCACAAACAGGAACTGCATGTGTCGGTACTGTAAAATCACTGCATGACATATATCTCCTGAAAAAAATGTAAATAGGACTTTTTGGCCTACTTACATTTTTAAGTTACCCCTCTGCTTGGGTTGACTTTAATTACTGTAGTGGGGCTTGTGTCCATAATCACTACTCACTATTCACTGTATAGTGTTATCGCTATTTGTTGTATTGTATATATTATTATAGCTTATGTAGTGGACTCAAAATATTCCATGCAGCTCCAATGCTGCATACATTAGTGTGCAATAGATGGCCACTAACTCTAGACAGAAAAACACAACTGTCAGATGAAAAGGCCTGTTTTGTGTTGGAAGTATTTTATTTACCTTTTTTATTTTACCATCTGACATGATGCGTTTGTTTTCATAATAAATAATAAAAAAAGGATGTCTTTCTATTGTACTGCCCTTATAGTTTGATGCAACGGAGATAGGAGTGATTGGGATTCAGATCCCAGCTGGGATTTAAGTGAATTACAGTTCCGGGAGAAGTAAAGCAGCTACTGTTCCACATCAGTACACTAGTATCACTCCAGCACTTCATCAATTAAAGAGAGCGTTGTGTTATCGAGGATCACTCAATGAGTTATTCATTAAGAGGATTCACGGCTGATGAGGTTATTTATTGTTTGTTGGTACGGACACAGAGCTCTGCATAAGTCCTGAACGGCTGAATCAGATGCATTTTGTAGTAAGTAGGAACCAAGCAGCTGCTGTCAGCGTGCCTTTGAGCAAAGCGTTTAACCCCCCCCATCGGCCGCAGCTGTGTAATGCAGAGGCTGAAACACATGAATGTGTGTCTGATATGAGAGTGGATGGAGGAGAGCAGTGTGCACTCAGCCAGCCAACCTCAGTGAAGGTTAACAGGAAACACACATCATCAAGCCGTTCACTTCAGTCTCTCTTCATCTCCCCTTTTATCTCACACACACAGACAGAAAGCAGACCGTTTCTGTAGCCGTTTGATGGCGATGATGCACAGACGCAATATTAACCGGTTTTTCTACCGTCTCTTCTCCAGCTATCCGTCGCTACGGTAAAGACTTTGCAGCCATCGCTGAGGTGATCGGGACCAAGACACCAGCTCAGGTGAGCGTCCCCTTTCATCTCTTATTGTTACCTCATTCCACCCAGCAGTTTACTCTGTGAGGCTGCCCCATCAGCTTTTCATCTCTTCTCCAATTTATTTTCTCATCCCCGTCTAGATAAGCATTTTTATTTTATGGGATAACTATAATCTTCGTTATCCCTCCTTTCGTTTGTCTACTGACCTCTAAGTCCCCGCGTCCTTGAGCGCAGTGCAAACCTTTGTTCGCCATTTCCTCTCCAACTCTCGCCATTTTTGTCCAGGTGAGTTCGTTCTTCGTGAGCTACCGGCGCAGGTTCAACCTGGACGAGGTGCTGAGGGAGTGGGCGGCTGAGCAGGTGGCCACCACCCGAGACCAGAGAGACCCGAGGAGGGGCGGCGAGGACACGGCCGCCGCAACAGATGGAGCCGCTGGGGACGAGGTGAGCCCCGATGTAAAGGACACCTGAAGTTATTCAGAGTTTCTAACCTTGCTGGTTTTAGTACCAGATTTGATTGAGTGTCCTTGGTGTCCAAAATCCAAGACGGAACAGGCCCCGAGGAAGACACTAGATATAAAGTCATTAACTGGACCATCAACTTAATGCTTAGTCACACAATCCACGTGTCAGCGTTTTCAGAGCTTAAAATGCTTGTTGGTGCCCTTGGTGACTGAGGTGGATTCAATGGGTGGAATCCATCTTATCAGAGTATATATATATAGACAACAGAAGGAGCAGGTGGTTGTGATATTAAGTTCTCTCCTGTGTCGTAAGATGATTCCGTCTCCTCTTCATCATAGAGCAAACATGCCATCTGTCTCTATTCTCTTTTCCCCTCTAACTCCTCTCTCCACCTCCTTCTCACAATTGTTTCTCCTTCTCTCACTTCATCCTCTGTTGTTGTGTGCCTCCTCCTGATCTCCGTCTGCCTCCCCCCCCTTAGGTCAAGATGGAGGACTCTCCCTCAGACATCACCGGTGGCTCCTCTCCTCCCTCCTCCACCCAGACCACCTCCTCCCTCTCCCAGCCTCCTCCATTGCTGCGCCCCGCGCCTCCCTCGGCTCCCCCCAGCCTCCTCCGTCAGCCCCCTCCCCTGCAGACGCGCCCGCTCCAGAACCGAGCACCTCACAACCACCCTCCGCCTCCGCTCATCCGGCCCGCGGTGACCACCTCGTCCTCCTCCACCGGGAGCTCCAGCCTCCGGGCGTCTCCTCCCAGCTCCTCCTCTGCTGCAGGGCAGATGCCCCCGTCGCTGGTCGGGCTCAAGGTGGAGCAGCCCAACTCTCATTGATGTGTACACACACACACACGTATTACTATAGGAATAGAAACACACAAATTAGCATGAAAACAAACACAATGCTTTCTCTTCATCCTGTAACTCCACCACTCCTAGTCTTTGTTCGTGGGACCATCACACATCACATGACCACATACGCTCAGGTCCCCAGGGTGACATCACAACTCTTAAAATCCAGGAAATGTCAGGACCCCCCCCTGCAGGTCCAATAAGAAAGGCAGTGGCCTGAAGCCCCTTTACTGTACTAACAAACACCTACCTCCAGACCATCGCTCCCCAGTGTAAACACGTAAACACACACACACCGTCTCCAAACAAGCTAGGAACTCAAAACAAACACTACCTGCACGCTTCTGAACAACACAAAAAGAGACATTGGATTGTCGAGCCGTTGAAGAAAACAGTGACCGCAGCGAGCAAAACCCACCTGCTCGTTTCCATGGCAACTGCTGAACATCTGGATTGCGGAGGAGTGTGGTTGAACACAGACACACTATATATATATATCTTTACTGTAGGTTCCACTGGGCAGGTATCGAGTCATCCAAACAACCTTCAGGAAAATCAAATAAAGCAAGAAAAGACGAGAACCACAGAAGAAGAGTTTCCCCTCGTGTGAGCCAAACCTGCTCCTCCTGAGAGGAGGAAGTCATCCAGAAGGGTCCCGCTGACGTGAAGAAACGGGCCTCTCCCTTTTGAGCTTTGCTTTAAAACTTGGACCCTCACAGAGGAGTGAAAAGGGTACTTTTGCAAATAGAAGCCGAGCTTTGTGCTCAAAGCGGTGCAGAGTTTACTGATGCAGCTTTTAGTAGTTGAAGCTGTTTTTGCTCCGAAATGGGAAAAACGGAAGAGCAGGAGATCCCGTCTCCCTCTTCTCATAGCCATGTATTACTAGTATTAACTGGAGTGATGTTCCCCCTTTTTTTGACTAGACTTTTAAAGTGAGCCCTAGGCCGGCAGGTAGTTATTGTAAGTAGTTTAGATAGTGCATACTTTATTATTATGATTATTGACTGAGCACTAAGGAGAATGAGAGCCGTTCAAGACATTTGCCACAGCTTGTTCTTCACTGCTAAATGTCCATTACTGTTGAGGAATGTTTTCAGCAGTCAACCGCTAACACTGGCCTCTGTGGAAAACGTGTGTAGAGGACAGACTCTTAAAGCTGGTTTACAAAGGGAAGGGGACGCCTGACACCGAAAAGTACAATGTTCTGCCAAAGTCTGCTCTTGCTTTATTAAAAGCTCATCGTTCCACAGAATTCCCACGTCTCCAATTAGCTGTTGAGTGAGTTTGACACGTTATCGTGTTGGCTTGCTTCCTACATGTTAGAAACAGGACAGATAGTCAAACAAAAAAGGTGTTTAAAGGATTAATTAGGCTTTTTTGGGAGCCGAGAATATTCATACCACTCCCGTGTCTGAGGTAAATGTGAAGGTACCACCAGCAACCGGCTAACTTAGCTTAGCACAAAGACTAGATGAAGGAAAACGGTTAGCATGGCTCTCTCCTTAAAGGTGAGAAGCCCACTGTTTGAATGCGTATAAGATGTAATCGTCCCTCGGCAAGACAGGGAATGAGATTACCAAAATATGTCGGCCTCTGTTCTAGTTCGTATATCTCTGAGGAGACATCAGGCAGCCTCATGAACGAATGATAATCTGCTGTGTCACCTGGCAAACAGTCCCATGCTGCATCTTCATAGTCAGGCCGACTGTGCATCGCTGCCTTTGTAAGCAGATCTGGGATCACAGGTCGTGCGTATTAAACTGTGTTCAGTGCTTCTCCGCTGCGTTGGGTTCACTGGGCAGGAATCAAAGCGGTCCGTCACGTTTGGCTTTGTTTTAGCGTGGAGTTTTTTTTCTTAACTGTTCCTTCCTCCAAAAAAACAGCTTGTGTGTACTGTATGTGAGAAGTTGTTTACATTGTGGAAACTGAACTGTTTGTTTGACAAATGTTTTGTTTTTTTAAAATAAAGAAATGACCAAATAGTCCAGCGTTAAAGCGGTTCATCCACACACAAACCATCTGAGAGGTTAGGGGCGTGGGTCTGAGGACATGAGCTCTGTGTCGGGCTTTACCTGTGGACCAATGAGTGAATCCCATCTAAAGACTAATACAAGTCTGGTTGTACATCAACACTGACGAAGGTACTGCAGGTGACCCCACCATGTCTGCAGTGCTTCCACACAACCAAGTGGGCAACTGTCATCGGCCCCTAGGGGCCCCAGAACTTTTGCAGTGTTACCTGCTGGTTCAGTACGATCACGTTGCCTCGATGCTGTAGAACTACATTATCCTCCACATCAACTGCTGTCACAAATGTGACATTACAAGTCTGAAAATTAAACAAAATGTACTTGCGTGTCACGATCCTTTGATCCTCAGGAATACTTACCAGTTGTGACTTCCACACCTGCAAAGGAAACCGTTAACGCACACTCCTGCTAATGTGGAGTGTGTCCACCCTTTTCTAAAGGCTGTTAAGCTATTGGTTAAAATGTGTTGTCCATTCGTCTTTACAGGATTAAAGCTGTATTGCACTGAAGAGGGGAGTGACATTTAAAACAATATTTTATTGTAAACATCTTCACATGCTGAGCTTATTAAAAACCTTGTTCTCGGGCAGAATGGAGGTTTTGTAAACAGGGAAACTATTGCCCCTGCTGCTCAGTTAGCAGCAAACATGGATCAGATGTGCCTAAATGTCAATAAAATGGAATTATGATCATGCAATATGACAGAGCTCCAGCTACTAAATGGACCTTGTGAGACTTCGTGAACTACGGGGCTGGAAGAGCATTTATCTTGCTTTTCTCATTATGGAGTTCAGAGGCAGATTATCATTATATCATTGTTTTTATTACTATCATTGTAATTTTTCATCATTTTGTCTTTGCACAAAAAAAAACAAATAATACATTTTGCAGGAGCTGATCACCCCTCCCAACCCCAAACCCACCACTACAGTTACAGTTTGCTCAAAACACATTTTAAATCAATGTAAATTACAGCAATGTAAAATGAAATAATGTAAATAAAATCAACCCTGAAAGAGATAATATAACAGCAACAGCCAGAATAATAATTAGAATCCAATACCCAGCACCTTAATACATGAATCAACTTTGAAAGAAAAATCTGACGTATTAAAAACTGAAAGAAAAATAACAAAAACGACAGTGTGTCATTGTGAAAGAAAGAAAAGTTAGGTACAACCAGCTGACGGGACGCAGCATTATCCTCCTTTCTCTGACCCTGCCTGTGTGTGTGTGTGTGTGTGTTTCTTCTGCTTCAACAAAATGGAGCATCAACGCAAAGCGAGAGAAAGGAAGTGACGTCTTCTGGTTTGTGGTTTTGAACGTGAACATGTGCTCTGATACGAGAACGTTTTGACTGCTTTATCTTTCTGCTTCAAGCCAGTCTGGACCGATAAGGCCTTTGAACAAAAACAACAGACACATGAAAAGAAAAGAAAAGAAAATGGCCAAAAACTTGAAGTAGCAGTAGTCGTCACCACCACTATCATCATCATCATCCTTAAATACACTGATAACTGCTGTCTGCACATGGGGGGGAGGGGTTGTGTTTAATCCGATACACTATGAGTTGTGTGTTAAAGGTGCACTACACCGAAAAGGCAGCAATGATATGATCCGACATGACCCCCCCCCCCCCCAAAAGAAAAAAAAAAACAAATCTGTACAAACCCCAAACTTTCCAACGACACAAAAAAATATATTATCAAATCAAAAGTAGAAGAAAATAATTCACCATTTGTCGATTATTGTTTTTTTTTTTTCCTCCAGTGATCTTTTATAATACACTCACACACACAAACTGTTTGTTATGTACTCCAAAGACACATTTTGTTGTGTAGCAGAGAGCGTGTGTGTGTGTGTGTGTGTGTGTGTGTGGGGGAGAAACGGGGACAACAAATGCATCGGTTCAGGGTTGACATTCTGGATATGAAGGCGTGATGCCAACCGAAGTGATACCAACATTAAGGAAAAAAATACAAATAAATCATTCAAGCATTTATGTGCTGACAACAAAAACAAACCCCAAATTTAACTCTACAATGAAAGGCAACATAAAAATCCATCAACAACCCCGTCCACGAGCCGTCCTCCCCTCCCCAGTGTCCCACATGTCCCTCTTTTCCAGTGCACAACTCTTTTTTTTTTTTTAAAAGCCATAAAAGAAGAAACTAAATAAAAAAAATAAAATAAAAAAGTACGGACTTGAAGACACGTTGAAGCCCGTACGGTCGACGACGTCATCAAGTCTGACTGGACTCCTCAGACTTGATGGTGTGAGAGGAGAGGGAGGGAAAAAAAGGGAGTGAATAGGCGAACAAGATGGATGTGTTTGTGCTGAGTTCAGTTTGAAATTAGATGGAGAGAGGGTGCTGAAGAGTGAGTGGGTGAGGAGGAGGAGGGAGGTGGTGGTGGGAGGATGGATCAGGTGGATTGTTAAAAGTTCCTTTTTGTGTGGGAGGGGAGGTTTGGGTGGGCGAGTGGAGAGGGTCCTTCAACCAACAGCAGCAGTCAAAAATCCATCAATCTGTAGGTGTGTGTGTGTGTGAGAGAGAGAGACAGTGGGCTTCAGCAACCAAAGTCCTGGCTCAGTTGGAGTCCATTACGTGTTGGAGGAGGATCAGAACAAATTCAATCAGAACTCCTTTTTGAGTTTCCAGCAAAATAAGGCTCCGAACTTCCTGTCACTCATTGCCACGTGTTAAGCGATTCAGAGAGAAAGTAGAATTTTGTTTTTCCAGCAATTCCTCCACCCTTTTTATCCTCCATCCATCCCCAATTCTTTACCCGGGCCCCCCCCCCCACCCATCCCAAAAAAAAAAAAGAGAGACCTGGCAGCAGGACCGTTCAGACAAACTGAATAAATAGCAGGAAGAAGGGACAGGAGTGGTCAGAGCGATCAAAAGTGTGACTACTAAAAAACAGAGAGAGCAGTTCGAACATGCAGAAGAGTGGAACGTCTAAGTAGAACGTGAGAAAAAAAACAAAAACCCAGCAGGGAAGAGAGAAGACCTCGGTCTATAAGTACTTCACAACTCAGAGGAAATCAACTCAGAGCTTCTAAAGGCGGGGCCTCGGGAACTTAAGGAACAAAACTCCTAGAAAAGAAACGGTTCCTAGTCTCAGAGAAGCAATAGCCCTACTTCAGACCTCTGTCCACATAATCGTGTTATGTTTTTTAAAGTGATCCCCACCCTTTAGCTTACTTCCACACTGCCCCCCCCCCCACACACACACACACCTCGCTTACATCCTCATCCCCACTATCGCCTCCCACCTCCACGCTTTAATCTCATCCCTCCCCGCGGCTCCTCCGCACTCACAGTTTGAGCTCGTTGGCGATCTTTGAGGCAATGTTCTTGAAGGCGATGGACGTGCCCGAGATCCGCTTGAAGCGCACGCCGTTGAGGGAGAGCCGCGGCAGCTTGCACACCTCCATCTCCCACTGGACGAAGTCGTCGCGCGCCGGGTTGCCCGACACGCACAGCAGCATGTAGCGCTCGCGCATCTCGTACTCGCAGCTGTTGGAGTCGAGGACCTTGCGGATCTCGCGCATCATCTCCATGGGCTCCATGGACGACGTGGTCTTCATGGACCAGGTGAAGCGGAGCGAGCGCGGCTTGGTCGGGTCCTTCTGGCCGCCGATGGCCGGAGGGGTGCCGGTGCCGCCTGAGAGGAAGGGGGGGGGGGGGGGGGGGGGGGGGGGAAGAGAGAAAGGAAACTTCTGTCACTGACGAAGAGGTTGTGGAAAGATGGAAGATCCCGTCTGCTAAAACTGTGACTAATGAGCGTTGTCACCATCAATGCATCTCTCAGTTGTTCCATAAAGTTGGAGGACTCTTGAGAGCCGCTATGAGGACCCTCCTCTGGACATAAACACTGCCCGTGACTGTAGAAATAAACATACCGGTGTTAACAGATCCTGGTGAGGAGTTGTTCTCGTCGTTGTTGGAGGAAGAGGAGAGAACGCCACCTGACGTCTTCTCCGACTTGTCCACCGTGCTGCTCAGCATCGACCTGGGTGAGGGATGGGAGGGTGAGGAAGAGGAGGAGAGAGGCGGGGAGGAAGAGGGTGGTGAGGATAAGGAAAAGAGAGAAGAAAAGAAAAGAAGTGTGAGAATTGAGAGAATTATTTAAAAAGCAGAGACAAAAAGGGGAGGAGGAGGAGGAGGAGGGAGAAATGGAGGGATGATCGAGAGGAAGAGGGAGATGATGAGGTCATGAAAATGAATGGAGACAAAAAAAAGCAAAAAAATAAATTTAAGTACCCGTGTGTGTTTGTGTGCGCATATCTCTCCGATGTAGATTCACATCTGTGCGTGTGACACGGTGAATTTAAAGTCCGCTTGCACACAAACACACATTTGGGTACTTGAACTCTGATTAGCCCCTCACACACACACACACAGACACACACACATGCAGGTCAACCTCCACACCGGCACGCTGACTCTCGGGGATGCTACCATTCACCGCTGATCTCCCGTCCCGATTGGTTAAGCCGTTATATCACCATCACCAACCAATTACACTCCCCCCCCCACCTCCCCCACACCTCTCCCAGCCATTCACAACAAGCTCAGAGATCATCTACTGATTGGCTCCAGTCTACTGATCGGCAGGCGGGGTTTGTTTTTTTGGTAGAGTCTGGGGGGGTTTTAGGGTTTTTTTCGGGCTCTGTATCTCACCTGCTCCCCTCATCCCGACCCTCTCCCTCATACGGACTCCTCGAGAAAAATCAACACAAGTTTAGTCTTTTTGAGGGCTAAGAAGCCAACAACTGGACTCTTACACAGATAGAGGGAGAACAAAAATCAGCCGGCTGAACACCGTCGCGCTGCCCGCCGTGCCCGCCTGAATGTTCCAATCCAACCGAATATCTCATTTGCACTCCACCGACTGTTTAAAATTTAAGTCCAGAGCCACTTGGAGGACTCTGCGGCCCACAATGCACCTCCCAAATGCCGGTCCACTGTGAGTGACAAGCACTGTGTCGCAGCTCCTCAATGAGGAGACGTCACAAGATGGGTTGAAAAGAGGAGTCAAAAGGAGGCATTCATAAATTCATGTCTCAGCGTTTGTATGTTAAGTCATTTTTAGTAACGACCCGTTTCAATGTTTTAAACATAACAGTCACTTGTGTTGTACCAAGGATCAGTTGCTATTTACAGAGAGCTTGTGTAAGCCGCTGCGGGATGGATCAAAAAGTCATGAAAATGTAATTTGATAATCAGAATCGAACTATTTCCAACCAGGAACAGAATGGGATGGCTTGCAATAGATTTGATTGCAACAGAATGAAATGATGGGAATGCGATGTAATACGGAATGATCCGGAACGGCTTGGGAATGGAATGTGAGATGGAACGACTCGGACCGGGACGGAATGGTTTGGAACAGAACGGTCGGCACAGTGAGGGCGAGTCGTGCGGTGCGGCTAAAAAAGGAGGTTAGGCTCATTGTTGACCCCGGGCACTGCATTTAAAAACCTCTATTAGTAACATTGGACCTACACACAGGACTGTTTAACAATCCTGTACAACACACATGTAACACACACATGTTCTCTCTCATACCAGCAGACAAGACAAACGAAACAAACGTAACAGAGAAACACAAAGACACATGCAGACGATGGAAGGAAAGAGACACACACACACATGACAAATTCAACAGTTTATGGTCTGAAATTCATTCGGTTGTGGGAAAGACAACATTTTCTGTTTTGCCCCATTTAAAAACATCATGTATAGTACACCTTCTGCAACAGAAATATGGTTAAAAATAGAGCACATGGGAAATGACAAGTGGAAAACAGTTACACAAGGATTCCCTAAATAATAAAAGGTGAATTGGTGAACAATGTAAAATTAAGTAATTTGTGCCATTCTGCATGCTCTGTATGATTCAGCTAAATATGAGGGGATGCAAAATGGCTCCCAAAGGAGGGGAACTACGGCGTCAAAGGGCTGATAAGATGATTAGATACTTCCTCTGCCCGCTACATAGACCGCACTGTAAATGCATGCAGCCATTCATATGCTCATAAACATAGTCACCCATCTGTCACAAATGTATACAGATGTATATTTTTGAGGCAGATTCATTATTTCTCCCTCTCATATTTCAAATGTAGTCACTGATGAGAAAGGCTTCAGTATTACAACTTGTAACCAGCAGGTGGAGCAACGGTCCGGATCACAAGGAGAAGTGCTCCACCTGCTGGTGAACAGCAGACAACACACTCTAAAGCAAGTGTGTGTGTGCATACATCAATGTAAGTGTGTCATGTATTCATCTGCATGTGAGACAAGATGTGTGCTCATGTTCAGGTTTGTGTGCCTCTGTGCAAATGTGCATGAAGTGTCTTCTGTGTGTGTGTGTGTGTGTCCACAGCATAAAAGGTATTTTCCAGCCAGAGTAGGTCAAAGCCATCCAGTTCTGTTGCTGCTGCTGTTAGAGAGCCAGTGCCAGAGTGAAAACAGAGCGACGAAAGAAAGGAAGAGTGCAGCCTCCAGAAAAAGAGTGCAGCCTGAGAAACACTGCAGCTCCGTCCCTCCCGGGTCCTCCTCCTCCTCCTCCTCCTCCTCCTCCTCCATCATCACAACTACCAACTACAGCCACGGACTTCTTATTATAAATCACTTCCCCTAGTGGGGATCGTCACAAACTTGCATCACGAAACTAGACACGCGTCTCCGGTCTCCAGCTTGATTTTAGTGACCGAAGCGATGAACGCAGAGGTTTGGATGAGTGGTAGTTTGGTAGGTGGCGTTAGCTGGGATGATGGTTAGCGACGTTAAACAATCCTGGGTTGAATGACACGGCTTATAACAGCGTAATAATCTGAAATCTCCTATCTTCTTTTCTCTCTCATGTGCTTACGGATTTGGATTTTCTATTAACCTCAAAAGAGGCACAACATTACCTGCGTCAGAAGCTAAGAAAGGGTTGAGGGTAGAAAGGGAATAGTTTGATCTATTGCAACATCAAGACTCGACCTGAATCTGGGACGCTACCAGGGGATAAGCACTCACATACACACACATACGCACGATACCTGGTGAATATGAGGAATATGCATGAGGAGGCATGAGGAGGAGGAGGTGGGTGGGAGGGACGATGTAGGGACAAAGAGGAAGAGGGGTGAGGTGTTATTGTGCCGCGTGATGATGGGGTGAGTGAGTTAAGTGAGTGGGTGAGGGCGAAGTTAGTCAAAATGAAATAAATTAAAATATGGGCCAAAACACGGCACGCAACAACCAGAAGGCTCAACAAAAAAGGAGGCCAACCACAGAAAAAATAAGAGAAAAGATGAGGCTCAAGATGTCAACAAAAAGCTGCACGAAACACCAACAGGGGGAGGAAATATATATATATATATATATATATGTAAAATATATATGAAGTAGAGAATATACGTATATATATCAAAAGGGGTTATATTTAACGTTGGGGGTGTTGCCTACCTTCTCGGAAACCTGAACGAGAGATTTCTACAAAAACAAAAGAGGGATAAAGAAAGAAAGAGAAACAAACGTATATATAAAAACATATAGATTCAGAGCTTTCCTGCAGAAGACAAAGCTGCCCTCTGAGCAGCAAACTTCAAAGCACACTGTCCAACAGGAACCAGGCTGAAGCAGCAAGCACAACCAACATTACATAACCAAAAGGAATAACACAAAATCAGTGTTGAAATGTGAAATCACTGGTGTGAACAGACAATATTAAAACACACAACAGAACACCTTAGGAGGGATTTAATGAGCGGTGTGGAAAAACTATTCCATTAAGAGAACTAGTTTGAACACATCCCCCCCCCCCCCCCCCCTCCCCCCAACAGCAGTCCTGGGTGATCCTGAAAAGAAGTGCTTGTGAGGTGAAAAGTTCAAATGTGACAAAGGTAGTGAAAACCACCTCCTATACACAGACAAAGACACATTTCAAATGGAAACGACAGGTTAAGCAACAACGTAATCTCAAATACACAATGAGGAACTTAATCTAGCGCGTACACACACGTACACCGGAGAAGCGTCACTCTCCAGATCGAGCAGGAAAATGCAGTGGTGAGGTTATATGATACGTTAATAAAACACATAGCTTTAGTGTATATAAATATATATGTGTGTGTGTGGTCAAACTGTACAACTGCAACACAATCTCTCTGTCTCCACCGCCTCTACTTCCTACAAGCACGGCAAGTTGTGTGTGTGTGTGTGTCAAGGTGTCCCCACTAGCGGTATTTATAGTTGAGGGAAAAGTGATATCTCCGGTGTAACCATGGATACTGTCGCCACGGAGCTACAGTATCTCTGAGTGGGAGGGCTAGAGAGAAGATGTGCCTCTACCTCCGCTTCACTCACTCACACACACACACACACACACACACACACACACACACACACACACACACACACACACACACACACACACACACACACACACACACACACACACACACACACACACACACACACACACACACACACACACACACACACACACACACACACACACATTGATCGTCCTCGATTTCTGTCGTGTTTGAAGCTAAAACGTCCAGAAACACAAGCAGACACTCTTTCACCCACACACTTCATATTGACCCTCTAGAGCTGCAGCGATGAGGAACATCTGAACCTCACCTGCTCGCTCAGCTGTTCAGTATTTCATTGCTCACTTGGCCCTTCCGCTCTCAGCCTGGCTCTTTCCTGCCACCTTTAAACCTTCACTTCCTGTCCCCTCCTCTCCTCTCCTCTCCTCTCCGTCTTCCATTCCTCTCATTGTAACACGTCAGCCTCGCTGCTCCTGCGTACGTCTCCACTGCAGTCTTTTACTTTTCCTCTCACTCGGACTCAGCTGCGTACAGACGTCATCACCCTTCATACATGAACTGGATCAAACATTATCTGAGCCTGGAACTAGTAGAAACCAATGGAGACTGTATTGAAAGAGTTGGTTAATACTACATTACTCAGGTTTTTATAACCACAGTGTACACAGAGAAGCTACAACACTGATTCCACTTCCAGAGACAATTACAAAAAATGAAATAGAAGTTCAGCATTGATTACAATTAGGTTCCCATAAAAGTAGTTTTCGTGCTGCAACCTGCAGTGGAGGACGGAGACGAAAACTGGGCCAGACGTGGAACCAAAACCAAAATTACTCCTCAGTCACCACCGCTCCAAAACAAAATTATAGAGGAGACGCAGCTGTTGCCTTCCTCCCTTCCTCTCCCCTCTTTCTACTCTCAGCAGAGTTACAGATCAGCACAAGTTTAGTGATAGGGATGAGAGGAGACCCAGTGATGACATGGACGTACGCTGCGTTGTTCTCCAGAGGAAACGAGCACATGAAATGACTCGTAACGTAAACCTAGCAATTTTCTCTATGAAGCTCAGACCTCAATACTCAGAAAAAGCATCAAACTGTACTTGTGCTGTAGAGTAGCTGGATAATAAATAGAACAGCTGCTACCACGACGGCTCTGCATTTACTGAGCTACAAACCTTCTTCCTCTGCCACATGTCCTCTCCTGTCCTGCCTGTCTTGCTACTACTTCTCAGGTTACAATCTTAAACTTTTAACCCTTCCCATTGTCTCACGCTCCCGCGTCTCGTTTCTGCCACTCACCTGCGTACAAACTTGGACGTGAACTTGCTGAAAATCCCCGTGGCGCCGTGCGTCCTCCGGGCCTGGCTGTTGCCGTGCGACAGTGACGGGGACGCGGGCCCGCCGGGGTAGGCGGAGCCCTGCTGGTCCCGGGCACCCCGCTGCTGGCCCGCGTGGAATGTGCTGCGGATGCCCACCCCTCGGGAGAAGTTGGTACGGTCCGACGCGGCAGCGCTGCTGATGTTGTGGGCAGATGGGGAGGCACCGGGCGCCCGCTGAGTCGGGGCGCTATAGGAGGAGGAGTGGGGAGAGAGAGAGAGGAGGAAAATGGAGCGAGGGATGGTGAAGAAAAGGTGAGACAGAAGGAGGGGAGGGTGCAGAAGAGCAGAGGGGTCGGATGTGGAGAAGAAGAAGAAAGGAGGTGTGAAAAGATTGGAGGGGGGATTGGGAAGAGGTTGGAAGGTGTGATGACAGAAGAGGAGGTGCAAATGTAGAAGAATTTCACAGGAGACAAGAGAAGAGAAAGCAGGAAATAAAGACGTATGAAAGAGGAAGAGTGGGGAGAATGGAATGAACAAAGTGAGGTGTAGGATGAAAAGTAGAAAGAATAGGAAGAAGAAAGGTATAAAAGAGGGGATGGGAGTGTAGAGGAGGGGGAGAGGGACAAACAGTTAGACCAGGAGAGGAAAATCATTTCCTTCTGATGTGCTACTTACCTCAGTGTAAGATCTTACAAGTATCTGTCTGTTCAATGTCTGCTCGCCCTGATGTTTCAGATAATCCAGTCAATAAAATCACATAAGGTCACTGACACACACACACGCAGATACACAGTTAATCCTCTTTACTTGGACCTTAGGGCAAAGCATCACTAACCTCCAGCTATCCCCTCTCTCTCACACACACACACACACACACACACACACACACACACACACACACACACACACACACACACACACACACACACACACACACACACACACACACACACACACACACACACACACACACACACACACACACACACACACACTTTACTGAGTTAAAGGTTTGCATTTGCTTTGTAATGTGTGTGTGTGCATCTTCCACGCCAGCGTGTAGCAGCAGTACACCTGCAGCAGACGGCCAACACAACAAACAGAAATGGCAAAAGCACACACTGAAAGATAAGAAAAGGAAAATACAGTAAAAATAAAAAATAAAAAATAGCATGTAATAAACACATGAAGTGGAATACGTAGAAAAGTGAATACAAAAGGACCGTCCGCTGTAGAGGGCTGCAATGGGACTGGGACACCACATAACAAATGTGGGTCGTCAACATTATCATCGCCTGACAAAATGTTATATGTGAAAATAGGAAAGGCTGTAATTACTAGAATTAAGCATTAAAACCAATCAGCCAGAACATTCAGTTTCAGTTCATTTTATGTCTCTCACTTGTACAATTCAATTTCAATCGCTCTCTTCTTACACTGGAAATTTAGTCTGTAGCAGAATTATTTTTACCGATCAAGAAGGCGGGGCATCTTTTAAAGATGGGTAGCTGAATAACTGCATCGTCGGTTATTATGTGCCATTTGTCCCTGAGGGATGAGCTTAGGGTTGAACGGTGTATCTGCTGGAGCACGCAGGTCAGAGGTCATCTGAGTGAGGGATTGAAAAAGCAGTCCCATGCTGACCTCTTAACGCACTCAACACGACACAGAAGAAAGAGCGAGTCGTGAACAGCTTCAAACACATCCTTTGAGTTGATGTGGATGTGTTGAAGTTGTGCACCGAAGACGAGATGCACAACGACACAGCTCTTCTATGCATACGGGTTTAGTGGGGACCTCTGTGACATATTATCGTTATGAAGAGGACTGTTGACTGGGAAGGACTACATGTTGCAAAGAGGAATAATATAATATCTTCTTTGTCTCATCATATGGAAGTATTCCATAGTCACTAAAGGAAAAAGAGCAGGAACAGGTGTGTTAGAAGGCGGTGTGGCGTGAGGTGGATGCACGCTTTCTGTATTCATGGTGCAGCTGGTGATGATTTTCATGCTCGGCGTACTTGATTTGCGGATAGTAGACTGCACCTCTACGTTATACAAATGTGGAGCTGCCTGTGTTCATTACGGTACATCACGAATACTCAAAGCAGGTTTGTTTAAAATAATGGAAATTCATGAGAATGGGATTCGGAACTTTTTTTCGAGAGTGGGACATGCTGGATAAAAAAACAAAACAAACAGGAATGGGTGGGACTTTCGGGGCACAGGCTATGTACTGAGAAAAAAAAGGGGCCTATTCCTCACTTAGGGTACAGTCTATGTGTTGGAGCGGTACCTTCTCTCCAGCGTTCCCAACCAGGTTCTGAACAGCCCAAGCTCACAGCTGAACGACGCATGCAACAGAACAAGACTTCAACATGGAGCAGACAAAAGCACATACAGCCAGAGGTCCACCTTGACATTTTAGCCTGACATTTGGGGTGGGGGGCGGGGCTTCACAAGAGTCTAGTTGTCTAGTGACTAGACAAAAAAAGAATGTGTGTGTGTGTGTGGTGGGGGGGTCTCTGAGGTGGAAGTGAAATGCCACTTGCAAGTATTTAAGGTGGCAGAAGAACATATTTAAAGACCTACCACCACATATTGTGACACGTGGCTGAATATCAAAGTAGCCCATGAAGCCATCAAGCGGGCGAGCTACACAACAAAGCAACACAACAAAGCACACACTCACAAGTGGAGCAGACAGCAAAGACACACAATGACCAACGAGACACAGTTAGGTCATCGCTCCTTTTCTTTCATTCACGGAGACGTGCAGCAGTGAAGGCAACGCTGACGAGATGAAGACGGGGTTCTCCCAGGCAACCTGTTAACTGAAGTGGCTCTACGTAACAGACTGAGGCTGTATGAGAGAGCACTTGCTAGCTGTGGGAACCTTAAAAAGGGACTCCACTTCTTTACACAGGACGGAAAATCACTTGTGCGAGCCAGGGAAAATCCTTTTGTCGACAAACGCAACATGTCAGATTAGTCAGTCATTGAAGAATGTTTTTGTTTTTGACGTTGTAACTGCAAATATTACAACGTCTGTCCCTTGGTTGGTAAGCTACAGCTAACAGATCTCGTCTGTTAACATTGTGCCCCTGATGGCTTAGAAGCTAAAAGAGGAATTTTATCTTTAAAGACTTTTCTCGTTCTTTTCGTCCCTTTAATAACATAACATGACCAGTAAATTAGGTTTTACTTTGACAGCCAATAACCAAGCCTTTATAAAGGTCTGGTCTGTTTATTAGCTATTGACACCCCTGCGTGTGGAAACCTGATCCCCGCTGGTCCATAGATATCTCTTCTCTGAATTTGTCTGTTTCTTTCCTGTCAGAGGTACAGCACAGTGAAGAACGTGCTCGTCTTGTTCTCAAGCTCCGGTCGCTCAGTTATGGCCCACTGGGTAGTGGGAGGCTCGAGACCGACTGATTGGCCGAGACAAGAGCCGTCAACATCTCCACACTGAGCTGAGCTTGAATCTACTTCCTGTCTGTTGCTAAGTAACTGTTGAGTCCATGACGGCTGGTCTCAGCAATGCTGCTCTCAACGGTCTCATGCTGTAAAAGGAAAATATATACATAGATAGATACAGGGGCTAGGAGATTTCTCTAAATAGTTTTTATTGATATAATAATATGTGAGGTTATGAAGGCCTTATACACCTGACATGCAGTTGAAAAGGTAATCAAAAAAACAATAGTAATCCCTTTAATCTCGCAGTGATGGAAGACCAATCATTTACCCTTTCTTCATCTCTACTTCTTCATTTTTGTCCATCGAGTTCTTGCGGAAAGGGTGATCTGTGCTGAGTAAAGTGGTACGTGCTGAAAGGGGCTGTGAACATGTGTCCGTGAGTGAGAGAGAGTGAGAGAGTGAGTGAGAGACTTGCCTGGGCCGTGGTGCGTGCAGGTCAGAGGGGCATGGATGATTGGAGGAGGACAGGGACTTGTGGTGGCGGATACGCGAGGAGGACGAGGTGGAGGAGGAGAGGACGGCAGCGGCCGAGGCAGTGGAGGCGCGGGAGCCTGGCATGTTTAGGCTGGGAGGAGGGGGGAGGAACAGGAGGAGTGCCCCGCCCAACGCACGCACACACACACACACATATGCAGACAAACCGAAAAACGTGACAGACGCAGGACAAACACACATCACACAATCAGACGTACACGCACATTCACAAACACCGGGCGGGGTTTGTGTGTGGATGGGCAGGGTGGGGGGTGGGTGGGGGTGAGGTGGAGCATGGTTAGAAGCAGCACTTATCAAACACGGTAAGGGGGAGAGGGAGGGAGGGAAGAGCGGAGGAAGTAGAGACAAAAAAGAGACAGAAAACACAGCAAAAGGACTCGAACAAAGAGGAAAAGTTGGTCTTTTTTGCCGCTAACGTTGCATCATCGTGGTTTCACAAAAACAACAATCACAAACCACGAGTCAAAGGCTTACTGTGTTCCTTTGTCTTTTCATGTGAGATCCACACGAGCACAAAAGACCAACTTTAACACACACTTTGGCTCGAAAGACTGAAAACACACTCGAGACAGACTGTGGACAACGTCAGGTTCCTCACAAATCACCACATAAAGACTTCAGACAGCCCAGTGTTTCACTAGTCCTCCTCAGCAGCTTTAAATATCTGAAAAGATATATTATCAACACAGTTTGAGGTGTAAAACTAACATATTTCTTACGAACCCCTTTCACTGTGTGAATAGTTATCTTTAAATCCTTGCTGCTTCTTTCTCTGTTTGTCATCTTTGTAAGAATTGTTCTCTACAAATAAAGTTGTATTATATTGTGTATACAACATAAAGCTTTGCTGTTTTTTTTTTTTGTTCAATCACTTCATCAAGAAAATGATCTGCAGATGAATCAATCTGAAAGGTGGTCTTAAACTGCAACACAAGACATACAGTCAAAATCTGAATTCAAACCATTTAGCGTCTGGTTTTTCTCAGGAGACAACGGGCATGTTAGGATGCCGAGCTTCTCCGCGATGACACGTAGATGTTTGTGAGCTGCACTCACTGTCCTGCTGTGATATAATCACTCTGACCTCCGACCTCTGCGTTTTATGGATGTAACCCGTCTCGTGACTTCTTCTGCCTGTCAAGTCCCTCACTTTCCCTCTCCAGTCCCTTCCTCTTCTTTTCTACTGCCAACAATCTAAACTAATATCCGTAACAAAGAAGAGCTTATTGAGTTACTTAAGCAAAGAACGCCAGCTGTTTCCTAATCAGCAAGGTTGCTACAGGCTACAAAGCTCTGCACATTACTGACAGCTCCAACTTGACTTTGTCCACACACAGAGACGGCGACACAGTAAGAGACGGGGGAGAGTGGAACCAGAGGGAGGGAGATGGATGAAGAGAGAGACATTTATAGAGATCAACCAAACAGCTGTTAATTACACAGAAAACAAACACATAGCTGAGAGAAACGCACGCTGTTTCTGACAGATTAGTACGGCTGGTGATGGAAAAAAAACAGCATTTACTGGACGACCCGGTGTGTGGCAAGAGTTAGAGCATGTGTGACATGTATGTTTAAGCTTGTGTGTGTGCAGCCTCAGTGTGTGTGTGTGTGTAGATATTCTTGTGTATGTGTAAGCCTATTAAGAGGCAAGTACAGAGACCATATAGAGCCGGTAAGAGTTAATATTCCATCACAAGTCTTCCTAATCACCTTAGAGAGAGAGCGAGGGGAGAGAGAAAGAAAGATTAATATAAAGACAAGAAGGAAAGAAGGAAGCTAGGAGGGAGAAAAAAAAAAAAAAAAGGAGTTGCCAAGAAAATGTGAGTGACTTAAAATCCAGAGGGACGAGAGCTCAGACGCAGATAAAAGAACACCAAACGAAGAACATTAGAAAAACACAGAAAGGGAAAAAAGGAAGATTGGGGATCGGGAGGGGGTCTAACAAGTATAAAAGCCAAAAACTTCAAAGCATTAATGATGGATCAAATAAAGTAACTTCAAAATCAAAGCAGATGACAACCACTAAGTTAGCAAAGCTAATAGAACCACAGTGCTAAAAAACACACACCCACCCAATGCTGTCTCAAATGACCACATCGTCACTGTGCAGTGCTCAGTATGAAGGACGATGACAAAAGGGAAGAACGACTTATCAGACTGACCGGCCTGAATGTGGACTCAATAATATTTAATGTTGTGAGTCGTGCACTATGTTGGAAAACTCAGGGGTCATTTGAGACTGATTCATGAATAGGTAATAAAGCAGTAATGACAATGAAGACTGCGTGGTAGCAGGGATTATGCTTTGGCTTAATGTTTAATGCTCGTGAAGAAGCACACAAAGCATATGGCTGGTTAGGCATGAGCGATGTGGGTGTAAGTGTGGACGCTTACGAGGCGTATTCAGCGCCAGCGGCCGACGATCCCGTCCATCAAACTCGAGGACTAACGACGTATCGCGTAAATGTGGGTTTTTAATGGCCTAAAGTGAGGAGGGAAGACTCCGCAATAAAGCAACTCCAAAATGGACAACACGTCTTTGTCCATTGTTGAGTTGTTTAAATTTAGGAAGTATGAAATGAGAAAGGGGAAAAGGGAGTCACTCTTTGACATTTCCCAATACAATTAAAGACGGGTGAAAAAGAGGGGGAGCTTGAGCTATAGCTAAATCCAATGGTAGACTTCATGTCACTTGTTGTACTGTATTAATGCTTTTTACTACTAAAATATTATTTCCTTTTTGGTCTTTTGTTTTTTTTATACCTTCTAAAACCTCTAACCGTCTATCCTTGATTTGACTTCGAGCATAAACGTTGATTAAACTACAAGTTTGTGGAAGTCAAAGTTCATTAAAAAAAAAGAATATTTCACTAAAGGAACAGAAAGAAGGACAAGAGTTTAAAGGACAAATGAGGTCTCCGTGTGTCAGCATATGTCAACCTGTGTGTGTGTGTCCATCGAACCCGGCCTCGGCTCTGACTGGCCGTCCTCCATCAGACCATCATGGGTAATCTGTAATCTACTGGAGGTTTGTCCTAAATTCTCAAGGGAGCCTGGTTTCCTTGTCCAGGAGGGCTCACCCCAGCCCCGGGGTAAAGCTGCGGGCCCTCCCTGAGCCAGCTGGCAGAGCTCTGGAGAGCACCAGCCAAGGCCTGGGATCCAGTCACTGAGACAGCTGTGGGACCGCTTCATTCACAAACCATGGAGAGTGTGTTTATATTATGTGTGTGCTAGCGAGGAAGCAGGGTTGCCTCACTGCAACTACTTGAGTTGCTGATGACAAGAGAGAAAGAGTGTGTGTGTGTGTGTGTGTGTGTGTGTGTGAAAGCGGTTGTATGTAACTGTAGTTGCCCATCTTTTTACAAACATCTCCATTGTATGTATATATATATATATATATATATATATATATATATATATATGCGTGTGTGTACCTGTCCTTGCCGTTCTGGATGCCCTGACCCAACGTGGCTCTCTCCGTCAGAGGAGAGTTCCGACTGCGACCAGTACCGGTGGACAGGATGCTATTCTGAGGGGAGAGGGGCACAAAATAAGAAGAATGTTAGAAACATGGAAATGTTCCAGACTGAGGACGGTTAGCAGCGGTCAGAGGACGGAGAAATGACATTGGAGGTGACCAATTATTACTTTAACAGCCTCGAGCAAGCTTCCCGATCAGCACGGACAAGTGACCTTAATTGCCTGAACATTAATTAAGTCTTCACTGCACAATCACGCAGTGACAAATCCAATTCATTTCCCCCCAGTATTATTTTGGGGGAATTGTCATTTACAGGCCCTGCGCTCCCACACAGGTGTTTTCCATCACTCCGCCTCACACACAAGCCATCCGCTCAGAATGAGGTTGGGTGGAGCTATCTGGCTATTACACAATATCCGCAAAGTCCACATACTAGGTCATAAAAATGATATAAGTCGAAGATGACCCGCCCTAACAGGGTGCGACTGAATTAACAGTAGAGTGACAGAGATGTCAATCAAAAACAGCCTGCACACGCCCACATAGTCCTGAGAGGAGGCCTCGTCGGGTCGTGTTAAATGAAAACAGTGCAGGAGAACCGGGGAGACGGGACTTTAAATTTCACGTGGCATTCTACACACAATCTGCGTTTCAAATTATTTTGTTGGCTGACATTGTTGAGGACGTTATAATACAGCCTTAAGGGTTCTTAAAGTGGTGCCTAATAAGGGGGTGACAGAGCTGGGTGGTACTGAGCGATTACAAAAAAGGCATTTTCACAGAAGACATTTTGGCATGTCACTGTAGGAAAAAGCCCAGGTGCAAATAAGAAATTGAATGATGGTTGAATTCCAATTAGCTGCTTCAGTGTCAGGTTCCTCGTGGATGCTGAGCTCACGGTCACACTGTTATGTCTTACTGGGACGTCTAAATACAGGAATAATTGACGCTACTACCTGGGCTTTTTTGTTACTATGACAAGTCAAAGTGTCTGCTGTGAAAAAGAGACCAATAGTTTCTCAACAATGTTTTTTGGGTGTGTATAATTAGTGCACTTCAGCTAGACAAATATAATGAGTCCAGAAATTGACATCCCGTAACTATAATGTGGTTGTGAGACAAAGAAAAACCCAGTCAGATAGCATAAACATCACCAAGCATAACCGTGAACATGATGCACACTTCTACTGTCTTACACTATGAAGACCATCATAGTTATATGGGCATGCATTTCAATTAGTTTAATTTGTAACGAGCATCTGTTTTGATCTTTGGACCACAGATTAAGATAACATACGGCTGAACTTAACTTACACTAAAGACTTTCCGAATAAAAACTAGCTTTCAAATTTCTCTAGAATTTCCCAGCAGATGTTTTCCTATCAACCCACATTTGGACAAAGTTGCTCATGGTGGTTCCCTCTAATTGCAGTGTGTATTTAGTTTGTCTTTGTGGCTTTGTGTGTCTGTATTTGGTAATGACGGCGATGATGCTCTAATGTACTTTTTCATAGAAACTTTCGAGTGTTGCAAATGTCGTGTAAGCAGCGTGGGTGTGTGGTCTCACGGTGGAGGGCGTGGCGCTCTTCTTGCGGTCAGAGGGGACCAGAGGACTGGCCGGCACCTTGGTAGTGGAGCTGCCTGACGAACCTTTCCTCCCAGAATCCTCTCCTGCTGTCCGGTTGTCCCCCCTCTTAGAGTAGGATGAGCCTAGAAAAAGACAGAGTGGGAGTGTATTAGAAAGGCCGTCACTTGCTGCGCTGTAGCCCGAGACATCTTCCGTCTTATCCCCATCCGGATAACAACCTCTGAATACCTTTATTCAATTATTTACTCCACCTGCTTCAGTGTGGCAGGACTGGAGACCATCCCAGTGTGCACCAAGATTGAAAACATATGATTCAATTTAAAAAGGTGTAAAAAAATAGCTTTGTACGATCCGTCCACTTCTCGTAACCCTCTCTGACACACACACACACACACACACACACACACACACACACACACACACACACACACACACACACACACACACACACACACACACACACACACACACACACACACACACACACACACACACACACACACACACACACACACACAACTCACCGTGGTCGGTGGCTCTGCGGTTCTGAGGCTTCTGGTTGGACGACACACTGCGCTGCACCTGAGAGAGACAAAGTGGACGTGCAGGTCAGTGTGGTATTTTACATGTCAGAGCTGTTGATCCATTCACACGGGAAAGCTACAACACTGCCGGTTGCGTTGGTTCACCTGTATCTGTATGTAGGTCAACAGTCTAAAACCTCAAAATGAGCTACACCAGAGAAGACCCCCAAAGTGTCACTCGTGTCACTGGCTGGAGTTGGGAGACCTCGTTATGTTTTAGCAGAAGACATTATGTGTTGTCATTGTACCTTGTGAGGCGGGGAGGGGGCGTTTATGTTGCTTACATCAGATCCAGGCCGGGGCTTGATGCCACTTTCATCCAGCTGAGGGGGAAGAAAGAAAAACATGGAAATTTGGATACGAGTATCGGGAGGAGACGCAGAGAGACTGTGGTGAGGATACAGCAAACACAAAGGACTAAAAATAGAGCTTTAAAAAAAAGCATAAATATATATAAAATTCAGAGATGAGAGCAAATTGTTTGTTCTGATGATAAAAGTGAAGCGCTACATTTTCTTGTACACATTGATGAACTCACAAGAGCTGATTTGTTTGACAGTTTTCTGTTTAACATCAGTGCAACTGCAGCTAGGAGAGCTCTGACAAACCAAGACTAACTGGCCTGGTACGATGTAAAATAAAGGCGTGTAGGTGTGAGGAAGAAACCGTGTACCTCAGAGTTCCTATAGTCCAGTAGCAGATACGCAGCCATCACATCATTGTACTTCTGGTTCACCAGCGAGTCCTGGATCTCCTCCTGAGAGAATCCCATCGTCAGCATGATGTCTGCACACACAAAAGCATAATTAGAATTCCTGCAGGTCCATAACTCTCCTGAAGATGAATGTGTGTGAGAGGAGAAAAAAAACATATTAATAATAAATACTTATTTTGGTGTGTTTCTGTTACTACCTGTCCTCCTGGGGTCTTTATAATCTGGCTGGGGTTCGATGTAGGGTTTGAGTTCTTCCTCCTCGTGCCCCACATTCATCCACCGGTCCCGCATTATCTGCTGCTGGGAGGAAGCCAACACAGACGAAGGGAGAGGGGAGAAATGAGATTTCAAATGCAACAGACGGGGCAAAGAGCAAAGGTTACGGAGCCAAAGAGGAGAGGAGAAAGAAGACGGAAGAGATTCGTTCAAAAGAGTCACCTCGAGACAAATCGGTGAACAATGGAAGGGATGCAGAAGTCCGATAAACTTGATGAGTTGATTTGACGTTATTCATCCGTTTGCTCCACTAATCTTAATAATTATTGAGTAATCAGCGGGGTAAAAACTGAAGGGGAATACTGAACCATATCAATCTGTTGCTTAGAAATGTAGAGAAACTTTAGGGTAGGTGTAAATGAAATAGTCACAGGACTAAATTCCAACACTAAAGCTAGAGTCTTCTTTCTATAATCATACAAGGCTGCCGTAACATTTAGTACGCCAAGAAGAGATTGGAGAAATGTGTTTAATCCAAAATGTTGATGGGAATCTGGTACTCCGCAGCAGATAGTTATCTACCTTGTCTTCTTATTTTTGCCAATACCTTCCATATAAAACTAGTTCTGGTTCTATCACCTCTCAGTGAAACCACATATAGTCACTCATAACTCCCAAACTAACATGTATTTACGATGCCTTTAAAAAGCCCTTTACACTTCAGCAACAAACTCACATATAGCTGGTGAAGCGCGTCTGGGTCTACAGTATAGTACTGTACGTGCTACATACACCATTACATTAACAACTCAAAGACCAGTGGTCGAGCTATTCGGAGATGGAAAAGTTTCATTTAAGTTTGTCAGTCCGCAACTTTTTTCCCGAAATAAATATAAAGGATTTTAAATCAAGTGATCGAATGATTTTTTTTTTTATGAATCCAAAGCAGCTGAAATCAATTTGATAAAAAAACAATACGATGCAATGAAAGCATTTTTAACACCATCCAGCTGTGTCTAACCAATGTGGTTTTTGAGTGATTATCGTGTGTGTGTGTGTGTGTGTGTGTGTGTGTGTATCAACAAAGCGCAGCGTACCTCGAGGCTGCCTCTTTTGGAGGGGTTCAGAATGAGGAACTTCTTGAGCAAGTTCTCACAGTCGGTGGACATGTAGAAAGGAATCCTGTATTTACCACGCAGCACGCGCTCCCTCAGCTCCTGGAGATGGACAAGAGCGTGAAAAAGTCAGCGGCAGAATCTGAAAATCCAGCTTCAAACATAAACACGATCCTGTATCTCATCTGTTTATGTGGTTTAATATCATGTGGCTTGAATTAGCCAAGCAGCGCCATTGAACAATTTATAATTCTAATTTAATGAGACACTGGACAATAATGACTGCTTTTAACACTGCTGTAATGTAGCAACACATTCTTTAGGAGCTCTCAGTACATCGTGAGGCATTGAATTAGCATAAATAATCGATCTAATTAAAAGTGCTAGGGCTTATAAAATGACATCTGAAGTTGTACATTTTGCACTTTTTTGTCTGTGCATCACATTGACACATTTTAAAGAAGGGAATACCTTTTATCATAGCTATTCAAATCAGAAAACAGTGAGGCTCCTATCTGTTAAATACATAGTCACACCAGTAATGCAAGTGTTAAACCAAACCACATACAGCAGGACGTAGTGCAAAGGTATACTGTACAAGCCTAAATATTAATATTATCACATTCAAAGTCATATATTGCCCACTCAAAACGTGTCTGCACTTCCAGAGTGACTCATGTGGGTACTGACTGAATGCAGGGTGTGATAGGTGGTGTGAATAATTGTGTTAAAACTATAGTTCACAGTGCTTCAACCCAACAGGTTTCAGAGCCTGTTTGGTGCATCAAACCACCAAAACCCCGTTTGAAGACAAAGCACTTGGGTTGGCATTTAAATCACTTTTACACATTCACACTCTCTTCAGCTTCTGCATTCTGCAGAAGGAACAGAAACCGGCCTGACAAATATTACAACCACCCACAGAATACAGACATCCTCTTATGTAATGCACACACACACACACACACACACACAGACAAACACACTCTCTCCTCTTCCTGACCTTAAGGTTCTGTCCGTCGAAGGGCAGCGAGCCGCTGACCAGCGTGTAGAGGATCACCCCCAGGCTCCAGACGTCCACCTCGGGCCCGTCGTATTTCTTTCCCTGGAAGAGCTCCGGGGCGGCGTAGGGCGGGGAGCCGCAGAACGTGTCCAGCTTGTTCCCCATAGTGAACTCGTTACTGAAGCCAAAGTCGGCTATCTTGATGTTCATGTCTGCGTCCAGCAGCAGGTTCTCCGCCTGCAGACAGAGAGAGCGTTACATTATGATATAGAGCTGTAGGATGTGGAGGGAAAGATTATTGATATGCTGGGATCCTATTTTTCTGAATCTTGTGCCAGGGAATGACACACAAATACTTCTGATATTTGAGATGGTAATGTGATATTTCATTTCCCCACATATGGAAACCTTTTGCTTCCACGGGAAGAACGGAGCTACATAAAGTTTAGAGCTAGCTTGTACTAGAAAGGTGAACAAATAGGCCACCCTGTCATGCAGTGTCAGTGCAACAAAGATGTTCTCTGAAATGCAAATGAAGATAATATATTCCACAGACAGTCGTCTCAAACACATTTCTCTGGGGGGGAAACAAAACAACCCTCTGCTGGGTGACGGAGGATTTTTTCAGAGTAATGGCACGGGGCCGACAAGCAGCACACAATGGACAAAGTGAGTTGCCACAATTTATTCCTGCGAGTGTACGTTTCTATCCCGAAGCCTGAAGTGAGCAAGGAGGCTGGGGTTGCCTAGCAACAGGTGCGCTCCTTTTCACTCGCTCTGAATCCTCTGTCGCGTCTGTGTGTGTGTGTGTGTGTGTGTGTGTGCACATCAAATACAAGACTGGCATCATCTCTAGGCTCTGACCTAATCAAATGAATTGAAATGATCTATAGCTTATCAACAACAACACTTCCAGTTGCCCAACAAAAATAATTGAAGTCCAGGAGTCGTTGGTATCGTCGACACAGCAGTATAAGCTACATGTGGACCATGATTGCAGCCATGCTTAGTTTTTAAACCCCTCAGATCGAGAGTGGTTAGGGTAATGTGCAGGATGGTACGCATTACAATAATGAGAACCGTCTGTCCTCCAGAAATCTTATTTCCCCCGCTGTCTATTTTTGTAAATGCCAACCGTCGTCTGCTAAAAGTGGAGAAAAAGTTTCACGACCTTGGTCAAAGCATTGAAAATGTTTATTATTGGGGAAAAAAACCACTTTGAGATGAGAGGGTCCTGTATGGTTAGTGGAGCAGTAATCATGATAATGTCTTGTCTACAGGTCTAGCTGCTGGCACAATAAGAGGATTTACAGCTCTGCATAATACTCGGAACAGAAAGGACCTGGAAGCATTAAACCTGTGTGTGTGTGTTTCATTTTTGCCACCAACTGATGAGCATCAAAGACAGCAAGGAAAATATATGAAGAGACAGAAGGAGAGGATCATCCAATAGGAGTATTGCATAGAAATACATTGATGTATGGCTTTGTGTGTTTAAGCCCCTGCACGCAAACAAGGACATTATATCATCTTTGTGATTAACCTCTAGCTCGCATGGTCATGGGGGGCAATGAGTTCATCTGAACAAGTCAAATCCTATGAACATTAATGTGTGTGTGTGAGTGAGTGAGTGAGTGAGAGAGTGAGAGCTTGGGCTTTGACACTCAATGTAATTCAATAATGTGTGTGTGTGTTCTCACCTTGAGGTCTCTGTGTACTATACACTTCTGATGGCAATACTGCACCGCTGACACAATCTGGAGAGCGAGAGAGAGAAAAGAAGTAAAAGACAATGAGGGATTTCATCAGGAAGTACCAGGGATGCAAAATGTAAGTAATTCCCTTGACGGCTTACATTTAATGATCAATATTAGATCATTAAAATAATAAAAATAATAAATGCATGTTTGTTTTTTGCTTTATACACTTTTTAATAACCTATATATGTATGTATGTATATATATATATATATATATATATATATATATATATATATATATATATATATATATATATATATATGCATTTTCTCCAACACACACACAAACCTGTCTGAATTTGGCACGGGCTTCTTTCTCCTTCATCCTGCCGTGAGCCACCAAGTAATCAAAGACCTCTCCTGGGAGACCAGAGAAAGAGCAGGAGAGACATTTTAGTGCTGGAACCTGATACTCGTCTCCTTAAAGCCAGAGTATTAAGTCAAGGGGACACTGACATTAAAAGTATTTTCCTTTAAAAACATTAAAATACAAATACTTAAACAACAATTTACAATGTCAGTGTTTCTCAATGCAAAGGTGATATAGGTGGTTAATAACCAATAATCAAAGAGAACGAAACAAATCAAATAAAAACAGGATATTTGTAATATCCATCTTTTGGACAAAGTACTTTTTAGCCTGTACATAACAAGGGGAGGTAGTTCTTTCATTTGGGAACCATTTGTTTCGAACATACAGAGTGCCAAGCCTCAGGAGGAACGATTTCACAGTGACACGCACTCACCTCCACTCGCGTACTCCATTACCAGGTACAAAGTCTTCTCTGTCTCTATCACCTCAAAGAGCTTGACTGGAGGTGGAGAGAGAGAGAGAAAGGCAAAGACAGTGGATTGGAGGGGGAGGGAAATGTAAAGGGAAGGGAGATAAAATGGAAAGGCCAGGAGAGTAAGAGCGAAAGCAAAAATAAAAGAGATAAGAGAAAAGGATTATTACGATTCTGGTTGAACATATGACCTTAAAAACACCAAGAAGTCTGGTGCTCAGTGTGACTCACCTATGTTGGGGTGATTCAGCATCTTCATGATCCTCACCTCCCGGAAGAGCTAGGAGAAAGGAAGTCAGATTTAGGTTGGTATACGTATGTGTCGATCAGAGTTGTAATCTTATTTGCGTCATTGCAAAGACTCCAGAATCAATATCAGTCACTTCCTGTTCATGAGCATGTGGTTCAGTTTACTAAAAACAAACATTTCAAGCAATGCCAGTTACAAGCCCGAGGTCTGGCACCATTTAGGGTTTTGGGGTTCAGCTGTAAACTCTGACGTGTTAAGTCAAAGCACTGCGTACTAATTCAATCAAGTCTAACTCAGTGTCTCTTTCTGTGGTTAAGGCGTGAAGAGCGTTTGACTCATTGCTAATTACTTTCCTCTGACTCAGCAGATAAGGTCAAACTATCAACTATCAAATTATCCAGAAGACACACAGTGGACGGTGTAAACACTCTTAAAGTAACAGCTCAATCTGTCGTATTTACTCCGTCACAAATGTTTGTTCCATTCAAAAGACAACTTCTGTCTGAAGTAATGCAACACACAGCCCGTCTCATCTCTCAGACCCCCCCACCCCCCATCAGAGGAATTATTCATTCATATTATTGAATTTATGCGTCGGCCCGGTCGGTGACTTTTCCATGTCTTTACATTTTCTTGTCATGCACTCCGTCTGTCTGCGTTGTGTGTATTCCTTATGTCTGCGGATGCATAAGTGATTGGTATATATGTGTGTGTGTGTGTGTGTGTGTGTGTGTGTATGTGTGGGCATATATGGTTAGAGAGTGTGCGTGTAAGGGGACAGACCCCACCCTGCCACGATCAAAAGAAGTAATTGCAGCTTGTTTCCTGTAATTAAAACTCTCTCTGAAAACTAGACCACTTCAGACAGACAGACGGAGAGAGAGAGAGGTAGAGAGAGGGAGAGAGAGAGAGAAAGAGAGAGGGAGAGATGGACAGGGGGAAAGAGAGAAAAGAGCAAAAGAGAAAAGACATGTGGGGCAGGAATGGTGACTTGAAAATTACTTCTGAGAAAAGGGATAAGGAGGACTGAGGTTTGGATTTTGTGCCTGTGTGTGTGTGTGTGTGTGTGTGTGTGTGTGTGTGTGTGGGAGAGAAACAAAGAGACCCACCTTCTGCAAACTGGAGGAGTTGAGCTGTGTCTTATCAATGATCTTTACAGCCACCTAGAAGCAAAACAACATGTATTATTAGACTTTTTATTCATTAATCACAGTTTGACGCATCTCGCTCACACAAAGCTGCACAGTCACAGCCGGTGACCACAGCACACACACACAAATGATACAATCTCACAAAATTAAGAGATAAACACACAATCACAGCGGGCCACAGTTGCATAATAAGGCAATATATAGACAGGGCTGAAGCATGGTTTGTACCCATGCCATAATGAGGTCTATAGTTCATAATCCAACAGTGGGCACCGACAAGGGAGGCAGAGAGATAAGGAGAGAGAGAAATAAGAAGGAGGGAAAAAAAAACTAAAATAGAAAAACAGACGGATGGGAGAGATTCAAAGTGAGAGATGTAGAAAAAAAGGGGATGAAACGGAAAAAGAGCAAAGAGGACACAAAGAGAAAGGCGAGGGAAACGAAGAGCAATGTCTGAACATGGACACAGAGAAGGGAGGTCTACTTTTTTCTCCCATATCCGTCTTTCACTGTCAACTAACTTCTTTCTTCCACTCCTCTTTCTAGTTGTGCTCGTCTGTCCGACTCTTTCATGCCCTCTGACTCTCCCTTGTTTTCTTTGTGTGTGTGTGTGTGTGTCAGCAAGTCACATGGAGTGTTATCAGGGTGTCAGGCACAGAGCTGTCACACATTGACAGAGCCCGCCCACCCCTCTCTAGCTCTCTCACACAGACCCAGAGTGTACTTGACTGGGCCTCAGACAAACCCCAGCATGGGCTCACTGCAGACACAGCTTTTCCCTTAAAGGGACAGGCCGCGGCGTTACATCACATCTGGAATTCACAATGAGCCGGAGACATTTAGGCTTCTCTGTTCTAAGCTGACAATGGCGATATAATCTCCTGCAGCAGATGTACCGTCTCCAAAGCCATGCGAGTCCAGGCTCAGACCTACTGTCTGTCACAGCATGAGCCCGCCTCTATCCTCAGGAAGCAGGAAGGAAGATTAACGTTTAGTCAAAATATTCACGGATTTCTACTTATTTTACCATCTTGGCTAATTAGAAACTGGTTCCCTAGTCGCTGGTTCCCTAGTCGCAAAGTCAATGTTTATTTTTGAATGGTTCCTATATTTCTTCTTCTTGAATAGGCTTTCTTAGCATTGCGGGTTGTTATTGAACAAACCAGTTTCCAGTGAAAAACAAGAGTCAACGGTACGGCATTTCTCCAAAATGTGACTAAAGTGGCTTAAAATAAAAGTCTAAAGTTCAGAAAGTCAGGGCAACTCCGTAAGTGGAACCAAAGGATAGATTAAATCTATCCACCGTGTGTGTGTGTGTGTGTGTGCATGCCTACCTCTTTTCCGGTGAGGACGTGTCGTGCCAGCTTGACCTTGGCGAAGTTGCCTTTGCCGATGGTTTTTAGCAACCGATAGTTACCAATGTGCGGCTGGTCATCTGATGTGGTCGTGGCAACGGAGTTCCGACATCGCGGCATGCTGGAGCGACCAGACGACTTGGTCTCCTGAGGAGAGAGAGGAGTCAATACGTGAGCGTCGGAGCACACGAGGACTGGAAAGCGAGCGGTTTCTCCTTTGTCAAACACTTATCCGCCCTCACAAGCTTCGACTATCCTGCGATTAAATGTCCCATCAATACAGACATTTATCTCTTAGGGTCATGGAGTTTCAATCATCCACATAAGTGGTACGACATCACCAAAAAACTGAAAAATATGCTTCAAAAGAAAATGAGAATGGGTAACTCATCAACACGGCCTCTCAGAGAGACAACGCCGCCTTTAAAATATAACATATAATGTGCCAATATATCTTTAAAGCATGGGTTTTGTTATTGATACGACTACTATTATTAATACTCCTTATCGGTTCGGTTCTTTATCGGTTATTTAATATATTACTTATATTCAGAACAGGATTAGAATTGATTCATATTTTAAATACAACCAAATGCTGTTTGTAGAGCAGCAACAGTAATGTTTACAACAGCAAAGTCCCCATATAAACTCACTAATGTCTCAATGACAACAGTGCGACTATTTTTAGAAACAGTTAAGGAGAAAGACATCAGTCAGTCTCATCCTGCCCTCCCTCTGCTGAGGTGATTCGCTGCCTGCAGGTACCGCTGGTATGAGGAGGAGGGGCTTCCTTATTGAACAGGTGTATTGATTACGTATGAGAGACTGCAGCATGTTCATAAACTACATCAAAACGTTAAAGAGGATCTATAAAAGAACCGGTAACTGTGGAGCTCATCAATAATACAGAATTTGATCATTTAGACCTGAAGCCTGAAATATTTGGGTATGAGCACATGTCAGGGAGAGCCACTACCCAAACACTGAAGCAGTTTCATAACACCGGCTCTCTTTTGTCGAGTCAAACTCAGCTTGGTCTTGAGTTTCCTATAGTTACTGCTTCACTATGGGTAATGTTTTACAATATTCATCACTTGGTAAGATATTGGTATAGGGCTTCAAGAAATAATACTGTAACCCTAGTTCATTCACTGTATCCGTGTGACTTTACTTTGAGCCACCAAGGCCAGAAGTTATTTTAATAATCTCTTTATATGGTCGTGAGGAGTAAAATTGCTTCCGTTCATCTTGCAGCAGACAGTAGGTCTTTCGAGTCACACACACACCCACAAAAAGAAAACAAAACCTTGCTGTGCTGGCAAGTTTTGCATGGTTGGCAACTGCGATTGGGTTTCATCTCCAGGAATTGCGTGTGTGTGTGTGTGATCTAAGTAGACAGGTGACGGGGATCAGGGTCAGAGGAGAGGACGGCTGGCTCCAGGGTGACGAGAAGCAAACACACACGGGCTGTGACACCAACACACAGATACAAGAATACACACTCGTACACACGGCAGTACAAACCACACACACACCTCTCGGAGATCTGACACCGATGAGAGAGACGGGCCGGTGAAATTCACACCGCTGGTGCGGAGCGAATAGGTTCACACAAATCATCCCTTTCTCTTGTTCTCGTGTAATTCACCTAATTATCACTCTCCAGCTTGAACAAATTAGAGGCCGGCGCTGTGTCCCAAATAACCGACAGACCACCATTTTTTTTATCAACATCTTCCTCCCGCCGTTAACATATCTCAGCCACGGGAAGACAGGATACCGTGATCACTTCATTGTGTTTGTGTGTTTCTTGCTCCAGATGGTATGATCTAACGTCTGTGTCCCCCCCCCCCACACATCCTCATGCTGACCTGCACAAAGTGTAATAGGCCAGATTAAGCTGTAACAAAAGCAGGGGACCTGGGATTAAAAACAAATGACAGTTACATCAAACCCGGAGGACACGGGAAGGTCCTTATGTGGCCCCGCGTGAGGGGGAAGCTAATCATTTGTATTTTTGGATCATGTGGGCGAGCGGGAAAGGAACAATATGTCAGATGTGGACACTTTTCAAGACAATGAGACCCAATCGGACCACACAGAGCAGAACTCTTGGAGGTGTTAAGATATCCTATTTGGTTTGTTTTGATGGAATTGAAACGGTGTGGGAGAAGATATGCAAGTAACGCAATTTACACATGAAAAGCCCGAATACAAAAGTTTAAATAAAGTATTTAAATATATATAGTATACCGAGAGAATGTGACACTAAGACTGCACACGTGTCGACACGTGTCAGTGCATTACATAAATGAATGTGTACATATGTGCGTGACAAAGACTTGAAACAGGGAAAGTCTGAAAGGAAAGAGCTTGTAGATAAAAGGTCACGACATGTAGCTATGCGTCCTTATTTTCAAAACCTTTTTAAGTTATAGTCCCACCAAAGTGAAGCTGACACAAAGTAGCCTCCAGAAGTCTAAAAGAAGGCCGTTTCCACTGCTGGACAAATGCTTTGATACACTTGGAGACGCCGGTGTTGAAAAGTGACTTCCTGCTCTGCATGTAAGTATGTCTGACTTCCTGTCGAACCTGATTTCTCAGAGTGAACTGGTTTCTAGCGGGCTGACCGACAGGTGAAGCCGTCAGCATGTAAAGGCCTAAAAACATCTGAAGCACTCTGTGTTTTGGGTTTGTGCTGATATTTGGGATGCAAATGTATTTTACAACATTAGCTACTAGTTAGGCAACTTTGCAGAGATATATTCTGAACACAGAATATAAATAAAGGATTTAACTATGATGTATTATTAAGCTGTATACAGCCTGATTAATAATAGAGGAGTTAAAATCAGGCCAACCGTAGATGTATCATTTGAAATGGGCCATTCTGTACCAACTCAGTGTTACTGTACTACTGACATGAAGGTGAGAAGAAGTCTTCTGTTAACTTGAGCTTAAACCGATCCTACACGCATCCAACCAGTCAGCAGGCCTAACTTTATATGTAGTCGTGTACAGGGACCATCGGTCAAAGTAAAGTTGAAAGAAATTCAAGCGTTTTCCTCAGACTTCTTTCCTTCTTCAACCCTGTGGTCTTCCTTCTCTCCTATCCTCTTTCATGTCAGACTATTTCCGTCTTCTGATTCTTCCTTTATTTTTGGGCAGCTGCAAGCAAGGCAAAGCCCCCCCCCACAGCATATCCAGCTCTCCTCTCTCCCCTCAGCTATAAATATAGATGTTTTGGAGGACAATAAGTGACATCATTGTTTTGTTCACACATTACTCTCTCATGGTGTGTGTGACTTGAGACTGCACAGTGTAGAAAAGGAGTAGAGGATGTTCATTGGAGCCCAAAGATACATACATGTCAACAATCAACAAGCTGGTTACATGTTTAATAATAAAAATAAAAGATAATAATCTACAAAACATTCCTGCCCAACACATAAATCAGCTGCCTTCTTTGTAAGTACGCTTATTTAAAAATGACAAGAAAACAAGTCTTTCATCTGATGTGATTCTAATTTTACGGTTCAGAGAATTGACTGTTTACATACTTTTTTCAGCTCAGATGTTTTTGATTTATTTCCCATTTCCGTGCCACATTTGTTTCAACCACAACCATCATTCAACCAGAGTTCACTGGCTACCGTGTGAGGCCTGTCAGACTTCATCGTGTGGAGAGACCATTAGTAGTAGTGTTTATATCCGGCCCAAAAATTCAGACCCCCTCCCAACACACACACACACACACACACACACACACACACACACACACACACACACACACACACACACACACACACACACACACACACACACACACACACACACACACACACACACACACACACACACACACACACACACACACACACACACACACACACACACACACACACACACACACACAAGTGAAAACTCGCCGACATGATGTTTACAGCCGAGAGCCATTTACTGCCACACTGGAAACACAAGCATGTGCATATGAGCACACACACACACACACACACACACACAAAGCCGTGATGTTAATCCAAGCCGGTACTGGTTGTGTTTTGACTCGAGCCTCATTATCACCGACCTTTACTAATCTGAGTTCTGGGAGGAAGTCACTCAGATACGACCAGCTGGTATTCTACACAGTACGGTTCAGAATGGGACTCCGAAGGAGAGTCGCTACCACCGAGGGACGGCTCGGCCCAAACGCAAGAGGGGCAAACGTGGGCAAAAATGTCGTCAACAGTCAGGAGGCAAAGTAGGAGAAGTCAAAGGAGCTTAAAAACACACACTTTGGAAAATTAACATGACAAACCGGGCTAAGCTGAAACAACTAAATAGTGTTCACCACACGGCAAACAGCATCATAGTGCAAGACAATGCTACACTGACGAATTGTGTAAAATATGTCAAACCATTCTCGCTTGTGCTTCGAATTCATAAAATACCGGGCATAATTACACAGACACAATATTACTCCAATTACACACAATTAAAATATGGTTACTTTGCTGCCAAAATTTGCAACCAACAAACTGATTGGCAGCTTTTATTATAAGCTGTTGTACAGATCCTTTTTTTTTTTTAAATATCACATCACAACCTGCTGTGAACAATTAAATGTAATCACACTGTCCCCTCTCATTACAAATAATGAACTACAAATGAGTTACTCCATCCTTTCTCGTCTGAGGACAACGTAAGGTTGCTCCTGAAACCAAATAAAGATGGTGGTTAACATCAAATTATATGATAAAGATGTTGCTTTTATACAACGCTATTATTGAATTTAATCACACACTGAAGGGTTTTGGCTACCGGTTTACACTGAAACAGTTTTTTAATTGTGAGGAGCTCTCAGTCCGGACTGGATTAACTTGAGAGAAGAAGTTGCAACACTGGTAAAAATAAACAAACACTTCTTCAGCTCTGCCCTGTAAAACTCTTCAGCAGCAGCTCTGCAGTCCCACTAGTGGGTTACTTAGTGTCGCTCTACGAATCGATTTTAAAAGTAATGGTGAAAGTCTCATTATTTATAATGACGTATTGGTCATGGTGACACTATATATATATATATATATAGAACAAACCGGGTCTTTATTGGATACATAACACACAACCACGTACAAAAGCTGCTGCATTATACTGATATTTGTAGGTGGGACGAGAGACACACACACACACACACACACACACACACACACACACACACACACACACACACACACACACACACACACACACACACACACACACACACACACACACACACACACACACACACACACACACACACACACACACACACACACACACACACACACACACACACACACACACACACGAGATTGCTGTGTTGCCATGGAGATTTGTCGCTTGCTGAATCCCGCCCTCGATCTCTCGATGTTTGTATCTTTTTCATTTTCTCTCGCTCCCTTCTTCTTCCTCCCCGCCACTCTTTTTTTTTTTTTTTCCTACCCTGCAATTCATGTTTTTGTTTCTATTTATATTTCCTCTAAAGATTGGTTTCCAGAAAAAAAAAAAAAGACAGAAAGAAAGAAAAGAGAGTTTGTTGTGGCATGTCTGACGACGGTAAAAAAATAAAAATGTAACTTAACACAGAAGATCTCTTCTTAATCACCACATCTTGCGAGCTATAAAGTAGCTTTCACTTACAAAAAACAAATACGGCTGCGCCTGCATCTACTAACTGGAACTACGAGCTAATTACAAGGAAACACCGACGGGGAACAACTTTGGGAGGACTCGTGTGAAACGAGCACTCTAATGAGAGGGATATTAAAAAGGACACAAGTTTAAAAAGCTGCCAAATGCCACCTGATTGAACTCGTAATGGAAGGGCAGTTAAATATGACCAGGGTGTATAGTCATCCAGGGTTTTTACACACACACACACACAGTATATAAAAGGAAACTTTGAATACATGCGTTGCCTCAGGTCAACAGGGAACTAATGTGAAAATGTTTTTGAAAATCCTCGACCATGGAGCCTAGAGTTTATCGTTTTAATTGTCAAACCTTTTCCTGCACTATTTAACATTTCTAATGCTCTATAATGAATAGCCTATTTCAACCCCCCCCCCCCCCCCCCCCCAGTCCCTTTTTAAAACTGTGTGACATCTTTTATTTGCACTTCGGGTGATGATTTCCAAAAAGGCAGAGGCCGTCATCGGAGCCATTTATAGCTTAAAGCACAGCACAGAACACGGTCTGTGACTCACACTCGTACAGATCTTTTGGAGACAAAGCGGAACATTATTTCATCATACCTGTGTCACGATAATAAATCACGTAACCTCTGCGGAAGGATTTTCACAGCCAAGAAGATTTTTCAACATTTAATGTTAAACCGAAGGCCTAAGAACCTGTTTATCCCCCAACTATTGCACCACAGCTCGTCAACCACCGGCCAACTGTAGACTTAAAAACTGAGAAGCTTTTCAGTCGTAGTGCTGATGTGTGCTTTCAGCTCTACTGGCTCAAGTCTCGCTGCAGTGCAACACTGAAAAAGCATTTAATAATAGTGATCTGCACAATGTTTCCAATCACAATTTAATACATTTTTTTTGCTTCCCTGCTCCTTTGTCACCTCTTTTGAAACTCTGCAGGGTTATTTCTGACATAAAGTATCTATAATACATGCATACTAGCTTTACAGAGTCTTCACACACACACACACACACACATAAGGCTTAGTATATTTGTGAGAGGCCCCTTACTTTAGCAAGGTGGTGCCACGCTGAGTCTCAGTTTGCTGTGAATGTAGAGTCGTGTGTGTTCTCTAGAACTGGATTACCCTAACCTCCTAGGTATGTGTATATTTGTGTGTGTGTGTTTGTGTCAAATCAATTCAGAGCTCTTGTTTGCTCTGTTGCCGTCACAGTTGGGACGCGCCGCACAGCACTTCCTTGCGTGCCCTCGTTGTGCTGCTATGCAACTGTGTGTATGTGTGTGTGTATGTGTGTGTGTGTGAGCCACCAGAGCAAACAGGTCTGTGTAGCTTTCACAGGGTGGCTCATTTGAAAAGCTGATGAATACATGTATAGATAGACGAGGGTACAGGGTTTCCAGGTTCGGGCCAAAAAAGACCACCGCCTCAAACTTTTCCTTTAAAAAAATAAAAAGGCCGCTGACTTAAAGCACGGAAACAAAAAGGTGCCATTTCATACAGTCAATGTCATGTATTGGGTGTGTGAGTATACGACTATTGTTTAGGCAGTCATCTAACAACTAAGTGGCTTATCACCTCGGCTAAACAAATTTCGTGTGGAAACCCCGGAACAGTGGTTTTGAGAGTACGGTTAAATCACAGGAAGAGTGTTACCGTTATAAGCTAAGTTAGAGTAGGCGTGATGTTTTATTACAAATCCTATTTTGAGGAGAGATATAATAAAGCAACTGGGTCTGTAATGTCTTTTGGGTGTACACTCCCTTAATCAAAGATAGGGAATTAATAGCCCGATAACGACAAGTTCCCACTATTTGATGTGAACCCCCACTAACCCAATTTCACCATTCTGACTGGATTTCTGGATCGGTGCGACTCAGCAGAGATCAGAACGTTTCCTCCGAAGGACGCAGCTAATCCTGCAGGACACGAGTGGTAAAAGGACACACGCTAAAGCCACAGAATCAAGTCGTTCAACTAAAAGCATTTAAAACGAGTCAAAGACTGTTAAGCAGGTGAATCATGTGGAAGTGACGTCCCATCAAACACCTCTGACACGGACTGCCTTCGCCCTGGAAGACATGTTCAGGATACTAAGCAGCATTACTAACACTTGGAAGCAGCATAGAGTGAACAAACAATGGAAGGCTTGAATGTTTGCCACCAAACACAAAAGCGCATCTTGGAAAGCTACTTTGATTTTAGACCAACATATAAAGCAGTTTTATCTTTACTCTTGCAGTTGTTTCCCCTCTATACGATAATAAAAAAGGCAACAAATGCAACTTGGGTTGGATTCTCAAATCGGTGACAGTTGAAGCAGTTCCCGCAACTATTAATTAAACCTTTACTAGAAATCAAAACACACTTTTGGTCACAGGAAGAAATCCCAGTTATTCACGGCACACTGACATCCGATGACTAAACAGAGAGTGAGTTACACTGAAGCAGTGAGCAAGAGATCCACACGCCTTCCACTGAATGACGTCAAAGCCTTCACATCGCAGGTCTACAGTTAGCTGCCACACCTTCCACTCGGCTCGACTGGAAAGGCCTGTTTTACCCCGCTCCTTCAGACAATCCACCACACACACACACAGAACTTCACTGCATTGTTGGTTAAACACGTCGGCAGCACCTGCTTGTCCTATATTTAAGTGTCTTCCGGAAGTCCGGAGTATAAGGAGGTAAAGGCTCACAAAACTCATTAAATCAACACGTAATTCCGATCCAATTAACAACTCACTGCATGTGTCTGTGTGTGCAGAGGAAAGAAAAAATGAAGGGCAGCTAATGTGTGTGTCTGTGCCGGCAAATGTGAACATGATGTAGTGTGTGATCCACTGTGTGTGTGTGTGTGCGTTTGCAGCAGGTTCTCTGTTGCTAGGGCCCTGGCTAGTTTTGTCTTTCTGTTCATCTGCCTAGTGACTGGTCTGGTAAGGAGAGAGGCATAATTTATGGTTTCCTGGGCGTAACAGCAACGTGTATATGTGTGTGTATGTGCGTGTTTGGTATAGGTTGCTTACAAGATGATTCATTCAATGGGGCGCAGGAATAAGGACAGGCAAAATAGGTGAACGCCGGAATATCAAAACACATCCTCGCCGGGATACCTGTGTCAATACTCTCACACGTTCAGTGGTCCTCTCGCTCTCATCTATATTACATTTCCAGCTCAACAGCTTTCACACTCCTAAGGCGTCGGGTGAAATGCATCAAACTGTGCTCAGCCACACTCATATTTCCAAATACTATGTTTGCTTTGTCTTCTGTTGCTGTGGTGCTCAACGGCATTTTGAACCTGCAAACCGTCACCATTTCAGTCATGGTGCAGGTTACAAAGGTCAAACGGGAATAGACTGGAAACTAGGGCAGAGGAATGGCAAGATTTTTTTTTTTACAATATGATTTCGACTTTGGGAATAATTATACGGATGCCACCACTGAAATCTCTCACAGACGACAATCTCATTTTCAATCCAGAAATGGGGAAAATGCAAGAAAACCGGCAAAAGAATCTCTAGTCCCACTGCTTTTCATTCAAGCAGAGGGAAATTACAACTCATTACTTCTCCTTTTGTGTGTAAAGCACGCGCGCAAACACGGACGTAAACAACACACAATCCCACTTTCTCCGCTCGACAAAGTACCATACAAACGGGTCAATGTTCAGCGACAGGAAGTATAAACTCGTAGGCAGAATCACATGACAGCAGCCATTAATTTGGTTTAAAAAAAAAAAGACTGCACGCTCAGCCATCCTGGAAAGGTAACTCAAAAAAAGGGCGGAAGCTGGCTTTCTTACTGTTTTCTACGTTCTTGAAGGGACTTTTTCCTCGCCTTCAACCAGGTCGGCAAGGCCGGCCTTTAACGCCTTCATATGGGCCATCTTGTGACTTTGTACTTTATTTCCTTGTTCCTCGTTTATATTTCCTTTGTGGACGGAGGGGAGGGTCTTGCATAAATTAAACGTGGATACACTCAATGTAAAAATTACAATCGAGTCCTAAATATACTTTAGTCAGATTATCGTCTCTTGTACGTGGCTGCTACAAGGAGGAAATATCGCTTGGACAAATGAATGGTTCAAATACATCCCATCTCCATGTGGAGAGGATCCAGCTTGCTCGGCTAGTGTGCAACTACCCAAACAATGAAATGGAGGATGAAGTAACAAATGAAGAGGCAGACCAGTATTTCTGGCTGCATTAGTCTGTCTTTTCAGAAGATGTGGCTCAACAAATAGAGAGGGAACATTGTAAAACAGGAAATCAGACAATCAACTGATCATGCCTGGGGAAGTGGACGAAGAGCACGAAGCTACGGCAAACATTGTAGTAACCGTGCCTTTAAAAACCCGCTCTGTCCTTGTGTTGCATGCAAATTGAAGGTATTCAAGGTTGAACCGGTGTCACACTGATAATGAGTGCCGTATCCAAATAAGTTCCTCAAACTAACAGCCAGCACCTAACCTTGTGTAGCGACACGTCAGATCAAAGCCACTCGACATATCTGCCGTTTCACACCGTCGGAAAGATGTCAAAAGTCACTTCACTACCTCTGACAGCTCTCTTATGATATGGGCCCAGCGGCTGTTTATGACAGGACGGTAGTCGGACCAGGTCAGTAACTCTTACAACGCCAACGTCCACCAGACCTGCATAAACATTAACAGCCGGTCATGTGTAAAAAAAAAAAAAAAAAAAGAAAAGTGCTTGCAAACTTTCCATCCGAGTCAAGTAAATCGCCAGATAGAGAAAATGTGCTTTACCTAGCGACACATTGACTAATCAGATGAAAATATACTGACGGGAAGAGTCATGTCAACACTCAACCCGTCTTCATGTCCGGTGCTATTTTGTCCCGTATCTTGAGACCCGACACCAAAGGCTTTCTATACATGTCCTTTAAAAACAGACTGTGTTTGTGTGGGAGTATCCATGTGTGACCCTTAGCCTACAAACCCAGTTAAGGACTTGTTGTAACCCCAAAACCTTTTTTTCATACACCCCTAAATCCTCACTAGGTCGCTGTAAGAGGAGCAGGGGGGTGCGTTCAGAACAACAATAGCCATGCAGTAGAACAACAGAGACGCGTCGCTAAAAACTACACAAACAAGGCACACCAGGAAGTTCGGTTTGAGGGTTATTAATTACCAAGATACTGAAATTGGAGTGTACAACTGTGAAAATGTTTCACAGCAGCAGCATATCTCTCTCATGAATTCAATGAGGAAGTTTGCCAGTGTTGAAGGTTAATACTCGTGTGTTTGTACAAGTGTGTCTTCTATCAAAAATGTTCAAAACACACCAAACTTCATCTGTGACGTCAACCTTAAAAACTCCACTGGATATGAAGAGGACCAGTGTGTGTATTTGAGGCGGCTACAGTCTAAAGACTCCTATAACCAACTGCATTGTTTCCGACCTCTGTTCCAGGTAAGGGTGTAGCCATGTAAGAATATGCATGTGTCATCAACCAACCTCCCAAGTCTAGCTGTCGATCTGCTTTCCTGCACACTGTAATAGAGGCACTGATCCGTTGAGCGAGACGGGCCGGCACACACGCAGACACTCGGTGAGATCATGGTATCAACAGACAACTTCTGTCAGCATTGTATTTGCACAAGAAGCGAAGACGGACAAAAAATCGTTGAACCTTTTGAGTCTCCGGCACCGAGGGGCTTCCCTATTGGCTGGTAAGAGCGGAGCTACAGCGTGGTTGGCTGTGCAGCTGCAGTATACACACCTGGGTTGGGCTTTCAATGTGTCAGGTAGTGAACTGTTTGACAGAGGGTGCAGCTCTTGGGACGGATTGAAAAAAAAAAAAGTGCAATTCAATAACGCCTCCCTTATTTATGATGTCATAATCCTTTAAAAGCCACGGTCAGTATTTAACCAAATGTATTTTATGATTGTACATCTGCTCTATTTATGTTGCTAAACTCATCAAGGCTACTAAACAACTGCTAAAACAATGCATCACACCAAAGCCTCACCGCAGCTACATTATTATACCTACAGATAGTCAAGCAACACAAATATAGAAATGGGTTTGCATCACACACACACACTGACAACACCCACTGGCTACTCTGTCAACATGTACACACACACAAGTGTTTCCATCCAACACTCATAAGAAATGTTTCGTCACATGATGCTAGTCGACAGCTGTCCAAGTAAAGCAGGTCGTTGTCTGTATCGGAAGCCGTAATGGTTTTCATGTGAGTTTCATTCATCATTACAATGAATCTTCAGTGGAACTGTCAACAGGATTAAGACAGACGCTGTCTTTGAAGAGGGCTTTATTCCAGCCTTCCAATAATGATTTACAGAGCACAACCAAGTGGTTTCTTTGTCTTTTAAACTTTTGAAGGCACTACCAGTGTGTGAGTGTTTCTCAATTCAACTAAATGGAGACATAAACGTGCATACTTTTTGAATCTCCAGCTTGCAATATTGCTCCATGTATTTATGTAATAGTATAGAGTGTTTAGAAGCCCTCTGGCCTCTTGATGAGGGTCACTTGATTTAGGTCAAAAGAGGATATATTGTTGTACAGGGGGGGCGGGATTAAAGGAAATTAAATAAATGATGATTCTAATTTAACACCTGGGAGCCAATTTTAAGAACACCTCTCAATTTAATCTACATCTGTTCCAGATGTGTTCTGGACCCCTTAATATACAATTGCTTAATCAACCAATGAACGATCCACCTTGTTTCTTACAAGACTACATAAGTACCATAAACTTTGAAAGACTTTTCTTTTACAACACAGCCACAGAGGCTTCTTCCTCACAACAACAACCAGCAAGTGCAGCTTTATAATCAAGATCGTCCCGCACAAATACAACTTTTTCTTCCCAGAGACCATAACTGTGTGGGGACTTTAAAGTCATGCTTGCACTACTTCTGTTAACTATAAGGCATTCATGTGGAACTGTGAGACAGGATCGTCTGTACTGCAACAGGTCAAAGTCCTGAAGAGTCAAGTAGGAGGACATGCCCTAACACACAGACTAAACACAGCCTTAAAATGTATTATTCTATTCTGCAAAGAGTGGGAAATCCAGTGCGAGTGCGTAGGCAAGCTGGTGAACCACTGCTGTGTGACAAAGACAACAGAGACAGAGCAGAGCCCTTTTCCACAGCAAATAAAGATTATATTCTTATGTAGATCTATGTGTAAATATCAACTATAACATACATTTGTAAAATCATCTTAAGAGTCTTACCTGTCCCGTCGAATTCTCAATGACTTGCACCAGTGGGGTCCTTGTTGACATTTTTGATAGACTGGAAGTTGCCAAAAAAGGGAACAGTGAAGCAAAAACGACTCGTCAGTGTCTATTGTGCATTTAAAATCTGTCTAGCTTGTGGTGGAGGAAAATGTCCAACAGATGTCCGGTGCTAGCCAGCTAGCAGCACGACAGATAGCCCGTGAATCAACAAGTTGAATCCCACATCCGCGGCTAGCCGAGTTAGCTAGCTAGAAACTAGCTAGCAGCGACCGCACGGCCCATGTTTGTCAACAAGTACAAAACAGGAAAAGCTAAAAAGTGTCTTCTTTAGCTCTCGGTGTTGGTGTGAACACAGTTTCCACTTTAGCATGTACCAGTGTCGAGGGTGACCAGCGAGCTACCAGCCTGGTGCTCTGACGTCTTGACCAGCTAGCTGCTCGGGCTAGCTTGAAGAAAAGTTGGGGCAATGGTTGTATTGAACGAGACAAGGTTCAATTAGGTGGCTAGCATGCTAACCTGTAAGGTTGCTAACTGAGGAAGCCAGAGCTGTCGCCGAAATCTACATCGAGCGTTTATCCAGCGTCGTTTTCACAACAAGGTGTCGACGCCTGTTTTTTTTTCTCTTTTTGTGGCAGAGATGGTCTGAAATCAAATCCGGGGTCCACAAACTTTCAGGCCAAAGTTATTCCCGGCGAGGTCTTGACCTTCCCCAACTCACACAAAACTATTCAAAATGTTCCCAGCGAAATATCCAGGGGCAGGGTATCCAAAAAAGACAAAACGCAGCACCATGTAAAATGGTCACATGGCAGGTGAGAACCACGAATCTGTTGCGCTAGTTAACTGGCTGGCCGACGTTAGCCCGTGTAGCTAGTAGCTAACTCGGTGTTTCTTTCGAAGCAACGCTAGCTAGTTAGCTTATCTTCCTGCGGCCGCAGAGCAAAACCTCAAAACTCAAAATCCACGGAAATCACCGGCGCTCTTCCCCGTGTTGCGTGATTGGAATAAGGTCGTTCAACAGTGCTGCACTGCAGAGAGGCGATAGACACCAGTCCGTCGGTACAGAGGCTGATATTATTCCCGGAACCAGCCGACTGAAGGAGGAATCATCAAGTTGTAAAATCCATTATTGGTCAAGTGGGGTGTTCTTGTTGGGAGGTGCGTGTCACGGGCGACAGGGGGAGAGAGGCGAGGAGCTGCGCCCGATCGAGTCTATGCGCACGATCCTGCCCTGATACCGGAACAAGCTCGCGGCAACATGGCTGCTTGCACCACGACTGAAAGAGGAGGGGAGGGGGGTCGGTCCGCGTTCGGCTCCACTCGGCTTTTTCCGAGTCTTTTACTGGTTGAACGCGACTCCTCCAGGTTGGTTAATGGCAGGTAGGGGTATTGTGTCTGTAGCTTTAATGAAGATAAACCCCCAGACCAGACCACCAGAGGCCCCAAATGCCCCAAGTGCCCCAAGTTACCTCGTGTGTCAGTTGGTTTTTGGGGAATTTGATTACTTGCAAATATGTAGCCTATATTACAATATGACCTGGGTCCTTGTGGCCCTATCTTGTAGAGGGGCCCTGTGTTAGTTCAAATTGTTTGCACAGGGGCCCCGAAACAAGTTCATGCATTCATGTTTATATATATATTTTAAAGATCTTAAAATGTAATTATCTAATTATTTTGTTGCATTGCTGTTGCTGGTGGTGTGAAAGGTGCTGATGATTCCAGGGGCCCACATAAAATCCTGCATTCCTTCACAGAGGCTAGAATCCCCAACAACAAGTCTCTGAGGGCTCTTTACTGTTTATAGTTTTGATACTGTGCCCAAAATCTTCAGTATTGTCCCAAAGGCATTTTTTCTTTTCACTTATTCATTGCGTTCCTGTCCAACTTTTTAAAAGCAGCACACCAATGAGTTCACAAGCAGGGGGACCTTTGCTGACACTGGAGATCCTCTGGTTGAGAGGTAGTTTCGTCGAATGACTCCTTCTTTTGTCAACCAGACAGATTGTTTGTGTAAAGTATAATCTCCTTCTCCATCATCCCCATCCTCATTCATCTGAGGCCATAGCCAATTATGAAACCCTCATGTGGTTGAGTTATGAGTCTTCGTTGCAATCGTAGAAATAAAGTGCCATTTGTAAATATGTGCCCATAAATGTGACTGTGAGACGAAGGCAGCCGGCACAGACATTTTCAAGTTACTTAGCAACAGCCACGAACATGACGAAGACAATATGGCTGCCGTTTGGAAAGTGGTGATGTGTTAACTCTGTCAATCAGGAGGTCTGGAGAGACCAGCCACGATGCAAAATATACACCGTTCGCACAATGCAAAGGATGTTAGGGAGAAAATAAAACAGAAATCAGGAAATGAAGCTTGTTAGTGATGACTGGGAGAGCATCCAACTGGCAGGATTTCCCGATGAATCAAGGGGAAAAATGTATCACATCCCTGATGATGGAAGGAGTGTGTGTGTGTAGGGGGACGTACACTGTTAGGAAGACAAACAGTTTTCACTGCATAAAAGTGTTTTCATACAGCCTTGCTACTGTACCAGAGGGAGTCACTGGGCCTTTCTTGTAACTTATCAATCAGTAAACAGTCAAACCAGTCCAACTGACTTGGCAGAATATGTCCTTTTTTTTTTCCTCCTTCATTTTCAGTGTGATGGCACTTGTCCATGTTGACGGTGGATCACTGGAGAGCTGACGTATTTTGTGACCAGCGCTTTGAGACGAATATGAAAGAAAGAATGTGCACAAAAATGATTATGCCACATGAACTCAGTGACTCTACTTTTTATTTTTTTATATATTATTTTGACACATTATTCATGGCCTGTTTGAGTAAGAGTCATGCTTGTTGCTGGGGGAAGATGTGCTTTAGTGTCGCCATCTGCAGGATGCCTGAATATATTACAGTGTAATATCTATCTATCCATCTGTCCGTCTGTCTGTAATGTGTATACCCCACAGTCCATCCTGAGACTATTTCCTGCTGTGTGTCCCATAAATATTTGGATGAAAATGCTTCTTTTTTTTTTTGGCTGCCATACTTTTGCTTTGGAGAAGAAATGACATTCTGAGTAGGAGGACTGTTAATTGCAGCTGATTTGAGGTTATTTTAAAGTCCTTTTGGATGAACATAAAATAACAGTCTTTTTTTTTTATCTCCAGTCTCCTATTTCAGGGTGCCAGATTGAGGCTGTCATGTTGTTTTTAATATGCAGCCAATCATTTTCTGTGTGGAAGCTGGCATGCTGTACACATAACCAGACTGAAGACTGCCTCTCCAGCCTTCATGCGTTTTAGTTCATCTCGACAATAATCAAACTCACTCTGTGGCAATATGCGGATCTTCATTACTGTGACATCACAAACTCACCAGTCAGACTTTTGTTTTGTGTATAAAGATACTTAACCAGGAATACCACATAAAGCTTTGTGACTTATTTACAATTAAGGACCCATCACAGTGTCACCTTTATTACTTTCTTTAGGCATCAATAAAAGTAATTTAAAATTGAATTCGCACCATTTTGGAGTTAAACCTACTTTAATTGCATGTAGGTTATTTGTAGATGTACATTAGCGGTCAGTAATGTGGATACAATCCTCTATCGCAGTATAAGTAATATTGTTTGGGTTACATTATATCATGATGTATATATGACACATTGTCCAGAAAAATCAATTGAACAATTGTCAATGGATAAAATGAAGAGACAGGAGTGTTTGCTTATTTGTGTGATCCAGCTCATTAAATACCTGACCAATTAAAGTACTTCATCACGTTCACTAGTCAGTCTAATTAGACGTCTGCTCAGGATGAAGGTGGGTGGAGCTGTTTTGGATTTACAATCACAGTAAGTGCATCATAATGTACTGTAAGTAATAATATAACTGATTTTTCTAATAAATAAATACAAAACAATGAATTCAACCACATTATCTTTAACTGACGAGGACCAAAGTGATGAAGACTTTCGTAGTACATTAATAAGTACATTGCATATTTTATGATTTGCAGTGAAAGCAAGACTTAAAGGGAAACGAGGAAACTGATTCACTTTCTATTGGAACCTTTTTTTTGTTTTTTAGGAAGCCAGGCTTTCCTTTGTATCACCAGAGGAAATGCCACGGAGGAGGTGGATTTTGCCGGTCTGATTCCTAGTTAAATACCGGACAAGTTGTTGAATAATTTACCAGAGCAAAGCAGCTCGTGCATGTCTGTCTACATCTGCCCTGTCACACAGACAGTATTCATGTATTGTACTTATTCAAAATCTTGCTTCTCTAACATATTCACCTGTTCTTTTGAAACACTTAAGTCGGATCACTAAAGTTGATCAGATCTTAATTAACCCTCATGGTTGTTTCTGTTCAAGGGGATGAACAAGCACGGAGACATTGAATGTGCCGCTAGTTTGTACATTAAATAAGTGGCCACCTCCCGGCTGTATTATCCTATGAATATATTAAAGTTTTATTTTAAAAACAGCCACATTCATGACACCATTATCAGCTTTTCAGCAGAAAGGAAGATAATCCCTCTCGAGCTGCACTAATCTTTTATTAAAATGTCTCCATTTAGCTCCGTTTCTTTGAAGATAGCATCGGTGTTACTCCGCTAGTCTGACATTAGCTCCCGTTAGTGTTGAGTTACCGGGCCAACAGGGATGTGATAAATAATGGGCCTTTCCTGTTGAAGTGTCAAACCTCATTTAAATTACATCAGGTTGACACTACTTGGTATAAATCGTACCTCATCGTCTCGTGTCAGACTAAAAAAAAAAGTGTGTTCATTATTCTGCAAATGGAAAAGCTTGAAGTTTAAGTTCTGCTTACTTTCTTTATAGAGACGTAATTGAGCAGAAAGACAAAATGTTCACTTAAAGGAAGATTTTATTAAATAAAGACAAAGTGCAAATGACCAGCATGGGAAGAGGAGTTGGGATTTTGGAAATTACAACAATAACGTGATTTTGAGTTAATGCACCTGCAGCTTTCCAAAGGTGACATATTCCAAATATCAGCGCTTCTAAAAGCCCCAATTACAGATCACTGTAATAAAAATAAAACATATACATTTGAACTGACTTTATACTATGTACATAAATAAATCAGTAGTGTCCTTGATGACTAGAATAATCTGAATGTTTGATGATTTATACCAAGATTATTGTTCTTATTAATATGGAACCACAGGGAGAGAGAGAGAGAGGAACCACCTTTCTTTGAAGTTTGCTAAAAAAAAGTACCTCCATTATTCCTGTTATGCACCACGAGGAGAGGTTTCATTTTCAGATCTGCGTAGAAGAAATGCCCAAAATGTACACTTTCCAAAACCAACATCTTTAAAAAAAAAAATAGAAATAAAAGAGAACAAAGACACGCTGTGGGAATATAAATAATAAAGGATCTGTGGTGTTAAAGGAGCTTCACATCCAGTCGGGGGGGGAGTGAGGGTTCACCTCTGACTCACGCTCTTTAAATAGCAGCGAGCAGATCCTCCACGGCGACAGTCGTCAGGTCGGAGAAGAAGTTGCCCTCGTTGTCTCCGCCTCCGAACACCAGCAGGGTTCTTGTGACGGAGCCGGCGTCCAAACCGGCGTCTTCATCATCCCCCGAGAAACGGTGGTTGTTGGCCGTGTCCATGGTGATGATGGCGTGCCCCGCCCTGGGACACACGGACAGCTGGGGAAGCGTCACCTCCGTCCAGATGTTGGTGTCTGAACCAATGAAACAAAGTGTAATTACTGTAAATGCACACATTCCTTTTGATACTTTTTGACAATACAATTGAGTAGATATTTTGATCTATGAATGTGAACCACTACTTCTCCTTGAAATCTTCTTCCCAGGTTGAACTCTGTGTGTGTGTGTGTGTGTAATTGTGAGCCGTCTCTCACCGATGTCAAAGATGAAGGTGTCACTGAGAGCGTTGTTTCCATTGTAGCCTCCGTGGATCAGGAACTTTGTGTCTGAGAGCACAGCACTGCCGTGCCAGCTGGAACACATTAAACACAGAAAAGCCTTAATACTGCTTCAAATTGTGTGATACCAGTGTAGATATAATATATATATTAAAAGTGCTGAGGTACAGTATCCAGCTCTCTAGTTGAATTGTGTACCTTCGAGGGGAGGGGGCTTTTCCAGTTGTTTTCACAGCAGAAAACTCCATCAGACCTAACAAGCAAAAAAAGTTTCCATTTGAACTATTCAGTGTATTTACACCTTCATGCAGATATACGAGTCTTGAACCAAGAATTTCCTATAAAACCAGCGGGTGTGTGGCTTACCGAGGTCCAACATGTACATGTCATTGTAGCAGACGGGAGTGTCCCACCCACCAAATACATAGATCTTCCTCTCCTGCATCACACATGCAGAGTGGCTGAAAGAGAAACAAAAAGGGAGGATGAGACACGGAGAGAATGAAAGGAGTGTCAGCCGGACGTGCTGAGGTGATATTTGGATCGAACCATCTTACCCTGAGCGGGGGGAGGGCGTGTCGCCAGTTACAATCGGCTGGTACCAGATGGAGAGGTTGGGGTCGAAGATATACAGCGAGTCACTGCAGCCGTCGGGCTCCGGGTTCGGACGAGGAAACACGCCTCCGAGCACAAACAGCTCACCGCGAAACATACTGCAGCTGTGGTAGGCCAGAGGAGGAACATTTCCTTGGGCCTGGAGGAGGTGAGAGAGAGAGGGAGGAGGAGGAGGACATGAAGGGGGGAGGACAAGCAGCAATAATACACTCAAAAACACACACACACACCTCCACCATGGTCCACTTCCAGCTCTGTGTGTCGAGGATGTGAACGTCGTTGAACCACTTCTTGTTCTTTGAGCCTCCGAATACGAAGATCCGCCTGGAGTCCGGATCGTACGCGGCCGTGTGGCCGATCCGGGCCTCGGGCGTCGGGCCCTCTGCCAGAGTCTCCGCCGCAAACCAGGACATGTCCTCTGTTGGACGGAGAACACTCACTCTAGACATGGCGCCACAAGGAAAGTAAAACCCCCTTAAACACAGTTCTCATTGGAGCCCTTTATGAATGATGTTCTGTGACAGACCTGTGCAGAGCTTCCACATGGGGTCTTTGCAGAACTGCATCCTGGATCCCTGCCCTCCAATCAGAATAGCCGTCTGAGCATCGATGGGACACAGAGTCTGACCCCAGCGACCCGACGGGCTGACCAATGGGGCTGCAGGGAAAAACAACAGAGATTTGGTGTCTAAATGGTGGCTACGCTAACAGTTTCCCCCCGTTTCCAGTCTTTATGCTAAGCTAAGCGTCCCCTGGGTCCAGTTTCATATAGGACAGGGATACGAGCGTGGCATTAAACAGCAAATAAGCGTATTTTCCAACGGTGCCACCCAGGTGGCCGTAACCTACAAACACCTGGATGCACCATGGCCTGTCCACGCTTATGTGCACACAAAACACTATTCTGTGAACTCATGTGGGTGACGTGTCTCAACGTGCCAGCTACGGGACTGAAAGGTGAATAAACACGACAAAAAAAGTCAACATAAAACACCACTAAAATAGTGTGTAATGTGCGTGCACACAATTAGCGGTCTGTGTGGGAGTCTTGGTCTGCCTACTCTTCGTCCTGGCTGCACTCTGAGGAGGCGTTCTTCCCACAATCCCCTGCGCCTCTCCTGCTCCATTAGCTGTGGAACGGAGTACACAAAGAAATGCTTCACTCCTCCAACGTCGAGCCACCGGAGTGTCTTGCTCACACACACACACATGCATAAACACTGTTTTCTTTACAGGCTCAATAATCTCAAGCAAATAAACACACACTGTTTGTGTCTCTCTCACCTGTTCCCTTCATCCTTGTTGCATCTGCTCCGGCACTGAACAGCTTCTGGCCCCCCCTGGTTTGACCTCTGGCCTTTCTCACCGGCGTGGTCTTCTCCGCGGTGGCATTGGGACACACGTTCTCTTCTTCCCCGCCACGAGCAGTCGTCGTATCCCCGTCGCCGTCTTCCTCCGACACTCGCTCTCTCTTCCTCTTGCCTTTGAGCTCGCGGGCCGCCAGCGGAGCCACGGTGTCCTGGGACGAGTCAACAGACGTGGTGTCATTCATAATTTAGCAAATAGTTAATGTTTGAAATATGGTCCCAAGAGAGAACTGGGAAAGAGAGGCGATCCGTTACAAAAACAGTACAGTATCATTCATCTGTGGGTTGGATTTGTATGTGTCAGTCCTGCAAAAAAACACAACATGTGACAAACTGACTGACATTGGCATCAATTGACCAGGATGCAATGCTGCAGCACAAACACGTTGGGCCTTGAGGGGGATATTAAAGTCTCACTCTGCTCTGGTTTTTGGTTGCAATGAGAAACACCTTACAACTGTAAAAAAATAAATAATTAAAAAGCATTGTGTTGAATGTAGCAAACTACAAAAGTAAGCATTAAAACAAGTCATACTGACAAGTGTACAAATACATTACAGTCTTAAAATATGACTGTAACAAGTGGCTCTTGATATGGGGTTTTGCTGTAAGTATATATATATAAAGTAAATAATTCACACAAATTACCTTTGGTGTGTATTCCTTCACAGACAGGAGCTCTGGCTTTGACCAATCTGCTTTTACCTAAGGGGGGAATACATTTATCCATTTTATATATAAATATATATTATATTATCCATAACTGAATCATTGTGCAGGAACATACTTATAGATTTAATAATCTAGACACAAATTTGTCTACAATGATACATAAATAATGTAATTTTACCCCCAAATTGCTTTGATTAAAGACCACAAAATATATATACTGTATACGACTTATTGCAGAGGATTACTGTGTTATATTTCCATACTTATTGTCTCGTGGCTTGGCTATTAGCTGGTTCAATAACGTCCCCACTTATTAGACTGAGTCTTAGTGTTTGTTCGATGTTTACCAGGTTTCCTCCCTCCAGAGTGACGCTCAGTGTGACGCCGTCTGTCCAGGTCTCCTCTTCCCACTGCTCCCATGACAGACACCTGCAGGGCACGAGACGTCCCGGTAAATCATCATTTAGATGACAGTAGATGCACGGGAGACCCAGAAATATCACAATACAGTCAACTTTTAGTGTTTTAGTAGTCAGTGGACCTACTTGTTATACGGAGTCAGTTTCCCGATCGTGATGGGGAAACGGTCCGCGTCGTTGAGCTCTGCGTTGACGCAGATCCGCTCTCCCCACGGCCCGCTGCTGAACAGCACCACCTGGCGGACACTCGGGGGAACGGCAACAGACACCCTGCACGAACCTTCAGCACTGACACGGAAAAGAAATACAGAAATATGGGAATATGGGTCTCTTGTAATGCATACAAACGGCTAGAGATGGTACACTACTTATTAATAATAAACATAGATAGCATAACAATTACAAGTTATCGTTTATCGTAGTTACCTCAGCAGCCTTTGAGGCGGACCGTTTACTCCAAAAACCGCATATACTCCGAAGTCTCCCATCTTTGCGTTGTGGTCCGCGGTGAACCCCGTTTAATGCCACAACTCTTTCTGCTACGCTACTTTATTTTTGGCACAATTTAAGACCAAAACAACGATTTCTAGCTCACTCCGTTCGCTATCTCCCGCCACAGATATGTGTTGTATATCTAAACTTCGCGCGAGTTCTTGGTAAAAGAATATGAGCGCGTGTTTTGTTGTTGAGAGTATCTGCACGGGTGGAGTCTGCACTATTGAGAACTAGAGCTCCGCCCATGCAGTGCACGCTGAACGTAGATCGAGCACACTTCAGGCTGCGTCTCACAAAGCACTAGCCAATCAGAGGCCTGTATTCAGCACTGCTGCGTGACGTCACCAAAGAGGCGTTCAGGAGTCTTTGTCAACACTTTTAAATCTGGGGCTGTGTATTCATCTCTTGTACAAAACTGAAACTACACGGCTTTTTTTCATACTTTTATCTCGTTTTTTCCATTTTAACTTATTTAACTTTGTTTATGTTTTAATTTTCAATGATACAAATTATGTATATTGCCATGTTTCATGTCTCAATTCCTCTTTATGTTTTATGTAAAGCACATTTACTCGTTGTAATATAGCCAACATATCACATTAAGAAAGGGAATTCAATGCTGTACTTTGTTAACAATAATTTCATAACCTGTTTGTCATTTGGTCCTGTAGCACACAACAAAGTATTTTAGATAGATTCCAAATGGCAGATCAGCGTTTTCTTCCAGTATACGACTAAAACAGATACAGATTTAATTTATTGCCCACTGTTTGAGTTGGGGGAACAGAGCTAAATAGTACTTATAGTGGAACTTGAGGATCAAACGCACATATGAAGAGTATGCAGTGGGCTCACAGCATATACAGTAGGAAACACTGTGGGCGTCATTTTCATGCAAATCTTTCACGTTTGGTGTTTCTGAAGGCAGAACCTTTTTCCAAATGAGCCCTCAACACCGAGCAGACGGTTGGAACAAACCTAGCTGTCCTCAGAGCTCCACTCACACTGAACTGTTCTTTCCAGCTGCTTCACTGTGATCCCTGGACCATTTATTTTGTCCTCTGCAGTATGAACGCAACTTCTTTCTCGCCCTCGGAGTATTACTGGTCTGAGTGTGACCCTTATAATGATGGATCAGGAGGACCTTCGGCAGGCTTACTTATCCTCCTCATCACGCTCTCCTTTGAATTCATCGTCGGCGTCCCGTCAAACCTCTGGCTCGCCTGTCACATCCTCAGGCAAAGGTAAATATGTCCTTCACATTTTGGTGTAATGTTATGTCATAGCCAGTACAGCCGTAATGTATCTTAAATTTTATGAAAATACAAAATAACCATTTTGATAAGGCATTCAGGTAGAGCCTTATCCTACTTGTTAATGCCAGTTCTCGCAAAACCTTCTTTTCCTGTTTCTTTTTTGGTCTTCATCCACTTTTTTAATAGCTTTATTATCATTTACTGAATCTAAAGGTCAAAGGTTGCCGGCGTCCTTCATGCAGACTTCTTCCCCCTCCACCTGGCCCTCACCCAGCAGTCCTTCTACCTGGCCGTGCCTCTGTTTTTCGGCAATCACTTTCTGTGGCAGAGTAAATACGTGCTGAACGGGGTGACTTCCCTGAACTCGATGGTGATCATCATGAAGCCGCTGCTCCTCTGTCTGGTGTGTGTGGAGCGGTACATGGCTGTGGTGCGACCCCTCGACTATCCACGGTAAAACCACACACAAGGTTGAACATACAACCTTTTTTTAAATTTAGTGTTGTTTTGGGGACGATTAGCGGTTGATAACGTCACTGTAACAATTTGTTGTAATAGCTGTGAACACACGGGATCATATTCCTGAAGACTGGCGGCTTTTATTTCAGCCCACAATTTAGTACATCATTACCCACAACTTTTGTGTCATCAGACCTGGAAATCCCTTTTCCCTTTTCCCAGTGACATTATAGTAAGACTATATAGTCTGTCTCGGCCTCTGAAAGTAGTTTAAATGTCCTCTGTGTCTATAGAGGAACTTTGACTTGCATTCTAACATGTTATATGACGATGACAACCTGAGGATGTGGAACATCATGTGTGACTCTCTTCTCTCTATTCCCTCCTCCTTCCCTTTCCTCCAGGTTCAAGGCGCCTCGGTATAGATGGGGATGTTTGGGTGTCGTATGGTGCATTTACATCATCATGACTTCCTTTGCTATTGTTGAGCGCTCTGCCTTCATAATGTTCGTGCTGTTCCTCCCCGTTCTCGTCGTAGACACCTTCTGCAGCCTGTCTATTCTCAACGCATTGAAAAGGCCTCCGCCGGGGGACAGAGGGGTAATGGGGAGGAAGAAGGAAGGGGAGGAGGAGGGAGAGACTGGCCAAAATGGGTCGAGTGGAGTAGGGAAGATGGAGGATGGGAAAAAAGAGCAGAGCAGAATGAAAGAAGGAGGGAGCAAGGAAGAAGGGAAGAAAGTTGGAAGGAGAGAGCCGAGTGGAACAGGGGTGATGAATTCCACGAAGAAGAAAGCCTTCGTCACCATTACCGTCATCCAGGCTGTCCTCGCACTCAACTACCTCCCCTTCATCCTCACCTGGCTCATGGGTGGACGAGTTCCAGCCCGTACCCTGACGTGTCAGTACGTGGCCTTGTCTTTAGCCGCTGCATACAGCTGCAGCTACCTGCAGCCTCTGCTCTACCTGCACAGACTGGGCCGGCTGCCGTGCATGATGTCACAAAACCCCTAGTTCAATATCACAACCAGGGTTAGGTGGATTTTTTTGTTGTGATTTAATTCCCATCTTTGCTTTATAGAAGGAGGAACAACTACGCTTATAATGAAAATGTCTGACTTCACCTATTAAATTTGACTTTGTCTTTGTTTGTTCTTTAAATGGTATTTTTTTAACTCTCTGATTAAAAATGTCTCGTTCCATTAACATGGTTTGAGATGGCCTGCATTGTAGTTCATGCTGTTATCATTATGATTAAAGTCTGATTGTGGTAAATGATGGCGTGATGGTGGAGCTAGGTGGGACAAACATTGCTGCTATATGTGAATTATAATTATAACATGTATTATTATTAGTAGAAGTAGTATGTATTTAATTTATTTATTCATCTTCTTCCTGTTTTTCCTGTCATATTGTTTTCTTTTCTGTTTCCGATGTCTTTCTTCTGTGTGATCTCTTTTGAAAAGCAATAAAAGTGAATTATCAAAATAATCTATTTACAACTTGCTTTGTGTACAGCTGAGTCTACATGCTATAAACAGTCTACGGAAAAATCAAAACACAAACACAGTAAGCTACCTGATCCTTTCCTTCAGCTCTAGATGCAGGGACACATTATAAACACCACCTATACGGAAACGCACCAATCATTTAACACTATATGTTTGAATTAAAAGTTACTATCTCAACTTCTACAAATGCACAGCGCAGCTGGATCCTTGTAATTGTGTGAAATGTAAATTTTCAGAACATGCTGCCGCGTTCTGTTTTGTGTCCGTCGCAGTATGCAAAGTCCCAGACTGCATGCTCACTATAGGATGCTAATAGGTGGTGACATGAAAATTATGCCACATGAACTCTGAACATGTTTATTTTGACAACTTTCCATACAGCAAGGCAGGTTCCCCTCAGAGAGTTTGCCTATTATGCTATAACTCGCTAAAGAAAATGGAAAATTCAAATAAATGCACTGTGTAGAGCATATAAATAAATAAATAAAAAGAAAGATTACAAAATAAAATGTGACATCATTGGGGAAAAGGCAAAAATGAAATTGATAGACTTTTGAAAAGGGGCATTGTGAAATAAAAATGTCTATAATGAAATACAAAAAATGCTATACCCAGTTACTATGAAAATAACAACAATGATACAACATATATAATTTTCATAATAATTTTGAATAATTTCTTACTTTATGTCACAATTTATTGGTTGGTTTATACATTTGTTTCACACAATATATTCAGATGATGTTACTTTGATAATGCGCTCTTTGTGAACACTTTCGGGCTCCATACTAGTGATTTATACTCGCAGTATTTGCACAAGAGAAGCTTATCTATCAATAAAATATAAAATGATCATGGTTGACAAAACGTTGCGTGACGTTCTTGAACGCACCCCTAACAGCTCTTGAATTCGCAAAGCATTGTGGGATTGGATGCTGGTGGAAAGCTTCTCGAAGGAACTGCAAAGATGATGGTGAGTGAGCTAGCATTCATGCCCAAACTCAAATGTATAATCCGTGTCCATCCTTCAGTCTGTCTGCGGGAATCTGCATCCGGACTATTCGCGATTTAGACGATTCCCATTCGGCGTTCTTTGGAAGCGATTATTTTTGTGAAAATGATTTTTAAACCCGTTTTATTTGTAGCATCACCGTTAGCCTCGTAGGGGGAACCAACATCAATGGGCGTCAACGATGCTAACGGTGATGCTAGCTAGGCTCTTTGTAAGAGTGGCTGCGTAGGACAGATGTATATTTAGTAAATATAATAAGGTTTTATGGCATATAGTCTGCTACAATGACCGGTAACATTAGCAGACTGTAAACAGACATCCGGTTTTTGACAGTCACGCAGCATGTCTGATGAGAAACAAAAGCATCCTTAAAGCTACAGTACCAGCCACAGCCTCTATGTTTTCTTATAGCCTTCTTATAGCCTTACATGGTAAAGTAATAAGACTTAAAGACTGAGTTCGTGCTGTAGCGGAGTGATTTACACTCGTATTAAAATGTATTTGGATAGTTTTTTTTTATTACTGTTTGCTTTATCTGGACAACAGAATATTTAGACACAATGATCAGACTATTATCACAATAATTTAGTGAAACATGATGAACAGTAACATTGAGCTATAGTATTATAAATGAAAACTACATTACCTATTCTCAGATTTAAGCATCTTTTTGGCATTTTTATTGGAACTGAACTGTGTCACAGTGATGGTTTCTATTGTTAGCACTGATATATTGTTTAATATTCCAAAAAAAGCAAATGTGTGCTAGCAGTATTCACATTTTTAGATAACTAGAGGAAGCACTACTTCAGTATACTGATTCCCTAATTTTCTTTCCTTCATTTACTGTATTTTTCTCTTCCTCTTTTCTTCTGTTAACCTCCTCTTCCTTCTCCTCTCTTTCCGTCTCTCTAGAACGCACAGGTGATCCTGCTGAAGGAAGGGACAGACTCGTCTCAGGGTGTTCCCCAGCTCGTCAGTAACATCAATGCCTGCCAGGTCAGAAAATACAAACTTTCCTCTTGGTTGTGTGTTTTTTTTTTTTTCTCTGTTTCCCAAAATATGCTCTAAAGCACCTGTTGGTTTGTCTTCTCCAGGTGATCGCCGAGGCGGTCAGGACCACCCTTGGGCCCAGGGGGATGGACAAACTGATGGTGGATGGCAGAGGTGAGGAGAGAGGTGTAGACACGGATGGAAGGATCGGAGTACGGGTTGAATTCACCCTCACCAGGAAAATGTGTGACTGATTGTGTTTTTCCAGGTAAGGCCACGATCTCCAATGATGGAGCCACCATCCTGAAACTGCTGGATGTGATTCACCCTGCAGCCAAGACCCTGGTGGACATCGCTCGCTCCCAGGACGCTGAGGTGAGAAGTGTGTTTTTTAAAGGTTTAAGGCCTTATGAAAATTGAAAGGTTGTCAATTCCATTTTCTCCCAGACAATACGTTTTCATAATCTTCTTGATCCTGTTTTACCATCCTCAGGTCGGCGACGGCACCACCTCCGTCACTCTCCTGGCTGCGGAGTTCTTGAAGCAGCTTAAGTCGTACGTGGAGGACGGCCTCCACCCCCAGACCATCATCAGAGCGTTCCGCACTGCCACCCACCTCGCTGTCAGCAAGATCAAGGAGATCGCCGTCTCTGTGAAGAAAGACGACAGGCAGTAAGCGCTCACTTTTCACCGTAACAAGTTCTTTACATGGCAGAGAGTGTTTGATCTGTCCTATGAGTAATATTGTATCCTTGGGTCCCCTCCTCTATCCCCTCAGAGAGCAGAGGCAGTTGCTGGAGAAGTGTGCCGTCACAGCCCTGAACTCCAAGCTAATTGCCGGTCAGAAGGAGTTCTTCTCCAAAATGGTGGTGGACGCTGTCATGTCTCTGGACGAGCAGCTGTCTCTGAAGATGATTGGCATCAAGAAGGTCCAGGGAGGAGCCCTTGAGGTTTGTTTCTTTTACTCTCATTTAAACAAAACTTTTCCTGAAAGTGTTAAAACACAAACACAATTTTTTTTTAAATCCACCCACTTCACTCTTTCTTTATTCAAATTTCACAGGAGTCCCATTTGGTCGACGGGGTTGCGTTCAAGAAGACCTTCTCCTACGCCGGGTTCGAGATGCAGCCGAAACGCTACGACAATCCAAAGATTGCACTGCTCAACGTGGAGCTGGAGCTGAAGGCCGAGAAGGATAACGCTGAGGTCCGCGTGAACTGTGTGGAGGTATGAAGACCACAACACGGCATCGGGATGGGAAATAAGTTCCCGATCATGTTGTAAAATTCATCCCTCATCCTCGCTCCCTGTAATTTAACTCTCTTTCCCCTTTTCTGCAGGACTACCAGGCCATTGTGGACGCCGAGTGGAACATCCTGTATGACAAGCTGGATAAGATCCATAAGTCAGGAGCCAAGGTGGTTCTGTCCAAGTTGCCCATCGGTGACGTGGCCACCCAGTACTTCGCTGACAGAGACCTGTTCTGTGCTGGCAGGGTGCAGGAGGAGGATCTGAAGAGGACCATGATGGTAGGACACAGAGACAGACACTGAATACATCGCACCTTTTACACTAAAAGAATGAAGATGGATGACTAGAATACCTGCCAGACTTTCAGTGAATGTTTGCTTTATAGTTATGCTTTCAGCTGTTTATCCAATGTTAAAATTCCCTTGAACGAGACTGATTGTGTGTAATGTGACCTCCAGGCCTGCGGTGGCTCCATCCAGACCACAGTGAGTTCCCTGACAGACAACGTCCTGGGACAGTGTGAACTCTTCGAGGAGGTCCAGGTTGGAGGAGAGAGGTAAGGACGTGTTAAATATTGTATGTAAATATTGTATGTAAACATTGCGCGCACAAGGATTCTCTACGACGGCTCACACCCGTCCCGTCTGTGTCTGCAGGTATAACTTCTTCAAGGGCTGTCCGAAGGCGAAGACGTGCACCATCATCCTGAGGGGCGGAGCCGAGCAGTTCACGGAGGAGACGGAGCGATCTCTGCACGACGCCATCATGATCGTACGCAGAGCCATCAAGGTCAGTCATCGCCTGGAGGCTCATTACGTGTCGCCATCAGGAGTTTACGATAACGTTTATTTATTTACAGCCCTGTGTTGCTGTAAATTACTTTTTACAACCGCAGTTCACAGCAGACTTTTTGACTTCTTAAAGCAGGAAAAGCACAAATTTATTTAATAACTCTAATGATGGCTGCATTCCACTTAGGGGAGGTCCTGGTATTGTGTATTCTGGCTCACTGGAGTAACCTAGTGTGACACTTAATGGAACTGAGCCATTGTTATTGTCACCTGTGCTTTTCCTTCTACGACGTGTCAAATTGTCTGTCGTGAAAAAGGTCTACTCGATCTAGAACCTCCACTGTGTTTGATTTGTCTGCCCATCCGTTCGCACTGACGGCAATAAGCCGACTGTACTTGACCCTTTTCCAGAATGACTCCATTGTGGCGGGTGGAGGAGCCATAGAGATGGAGCTGTCCAAGTACCTGCGGGATTATTCCAGGACTATCCCCGGGAAACAGCAGCTGCTGATCGGAGTGTACGCCAAGGCCCTGGAGATCATCCCCCGACAGCTGTGTGACAACGCCGGCTTTGACGCCACCAACATCCTGAACAAGCTGCGCGCCAAACACGCACAGGTCGGGAGATGAAACGCACACGCTTGACCTAATCCTACTCTGTTTTTAGAAGTGGAGCGGGGAAATGTATAATTTGTGTGCTTCCCGTCTGTCGTCTCCCTGCAGGGCGGTATGTGGTACGGCGTGGATATCAACAACGAGGACATCGCGGACAACTTCGCCGCCTGCGTGTGGGAGCCGTCCATCGTGAGGATCAACGCTCTGACGGCGGCGTCCGAGGCCGCCTGCCTCATCCTGTCGGTGGACGAGACGATCAAGAACCCGCGCAGCAGCATGGACGGACCTCCCGGAGGAGGCCGAGGCAGAGGCCGCGGGAGACCCCACGCTCACTAAGAACCTCACGAGCAGAACCTCATTTTGAACTGGCATTAAAACCCAAATGCAGATAGAGGAGTTTGTCTTCGGCACAGTTTAGGTTACATTTACACATAGATGCAAAGATGGTGTTGAATGTAGCTCGGCATGTTTGACCTGCATATGGATTTGAATTCTAGATAAAATTGGGAGATGTAAACAGTCAGACACATTGCAAATGGCAAGTAGAGTGAAACAGATAGAAGGGGGAAATGAGACTTGGTCAAAGGTGGCAGACATTTCTTGTGTTTTCTTTGTCACTTATATGTTTTTCTTCCTTAAACAGACCTTACCAAGTGAAAGCTTAACATTTCAAGCCTTGCTTCTTTCTATGTGTCGCCAATTTACTGAGAAATGATATTGAAATACAAGAACAGAACTAGTCCCCTCTCTGGTTTTGAACTAAACGCAGTCCTGTACCCTCCGAGTTCGCTGCTCTTCTCTGACCTGAAGCAGCTGTTCCATCATTTCTGATCTGGTTTTGTGTTATGTGACAAACTGATGTGTAACATGGTGAAGTAAAGCACTGATAGGATGTCGAGCCGTTCGTACCATTCATTGTTTTGGCTGTGTGAAACTATTTATTGCACCATTATCAATAAATTCACAGCTGAAATCACACTGTTGACTGTTTACGTGTGTTCTTTTAAACATCTGGTTGAGGATGGAGACCATGGAGGATGGGAAAATGGTACAAAAGTTTTTATTTTAATGTAAAATATGAGGCCGTGGATCGTGAAATTGGAATAATGTAAGGATGATGCTAGTCACTTTTCAACCTGCACGGTTCAGAAGAAGCGAGGTTGGGTCAGCATGATGAACATGATCCAGTGGCTAATAATCTAACATGAATACAGTTTATTACAGCATACACAACATACAAAGACGCTTTAAATGGAACACAACAGGATGTCTTAAGGTGGGAAAGTTAAAGCCCCTACAGGAGTTAAGAATAACGAAAATAAAGACTAGTTAGACAAAATATAACTAAAGCTCTACTTTTTCATCTCTTTTAAATGCATTTAGCCCGTCTTCTTTAGTTGATAGTTTACTCGGTTGTAATGAACTTCAGTCACGTTTTAACATGTGATAACATCTAGTGAAGACAACTGAGCCATCTCCATAATACCTGAGCCCACTCCATCGGCTGAGAAAGACACAGATGTGGTTGAAAGCAACGGGACAGGCTATTAAGTGTACTCCCATTTCTGTACGTGTATAATGAAGTATAATCTGGAAAAAATAGCTTGTCACACAGATGATGCTCTTACCCTGATTTGCAATGAAAAAAAACTTCTCCCGAAGTGTGAAACACCAAACTCCACACCTGAATGGTGACGTACTTTATGATAAACATGCATATTCTGCGATAATGCCTCAGTCCTTCCCAGTGAAGGAACCGTAGGAGTGTTTCCTGCATGCTGAGAACTTTGAACTGCCCATAGAACCTACAGCTTGTAGTTCAGTCTTTTCGCCACTAGGTCGAGCACAACCATAGCCAATGGAGAAACAAAGCTGCAGTCAATGTAGTTGTATTAATATCTGTATAATGGAGAGTGAAATAGGATTTAAATGAGGTATCAGACCACAACTTTTGACATATCCCTGTATGATTCATTATATGAGGGGGAAAGGCAGCAGTCTTCATATTTAACATAGATGAGTGAGTCTCACTCTAGGTAGTTTTATGCAATAGAAATACACCTGGGACAGGTTGAATTATTAGAAGGTATGTGATCGTTGCAGCAGGGATGTGCACTCAGCCACCTGCCGGCATTTGCTTTTACAGAGTTCATACAAGTGTTCCTCTGGATAATTTCTGGGCAGGAAATGCCTGTGACACTGAATTCATGTCTTCTTTTCTTGGACGTAGAGGGCGACCTTCAGTTGAGGAGATGCTGACAAGTGTTTTTTAAAGGAGCTTTTGAAGGTTGGAGAGTTTTTAAAAAGTTCCTCTCATGATCTTTTTTTTCTAGTCTAATGAGTAAACGTGAAGCATAAATGTTTGATTTACAGGATGTGAGTTTCTTCTTAGAACGCAAAGCCGACGCCCAAAGTACCGGTTTTTTTTTCTACAGTCATCATCCCTAGAATCAGTGTTTTCCAATCCTCGTCTCTACTTCCTGCTCCTCCTCAGTTAGACAGGAAGTCTATGGAAGCCCGGACGGTGCGGTTAGACAAGACGTCAACGGCTGTGACTTTGATCTCCGTGTCTCCAAACTGCATGGTGGCCTTGATCTCTCTCCTCTCTGGGCCTGCTCCTCCCCCTGCTCCGCCCACTGCTCCCGGTAGCGGTAACGGTTCCGGTAGGTCCAAAGTTATCGTCCCGCACTTCCTGACCCCGGGGTCGGTGATGTAGGCAACGTCCTCCGTCGAGCTGCAGTAGATGTTTATGATGATCTTCCGCTGGCCCACGCGAGCGGGCGTGTAGCTCCGCCTCACGACCTCGCCCAGAGCCACCGACTGGTCGACGCAGACGAAGCGGTCGAGGATGTCGGTGCACCACTCGCGGCCCTCCTTGATGAGGAGTTTGTCGCGGGGGTGGCGCCCCTCCACGAACCGGTTCAAGACGCCGACGCCGTAGATCAGGGGGCATCGACGCACTCGGACCTGCGAGAGAGAAGGCTGTTAAAGGAAAAAGGTGTGAAAGAGCTGCTCTGTTACCAACGGGTGATCCTGAGAACCCACCACGGTGGGATCCAGCCCGAAGAGCACGGCGCCCTTCAGTATGGTCAGCCCAACGTCATGGGGGATGATGATGCGACACGCCTGCCCCAGCGCTCTCTGGACTGCTTTCTGCAGCATGGGCGACTCTGCGAAACCGCCGACCAGGAAGAGGAAACGCACACCGCGCACCTCCGGCTTTGCCATCAGCTCCTCTGTGAGGGGAGGTAAAAGATCTTTAATTTCATACATCCATCCACTCTTTGTCCCATGACCCAAGTTGTCATCCTTGTGAGGTTTGGGCAGTTCAAGAGAGTCTGTAAGTTAAAGCTGCGCTAGTCTGCACAAGTGTCTCTGTGTGTGTCTCACCGATGTGTTTGACGATGCTGACGATGGTGGGCTGGAAGAGCTCGTTCATGGCTTCCTGTGTCAGCCGCAGCATCCCCTGGGACGACCACTTCACTATGTTCATCCTGACACACACACACACACGGAGGAGAGAGTTTGCATCTTTAGTGTTACACACACACTAAATCAATCCATTAGTTAATCGGACTGCTCACACACTCACTTGCTCCTCCTCAGGGCGGCCTCCACACTCTGCCCCCTCTGTCTCTTGTAGAAGTCGATGAAAGAGAAGGGAAGGGAGATGTTGAGGGCGTTGGTCCTGCCCGGCGCCGCCGTCCGTTTCCTCGCTTCGAACGCGATGGTGAGGTCCACCCAGGCCGCCGGCCGCTTGGCTTTGAAGCTCTGGATGAAGTCCTCGCCGAAGATCTGGCACAGCATGGCTTCGAAGGCCAGGTCTACTCCGATGGCACCGTATGGACCGCCTGGAAGAAAAACTCCCATTTGGAAACCGCAGGGGGGGTTTATTTTTATGTGTTTTGGCAGATTGTGTGAATGGTTGTACCTGAGGCCTTGTAGAGCTCTTTGAGTGTTCCCTGTGGCTGCTCGATTTGATGGACTGTCAGGTCAACCGTTCCTCCTCCGCAGTCGGCAACAATATACCTGTCACCTACACAAAGAGTGCACGAACACGCACGATTCAATACCTTCAGTGTCCTGGGAACGCCAAGCATTTAAATAAAATCTGTTAAAACTGGCTTGATTTCCGGGACAGGAAATATTTTACACTGTAGGAACACTCTGTTTCTCCTCAATTTGTAGGAGGAAATTGTGGATTGTGGATAACGTGTCTTCATTTTTGTGGAATGTCTAAATGTCATGTTTCCAGTGTGTGTGTGTGTGTGTGTGTGTGTGTGTGTGTGTTTCCCCTGAAACTCTTCAACCAGCAGACCCCGAAACATGAACAGTCTCCAGACATCTGTGATTGCTGCGCTCCCTCTGCTAGTGCGCGTGTTTGTGATCCGTAAAGCGATCAGAGCCAGTTTTGGCTTAGTTACTCTGACTTTAGCTGACCACACCCTAAAGCGCGTGTAAGTGAGTGAGAGAGCGAGACAGTTAACAAGCAACAAGCACGAAAAATGTAGGAGGAGGGCGGACTCTCCCTGTCTGGGGAGAGTCCCATGGGCTGGGTCTTTCATATGTGTGTGTGTGTTTGTGTGTGTGTGTGTGTGTGGACAGGAAAGGGTTCAGAAAGGGTCAGCAAGGGGCGCGTGGCTCCTTAGATTGTTGTCACGGCTCAACAGAGAGAAAAGACTGTGTGTAAAACCACAGATATGGGTGAGTTTAATTGTGCCTGGGTAGGATTTTATCATGTCAGGCAAAACTGGACACAGGGTTGTAAAAAAAAAAAAAAAAAACTTATTTTATTGCGACCCTGTTCTTGTATAATTATGAGTTTATTCTTGCAACATTTAGACTTTATTTCTCTCAAAATATAAGGACTTTATCCTCACAATAGTGCAAATATAAAGGCAACCGCGCTGGACTGGAAAAGCACACATGCAGTAAATAAAACTGAGGGTTAGTAGAAATGAGAGAGTAGGTGTGTCTGCTGCTAAAAGTCAACCGGCTGGGGTTAAAAGTCAAAGCCATCAATATCTCCGACATGTGGGGTCTGTATGTCCCTCTCAAAAACACACACACACACACACACACACACACAGTCTTACCAGTCTGCAGCTCAGACCACAGCTCTCCAGTTCCGCTCTCCACCAGGAAGGTCCTGCTGTGTCTGGATCGCCTCAACTGCTCCCTCGCTGCAACAAGCGAACACAAAGCTGAACACACACACACACAGGTACACTATGTGCCTCAGTTTTTAATACACACATCTGAAATAGCTTAGGTCATTAAATCAGATCAAAAAGTCACAGCGAGGCAAAAGATAACGGTTGAACGTCGTTTTCAGCAAAAGAGTTTTAAAAGCCCATGTGATGCTCTGCAGTTCTCCAGTTCTTCAGGGGCATAGCAAGGATTTCTGGGTCCCAGGAGCACAAGCAGGAGTTATTGTGCCCCTGAAATATTGCTCTGGGCCCCTCTTTTCTTAATATAAACAATTCAACAAGAATGTATATGGACTCTCTCTCCAGCTGTGGGCCCCAAGAGGCATCGTCACCTTTCACCACCTTGCACCGCTTGTATTCAAACGTTTTTTTTGTCTTTTCTGTGAAAACATATCGGCGCAGCTTGTGTTACACTAATGCTCAATGCATTCTGGCTCAAGCAAAAACAACCCAATGAAGATAAATGTTTTGTAATTTAATTCCATAAGTTCCATAAGTCACGAGGCCGTAGCATTTACTCAATGAATAGCATAAAGTCTTTGGATCCAAGTAAAACAGGAAAAACCAGAGTCCTGATGTTTTCACATGACAGAAGCAATTTGTTGGAAATGCTCTCACTTTTTTTCTTCGCTCTCAACATGTAAACTGCCCGACTGGCAGGTTAAGAGTATGGATGGACGGAGGCCAATGAAAGCAGGACACACTCTTAACACAGCTGACAGAAATACAAAACACCTGACAGCCTGTTTGACAGAGCAGATACACGCATAGGCCTTCATGCATGCACATAAACCATGAAATGAGACATGAGGGCTTTTAAGATGACAATTAACTGCAGATCAAAGGAACGAAAGAAAAAAAAGGTCATATTTCTCCGTCTTTGGCTTTTAATAACACAAACTCTTTGACAGGGTTATGGCAAAGCTTGGGTCCTGATGTAACTGTATGTGTGTTGTAATAGGTTTGGAGTGAAACTCTTTGAATAATTTAGGTTCAAGTGGTTTTTACCAAGTTCCCTCAAACCCCATGAGTGCTACACACCACGATAATCAGAAAGAAAGAGCAATTATTGAGCAACAATGAGTACATTGTCTTGAAAGCAAATACTCTTGCAGTTGTTAAGGCTCTGGATGACGCACGAGGTAATGCATGTATGTGTGTGTGTGTGTGTGTGTGTGTGTCTTTGTATGGGGTTGATGAATGAAATGCAAGTCTGGAAACCATTTTCATGAAACAGCAGAAAAGAAAATGCATGTGTGTGTCCGTGTGTGTGAGTTAATGACTCCCCTGTGCTATCTTTGGAGACGAAATGAGGTGGAATAGAAGCTAAAGATAGAAAAAACCATGACGACCGTGATGCCAAGTGTGTGTGTGTGTGTGTGTGTGGAAATACTGTATGTCTGTTTGTGTGGCGGTCTGTGTCTGCGGAGTCCTTGCAAAGTGTGCGACCTGGCAGAAAGAAAGTCGGAGGGGGAGGGAATGTTAAAAAGACAAATGAACGCGAGTGAAGGAGAGGGAGAATGATAGGCTGGGGGGGGGGGGGGGGGAGTGAGATCATGAGTCTCCCTGCACCTTGTTCCAATTACAATATCCTGTGGCTAGTGTGTGTGTTGTCGTGTGTGTGTGTGTGTGTGTGTGTGTGTGTGTGTGTGTGTGTGTGTGAATGTTCTCTGTGTGCGTGGCCCTGTGTAATGCGTATGTGTAAGTGGGCCTGTGCAGGGGATTTTGGACGCCGTGTTCGTTCGCTGAATTGTGCATCCATCACCTTGTTCGCCCTTTGCTGCAAATTTGGTAGCATTTTCCTGCAGCTGCTGCAAACACAAATGTTCTCCCTGCAGCTTTAATGTAGTCGTGGCGAAAGTCATGTTTCCACTCAGTCATAGTCTCTTTTGTCCTTTTATTTTGAAAAGTTATGCAGTCATATAACCTTGTGGGTCCACATACTATAGAGTTGCAAAGTGAAAGGAGTTTCTGGTTCTGGAGGTGTTTTTCTCCACTTTAGCTCCACTATTCAATATTGTTATATCAACAATAGGTCAAATGACTAATTTGTAATGTTAAAGAAGTCTCTTGTAACCAAAACCTGCAGAGAACCATCACCCAACTGTGCGGTTCCTCTCAGCTCTATGGTAGTGTTTTAGCATCTTTCAGCTCATTGTTTTGGTTTTCTGGTTTGGGTTCACTTTCAGCCGAGCACCAAATGACTGATAGGTAACATACAGAGCGGAGCACTTGTTTCCCTCATGAGCGGGGACCCAAACAGAGCTAAAAGGTGCGTGAGTACAGTGTGTACATTGGGAACTGTCTGCATACACGTTTGCCAAATCAACCTTATGGCGTGATAACATGCCAGTGTTGTGTTTACAGCTTGATGCGCTAACCCCGAGTGCTATAAAGTGCTCCAGAAAGAAAATGTCAGAGGCTCAAATCACAGCTTCAGCAAATACAAAATGCTTCCTCGTTGCAATTATGAGCATGACTTTGTGCCATCGTTATTGGCTCAGAATCTGAATGTAGTATGCAGGTTTTTTACAAAGCTCACCTTTAACATTTGAAGCCCGTTGCATTGTTGGAGGCGTAGTTAAGATCTCCCCTCATGTTTTTATATGCATAGGTTTGCGCATTTGACTTTTTTATCAAAGAACAAGAGTTTTAATGCCCATGCTCTGCTCTCACTGCCAGTCACAAGCATCGTCTATGCAGAAAATCGACCCTGGATGCCACAAATAACTTTGCAATAATGAATTGAAAAGCCACATTGCCACAAAATACACATAAGATAATAGAATACCACAAAATCTAGAAAAATGCTCAGTCTTCTGAGGAGAAACCACGAGAAGTATCTGAAGTCAGATCTCACACACAAACAAACCCAGTTGGTCCTTTGCATAAACCACAATCCCCAAGTGGAATCCGACAACATTTCCATGAACACACTGTGGTTTCATGCTTATGCTAATGACAAAGTCCACAAGAACACTTTCACACACGCACACACACACACACTCACACGCATACAAAAGTACACACACAGAAATACACACTCTCTCGCTTCACTACCTTGCCTGAAGCTGGAGTCAAAGGGCCGGGACCCTTCCAGATCAAAGCCATTCGCGATTGGCTGCAAGCTCAGGTCAAGCACCTGGTGGAGGCGGAGCTTACGGCAGTAAATGGACGCAGCTTCGGGTTCCAGCGCGATGAGGAGCTGCTCGGGACAGTCGGGAGACACCAGACCAGCCTGGAGGACACAAGACGGACAGAGAGGGAGAGAAACATTGAGATACTAAGGGGCCTGAACAAGAGAAAGAAAAGAGTTAGACATACTAGTACTGCAAAAAGGCCACTCTCAAAACTCCATCATGCTTTTAGACATGCATGTTGATACTGCTTTGGTCTGTATATACAAATGCTAAGTGCCATTAGGAGAGGAGAGCTGGTGTATAAGCACAGTCTTGATGTATTGGGTGTAAAGTTGAGTGGTTGAATGATGTGTGTGTGTGTGTGTATGTGTGTGTGTGCAGGGCGGGGGTCTGGACACCACTTCCTGTGTTTGTATGCCGGTCTCCCTCATTGTTCACTTGTGATGACATCATCACCAGCAGGAAGCACACACACCCCGACGGCCTCAAGCTGGGAGCCAGCGCAGGGTGTGTGTGCCTGTACGCCAGTGTGTATGCATCGGACTGTTTATGTATGTACCTGGGTGAGTGAAGGGCAGATGAGAGATAAAGGTGGGAAAACCTGTGGGTGTGTGTGTGTAACATTTTTTTTAAATGAACAGTAAGAGAACAAGAATGAGCGTGGCATTAAAAGGTAAAAGTTGTACAGTCTTTCCCATGAACTATTGCATATGTACTGTACAAGTACATACTCTCTGTCTCTCACACACACACACACACACACACACACACACACACACACACAGGTCGGTCCATTCTCATCGATGTGTATTGAGATAGGACTCCCTGCATTCCTGTCCATGTACGCACACTTCCTACAAGTCATTGTGACTTGTACAGCAAGTGTGTGTGTTGATGGGAAGATATACGAGAAGGATGGAGGCAAAAGTGCAGCGTTATGATCTGTGTGTGTGCGTGTGTGTGTCTGTGTGTGTGTGTAGATAGTAAGTGATCCTCCATGGGAACATTAATCACACAGCCTTTATCTCATGCCTTTTACGCTGTCTTTCTTTCCATCTCCCTTCCTTGTTCATCATCTCTCTCTGTCACACACACGGCTCTGATTTTGAAAAGTTGAAGTCACACAACCAGGAGCCTTTATAGTTACATGTATGTACGATACTGGCAGCCATTGATGGCCACATGTCGTTGTTCAGTCAAAACCATATATCTCTCAACTTTTCATAAAACAAGGTAATTAACAATAGAGGATTTTTGTAGGAAAAAAGCCTGTTTTTGTCAGACCAGAACAAGTTTGTAATCTTTCATATCTATTGCTCTATGCGTGGATTCATCAATATATAGTGTGTGCATGTGTGTGTGTGTGTTCGTACCAGGTATGCAGCCTCTCTCATGAACTGTTTGGCAGGTTGTCTCCACACAGCGGGGACGGTGATTACCCATCTGATCTCTTCTCCCTCCACCACCGATGACGACTGGTCCTTCACCTCCTGAAACCGGATCAATGAAACACTTTCTTTGGTAAAACACTCAAAAATTGAACTCGAGTTATTAGCTTCCATCAAAGCAAAGCACTTTAGGAGCTACAGTGCAGCAAACATCTCTAAGTCATCTCTACACCTTGGCTTGCAAAGTAAAGGTTTACATATATAAGCCATATATAAATACATCACACGCATATAATCCAGTGCATAAACGTGTCCACCATGAGGCACCATACTGCAGTCATAAACTGGGGCTTTAAAGTGCACCTTTAGAGCATGTTCCCTGAAGAAGTGCAGGGCGTGAGCAAAGACCTCGATGGCTCTGACCCTCCGTCCGTTGACCGCCTCCAGCTCTGTCTCCATGGTGAGGTCCTGAGTGAGTTAAAAGAAGGTCAAAATTGAAGCAGTAGAGGGAAAGATATCCATATTTTGTAATCCCTATTATAGTCTAAATTCCAAAAACACTGGATCCAACACCTCCCACAATGCAGTTCGATGCAAATTGGCCCCTGTTTTGTTAGGATGTATTACTTAAAATTGGCTTTCTATCACTTTTACCCATGTATTCCACCTTTGTCATCTGATTCTCCTGATCTCTCTTACACTTGTGCTGTGGAGCTTCATCTTGAACTTATCGAAGTACAGCCAGTGCCGGGCCTCCTCTGGGTCCAGGTCGTGGTAGAAGTCCCGGGCCGCAAACCCAAAACTGTGGAACCGCAAATCAGGAGTCAGCAGCAGAGAAGTCGGGCTCTTCTGATTGGCCACCCCTGGGTCTCCGCCCTCCCAGCGCCTGCACGGGAAGGAAGAAAAAAGATGTCAAGGGTACATAATAAAAGAACAGAAAGTGAAATGAAGACAATACACTCAGGCTCTTACTTCATCATGTGAATGGCTTCTGAGTCCCGCGTGAAGCTGAACGCGTAGCCGCTGGAGGTCGTCCCAAAGTCTATCGCCACGACAACTGAGAACGGACAGGACATCCTGGGTCTGACCTCCACCATCTGAAAGGGAGAGTTTGTGTGATTGGTAGACGGCACTGATATACTGATTCTTCATGATTACTCCTATTTAATAGATTGCCATGTAAATGTGTCCAGATAGGGAGTGTTAAAACCCCTCCTTTCCTCTCCTCTCCTCTCCTCTCCTCTCCACTCCTCTCCTTTCCTCTCCTCTCCTCTCCTCTCCTCTCCTCTCCTCTCCTCTCCACTCCTCTCCTTTCCTCTCCTCTCCTCTCCTTTCCTCTCCCCTCATTTCCTCTCCTCTCCTCTCCTCTCCTCTCCTCTCCTCTCCTCTCCTCTCCTCTCCACTCCTCTCCTTTCCTTTCCTCTCCTCTCCTTTCCTCTCCTTTCCTCTCGTCTCCTCTCCTCTCCTCTCCTCTCCTTTCCTCTCCTCCTTTAGTGCTGAAATGTAGATATTTTTTTAACACAGATTGTAGTCTATATTGGGGAATGCGTTAAGTCTTCACTTTAAACTCTGAGTGTTATTATAAACCACTAATGACAGTGAGACGTGGATGTGGGTTAATAGGTCGTGTTTAGGGGCTAAATATAAAGAAAATAAGTAGAAAGGAGAAAGGGTGTGTGCGAGTGTCAGTGGTGAATGTGTGTGTGTATTTGTGTGTGTGCATAGTTACCGGTGAGGGTGAGGGTGTGAGGGGTGCGATGCTGCAGTCATTTCTAGCTGTCGCAGGCGATGAAGGGGCTGATAAATGATCACCTGGGAATGAATGGAGATAGAGAAAGAGGAGGAGGAAGGGAAAGAGAAAAAGGATACACAGTGGTGGCTGACGATTAAAATCTCATTATAAACATGTTTCAGCATTACGCCACACACACGTACTCCACTGGAAAATAGACGGAATAGCCCAAAAGAAATCTGTGTGTTTGAGGCGCTATGCAGCCACTCTCTTATCACAAGGAAAGAGCCATTATTGGACTGTCATCAACTGCTGCTGCTAGCACACATGGAGACCTTATTTTCCTGACCTGGAGCTGCAGATGTCGAATTGAATGATTTTAGTGAACTGGAATGACTGGAATCTGATAAGAGTAATATTCCCAAGTGGGAGAGGGACACGGAGAGGTCGGCGTATTCACTCTCCAAAAGATAACCAGAGAGAGAAGTGAGTCATTCTGATAAGGTTGATATAGTAACGTAGCATGTGTATGAACCGTACAGTACTGTGTATTTGTGTCTCACCAGGTATCTGCAGGCTGCCGGGGTCCGGCTGCGCCACGTCAGCCATCTTTACAGGAGCCAGGGTCTGCGGAGAAACACAGCAACACCAACATGGTGCAAAAAGAGTAATGAATGATTTATGGCCTCCAAATAAAATGACGTAAAAGAAATACAGTGCATGAGATAGTGGGAGCAATTTTGGACACACCGAAGATATTCTTCGGCCAAGGAGGGGAAGTGAAGAAGACACACCCCCGACCATCTTCTTACAGCACACTTGAACTTCAGGTTCCCAGCTACTACGACTGCTCAGACGCCATTAACTGGTTGCTTTGGGAAGATTTCAGGTTTGAGTTTATGAATCAGAATGTCTGCCAAATACTAAATATGTAAATGTTATATGAACCATCTTTTTGTCTGGGTTAAACAAACAATAAAATGTGTAAAAAGTGAGAGAAACTGTTAAAATATATGCTGTATATAATCCTAATTATTGGGTTGTCTCTATGCCGACTGTATTTCCTCCTGCGCATACATTTACTTTGTGTCTTTTTGAGTATGTGTGTGTGTGTGTGTGTGTGTTAGTTTACATTGGCTTGTGCGTGTGTGTGTGTGTGATCTGAGCCAAGAGCAAACTAAACAGAGGAGTCCAATCGAACAAAGCTGTGTTTGTTTAAACCTCGTTCTGTAAGTGTGTGATTGAGAAAGTGAGAGAAAGAGACCGGGAGTTGGTCTGACATCCTTTCTTCGAGTACACGCATGCAACATCTGGTCTTTATTCAGGCATGTGCCCGAAACGTTTGAACATTTGTGATGTGTACTGTTGTCACTGGCTTTCTTTCACAGGGCCTGTCCTTGCTGTTTGATGATAAAACCAGAGGTTGAAACTCCACATCTCTTCCCTGCTTCATCTCTCTTGCACATACTTTTTTCTTTCCTTCTGTTTCTGTTGCATCCTGTTGTCTCTGTGAGATCAATGTGCAGTGGACGATTTACAATCCCCCCCCCCCCCACCCCTTTGCCCCTCAATTCCTTTCTTCTCTCTCTCTCTTTCTGAGACACACGACTTAGAGCTTGCAGGGGATCAGCAGAACAAGCAACTCAGACTCCCCCGAGACATTACATTAAGGACAGATTGTGCAACACCCTCCACTTTTATGCACCATTAACTATAGAGCTCTCTCACTTTTCAGTATATGGCAGATTTACTGGCAAGGCGGGCTTCTTTAGTGCTCATCATTATTAATCTTTGACAGTTCATAACAGAACCGTTAATGCAAAACAATACAAACCTGAAAGTTTGTAGCTCAGAAACTAAAAGGCAACTCAAAAGAGAGCAGACGACACAAGTTTTGATGAATGCGTTTGTCCAAAACTGCTTATAAAAAAATGCATTAAACCGCCATAGGACCAAGAGCAACATCAACAATTATAAGTGCTTTGAATCTTAACTCACCTCTTTGTACGCTGCTGCAGCACTATGCCCTTGTTCTGTTTTTGCCTCTCCAAAAGTATTCCCCAACAATCCGCAGTCCGAAGTTTGGAGTAAGGGAGGGCGATGGAGAGGAGAAGAACAGGAGGAAACTGGGACTGGATAGGATGCTTCTCTAGAAATCCCTTGATACAAAACTTCCCAGCTGCATCTGCATCTGCAGGCAGACGTCCCACATTTTGAATTCCCTAGTCAGAAAAGCCAACAGTGGGACGAGTTGCAACTTTAAGAAAAAAGGACTATTTTTCTTCTTCTTCTTCTGAGAAAAGTAGAACTTTCCCCAAAGAAGTTGTGAGTTGCATTTGTAGTTCTGTCTCTCTGCAGCCGAGCTCGCTGCCTCTTCGCTCAACGCAGGAATGTCAGAGAAGAGTGGTGACACACACACACACACACAAGTTGGAAGAGTGGGAGGGCTGTGACAGCGCATATGGGGGGAATGCTGGGGGATTTACCTCACTGGGAAATTGTAGTGTGTGTGTGTGTGTGTGTGTTGGAGACTGAGGGTGGAGTATTCCAGAGCGGGCGGTGTATTAAGTCATCTTGCCCTCTCCATCCCCTCCCACTCCTCCATATCTATCCTTCCTCTGTTTAATTATCTCTTCCTGTCCTCCTCCTTGCTTCTCTTTTCATCACTTCACATGCTGTCGCTATTTGTTTTAATTATTTATCTGTCTTTGTCTCCTTCCACTTCTTTGTCTTTTTTTCCCTAAAAACGTTCCTTGTTGCTGTAGCTGCTCCGTTGACCTTTTCATAACCTTTGTGTACAACTTTCTAACTTTGCAGACAAAAGCAGGAAGCGGTGAGGTGTGTTCTGTCAACATGTAACAAATAATGAACAATTCTAAATGCAAATGGTTCAGTGAATGGTTTGGAAATATGTTTGTTTTATTGCCGATCTAAAAGAAGATCCATATCACTGTTAGGTCTGAGAGTTGTATCCATGACAATCAGTTTAAACCATGGCAAATGCATTCGCTGCAGTCTTACCCAATACATGTAAGTGTTTTCTTATGCTTTGTGTGTGTGTGTGTGTATGTGTGTAGATTTGTATGTGTGGACCTTGAGGTCCACATCAATGCTGCATGGATCTGATTTCTCCCCACTAGAGCTGTGATTGAAAGCATACATTAACCCCCAGTGCTTGCAAACACACACACACACACACACACACACACACACACACACACACACACACACACACACACACACACACTGAGACTAGCTGGCCCTACTCCCAATGGGCAGAGGAAATCAGACCTCTTGAGTATTCGAAAGAAAAGGCCTCTGGTATATACACACACATACACACACCCACTCAGTCTCCTGTCAGATTTCCAAATCGAATTAGTGTGTGTGTATGTGTGTGTGTGTGTGCGTGTGTGTGCGTGTGTCTGGAAGCCATTACCTGGCATCTCTCCCTTTGCTGCCCAAACAACAAGAGGCCCCATATGGATCCTGCCACCACCACTCTTTCTCCTTCTTTCTTTCACTTTATTGCCTCTTTTATTGTTCTACATCTGTCCCTTCTCTGCTTTATTGGCCATTCTTCTCTCTTGCATCTTTCTTTGTTTAATCCATTTTGTTTGAACCTTCGCCCGTATTCATTTGCCCCAGTTAATTATCTAATGACTAAAATTAGCAGTCGGGTGGCAGCATTTCAACAGCTTTGCTATCAAACCTCGTCTTTTCATAATTTTGCCTGACACCTCTGTTTGGCAATCAGCTTCGCCCAACTCTGCATTAGACCTGCTTAAACCATAGACTTAAACCCACCAGGGAGGGCCGCAGTCAATCCCCTCCATCACGCCAGAGACTCGAAAGTCTGAAACAGATCTTGAGTCGTGGTCGAGGTGCAGCCTCACCCGTCTCTCCCTGGAGGTCCGGACGTAGGAAGCCCAACACAGGAAGTGATGGAGTCAGGTGACAGGAAGGAACCCCTGCTTGGCATTCCTTTCATGAATTCCACATTATCTCTGGGACCCTAGAAGTCCTCGAGCAACGGGAATACACCCATAACATACACATGCAAGCGTGCTTGCAAACACACACACACACACACACACACACACACACACTCCGAGATACTGTTCTTCCTCCAACTGCTCAAAATAGACTCCAATCTCAACCACAGCCCGAATGAGAACCTGCTACTTCCCCTCCAGATAGCGTTCATGCAAAAACAATCTTATATCTTGTTGATAGCTTTACACAGTAACGCTTAAAACATACATTTATGCTAGTGCATGTTAGCTTGACTTTTCAGGAAATACACATTTGCTTCCTTCTCCTCCTGCTGAGAGTTAGAGGCTATTGGTACCACTAGCTACCGGCTACAGCCAGCTAACTTAGCTTCGTGGAACTATGGCAAAACAGCTAGCATGGCTTTGTTCAAAAGTAAAATAAAAATCCACCTACCAGCACCTCTTAAGCCCACTAATTAACACACTAAACCTTTGTGCTAAGCTAGCCTCATATTTACCTACAGACATAGGATTGAAATCAATCTCCGGATGTAACTCTCGGCAAGAAAGCGTATACTCATAGTCCCCAAAATATGAAACTATTCCTTTCACATAAAATTATAATGCATACGTTGTTTTTTAAAAAATTTTTTAATTAGAAACAGCGCATAATTTGTGAGCTTTAGGGGTGCAGGGATGGAGATTTTTTTCTAGCAGATAGAGGCTAGCTGCTTCCCCCTGATTTTAGTCTAACCCTAAACTAAGCTAACTGGCTCTAGCCTCATATTTACCGTACAGACAGGAGAGTATTATAAATATTCTCATCTAACTAAACTGTTTAAGGTCAAGAATAAAGTGTCAAATTCAAGTTTAGCAGTGACAGATGCTCTGCACATTCGCATGCCATTTGGAAAAATGCCATTCTTCCCATTTCTTTCATCAAGGGTGAATAATGGCATGGATATGCAGATCCACTCAGCCTGCGCACATGTCGTGAGTTATAAAGTGGTAATAATTATACAACCTCTTGTAAAACAAATCGTCTTGCACAAGTACTGCATGAATTCAGAGCAAACATATAAAAACACACGAGGGGTCTGGAGTCTGAACATTGGTTGTAAAACACAGGGGAACCATTAGAGGGGGGAGTAGAAATATCTGCATGTGCTTAGTGACTCGTTATTTTCTTAAAGGTTTCTGTAACAAATGTGAAGCGGTAATATACTTCCATGTTCACCAAAGTCCTTGTTAAAATCATACTGTAGGCCTATTGCTTGTTGGACAGATAGCCCCTCAGTGGTGAGAGTTAAAAAGACCTCGGACTAGGAGCACTTGTACACGTGCAGGAATACTGAGTTTGTGCAGAAAATAACGAAGGCAATATTGTACCTAGGAGTGCGTGCTAACGAGCCACTTCCTGCTCATGTGCACGGAAGGGTGTGTCGTATGTTCTCGTGCGTGTATGCATGTATGTGTCCCTGCAAGTGGCATTGGACAAACTTACCGGTGAAGCCTCGGGTGGGGCCACAGGAAAGACTGGGGTAGAAGATACACACTCACACACATAATAAACACACTCTTTAAACATGGCTGCCCTCTGACATCAAGTCTGGGCTATTGTATAAGGAAAAGAGAGGGAGAGCGAGGGGGGAGAGAGAGGTACAGGAAGGGAATTTATGATTTATGACAGCAAATACACTAAGGGTGACATTTATAACAGGGGAGAGAGAGAAGAGCAGTAGGGAGAAGGAAAGACGTCTGCAACGAAATAGTGAATGTGAGAACAGTTGGTGTGTGTGCATGCATGCTATTGCTGTGTTCTCCCATGACAATACATGTGGGTGTGGGCAGTGTATTAAATCTGCAATATGAGTTGTCTCACATATCCAACTATTTTTTTTTACCCAAAGACGTCTCTAACCGCCTTTTTCACGAGTGATCAGAGCAGAAACCATTCCTGCAGCCCTTTATGAGTTTCCCAAAGAAAGGTATCGCAGGTCAGAATGGATAAATCAACTGCACACACACACACACACACACACGCACACACACACACACACACACACAGATTTGAGGTGACACTCTGAAGAACATCTGGTGTTCCTGATTTAATGTCCACATCGTCTTCTCAACTCATATGCACGAGCATGCATCTTCTATCCAGCTGTGACAATGCAGAAATAATCCAGCAAGTTAGAAATCTGTCACAGTGACAATTTACGGTGAAGTGTTAACTAGCAGTGCTGCAGTGCAAGATGCAAGGAAGACTGCAGTGTAGTTACTTGTTTGGACCACGGAGTAAACTGTAACTCTCAAGATGTGATATTTACCTGTCCAGTCATTAATAGAAAAACTGTGCATAACATAGACCCTCATTTTGTGATCTTTGTAAGCTTAGGGCTGATAACAGCTCCAGGAAACCAGTTTCAGACACACTATTGTAGAGTACTTCAGTTAACATCCACTTCAACAGGCATTAGTGGTTATGGGGGAGGGAGCATTTAAATCCTTGGTTACAGCTACACAAGTTTGATCCGCATTGACAATTCACAATACGGTTTCTGCCAGAGGACACACCACACTGCCCATAAAACCCTGCTGTGTGTTACAGTCGCCCTCCGCTGTGGTGTTAGAGTAATGCACCCTCTTATTTACCGCTGACTCGGGACAACCCCTCTGGTTTACAAGGACACATGGGTTGATCCACAGCCGTTATGAAATGCATATAGGACAGGGGCTGAATGAGAATGTGGCACAAATGAGCCATGGATTCTTTATTTAGTTGTGGCAGTTCAGCCTTAGAGAAGTAGTGTTTAAGTGTCAGAAGGCTAATGAAGTATATGACCTCAATTATCTGTGGGTGCTGCCAATAAGTTAATGGCTATTTTGAGAGCACAACCAGAGGATGACTAAATGTACAATCGACTAATGTTTTCACTAAACTGCAGTTTTTTAGAATGGGCTGTAAAATGTTGCTTTTCCATCAAGGTTATGTAAGAAAGAGTGAGCTCACATTACTGAAAACATTGTCAGTTCTCTAAGTCTGCGTTATGAAAACGGGTGGAGCAGAGTTTTTGGACATGGGCACATTGTTTAAAGTGTTTTGAAATCATTACAACACAATGCTCCAGAGTAACAAGGTGTTTACGTTGAAGCACTGGTGTATGCATTGATATTCAGTACATTCATAAATAAATAAATAGTTTGCTCTTTTAGAGTAGACATAAGGGCTATACCTTTAAAATTATGTCATTTAAGAGGTAGATTTTGACTGTTCTCTGCATAAAACTAATAGCCTTTTTTTACTTCCCGTGTATCATGTATACATTATAGTCACAGAGCTGAACGTTTTTCTGAAATACCTTGTAAATGCCCACTGACCAGAGGGTAGATAGAAATTTAGTACACTGCACAATAAAGAATCCCTAATAACAACTGACATGTATGTTGACGATATTGATGTTACTGTCCATTATTTGATTATTTTCAACACAATAATGTAACAATATAAGAACAATAAATTCCAGCATACACCAGGAATGTCTAGATTGCCTTAAATTATTAGTTCAGCTCTATAATTACTTATCTGTGAGCAAACAGCATTGTTTTTGCATTGTGACTTTAGGTTTTTCACATGATCAGCACCAGGCATGTGCTTTTAAAGTTTCTTTTGACTCGTGATAGTCAGATATTAATGATCAAATAAGCACAAAGGGCCCACTGTCTTTGTGTAAAAGTTTAATGATAGATTACAACAAATTGCTGTGAGGGTATTTCAACACTACTTCAAGACTACAAACAAATACGTATCAAATATTATATTTCTGACAAACAGATGTGTATGAGTAACAGTGATAGATGAGGCACACACTGGGGATGTCCTCGCCCGAAAAGCATGTGCACGCTGCTCACATAAGATATTCTTTAATCTGCTGTACTTTTACTCCCCTCTTGTTGCCTTTTCGGCCCTAACAACCTCAACAAGCAAACAACTAGAGCTTTGTATGTTAAAGAACGGTCGGACCGGGTTAAAACAGCCACGTTGTCAAATATTAACTGGTCATATTGATTATAAAAAAAGGGGCCGCGAGAAAAATGGGATATATTTTGTTTACTTACGTGAGTTGGGGTGGGGCGGGGCGTGAGGTCGTCTGGGCCAATAGAATTGCGAGGAAACGTTGCTGACGTAGGTTTCAACCAATGACTGAAGTGTACAGCTGGACAAACGCGACCCACGACACAACGTTTTTACCCCTCGACGTTTCGTCAGAGAAACAGTGGATTTATCCGTTTTTAGCCACTTACGCGAGCTAGCCGACAAAGGAGACATCTATTGTTTTGGCGTACTGGAGATTATTAGAAGATTTTATTCACTGTGTGGTTTTCCTGTGACGTCCGGGACCGGAAAAAAACCGCCCCCCCCTCCCCCCGACAGCTGGTTTGCGGATTCCCCCTCTATAAGCACTTGAAGTTGTGTGGTGAGTTGTTGTTGTTAGTGGAGCTAGCTGTCTGCTACATAAAAGAAAGAAAGAAAGAAAGAAAGACGTGCGAGAACAACAAGCGCTAACCGGCTTACAATGTTCGTTTAAACGCAAATGATGAATGTGTGTATCCTGTAGAAGAGCATTTGTTTTAGTAACTTGCACACATTTCACGGATATCGTCACTTTATGGTGTTGCACCACTTAAGACCACAAACAGCCTGAGAGGAAGAAAACACTCGTGAAAATGTGACAAACCAACTTTAGAGTCATCTCCTACATTAGAAATAGTTGTATTGTGGTAGAACACTACAACACCGGAACACTCCCAACTTCATCGATATATGCAGTGTTAAATGTTGGATGTATATATTTACAAAGATCAGTAATACTATATTATATAGACACTGATTTGAACAACAGACCTTGTGGGTTAATAGTCTGCTGTTTATACTGTTAGTCATTTAGCCCTCCACAAAAAAAAGTAAATTAAAGTGCAGATTATTTGTTATCAATGGAGAGAATTATTTTATTTCCGAAGCCACGCAGGCATTTTTAGTTTAGGAAGAGAGTAAAAAGTGTAGTGGTGCTTTGGCGGAGCTTGAAGGATGTTTGTTAACATGTTGCGTTCAAGGACCCGTTATGAGCACCGATTTTCCCCTCTCAACGTTATTGTGACGTGTACCGCTGAATTGGTTCATTGGTTCTCAACCTTTGTGGCTTTTTAGTTTGACACCTGGCCTTAGAGAGTTTCATATGTCTTTGAGTAAAGCTATCCAGTAGTTTATAATAAAGAAGTTAAGATCATTTGTGTTGAACACTTTAATATTTTAAATATTTCTCCACATTTATCCTGTGACCTGACGCCCAGGTTGGGATCTGCTGGATAAGTTGATTGAAAGAATAGTATGGTCGGGACCGGAGGAGGGTGGGCGTTATGCTTTTGCGATGACACCTTAGGTCCGGATGGCGTAACTTATTAGCAGTGACTGGTGTATGAGTGCAGAGCAGAGCGGCAGCCATTAGCTACCAGTGGGGCACACACACACTGGGACTCGCATGCACGCACATGCACTCACATGCACGCACGGCCGGACCAGCTATGTAAACAAAGCACAGAGACGTTCGGATTACAACACACACTGAGAGAGTGTGTCTTCATTCTCTGCTCAGGACGCCATTACTCCCCTTTAAGTTTACATTACATATAGTGGTTTGCTGCTATATGAATGCTCTGAATTTGGAATTCAACACATTTTAACTGATAAGGAAATAACCGTAGTTGCAGCCCTGGTAATGTGTTTATGTATTAACAATAGCAGAAAAACAAGGTCTGCAAAAAGAAGTCGTGTTCTCCACTTAATTATGTACACCAAGCTACAACTAATGTTGTCTAATACAACATCTCTACAGTCGTTCCTTCATGAATGTTAGTGAGGTGTTTGTTTCAACTTTATGGGCATTTTTGTGCTGTGGGAATGCATTTTATGAGAGTTTTTGTAATATTTAGTCTACCCACATATAGACAAAATACAAGAAACCCTTTTCAGTATAATGTAATATGACTCAACAGCACCACAAAGTGTACATTGTTTGAAAATGAACAACTGGGACGTCTAACCAGAGAAGTTTTAGGTTGTGACATTCAAGCCTGATGTGTTTATTTGTGTTGTGATACTTCTTGTTGATTAAACAGGAAGGGGTTAAAAAAAAATCAAACCACGATCCACAATTGGTACATTTTCCTCAACAGAAAATAAAGCCTGGCTCTGTTTCACATCGCAGAGGATAGCGGGCCAGTGATTTATAGTGTTTTGCTGCTCAGAGTGCATCAGAGCTGGATCTTGTTAAATCTTGGATCCATCATCACGCACTAGTAGCCTCTTGGGGGGGGGGGGGGGGGGGGATAGGAATGGAAACACTGTGGTGGGATATAACCAGATGTTGTGGTGTAGCAGCTTGTATATCAGGGCTACGTCCGTTTCTGTGCATCACTGCACATATTTATCTGCACACTGAACAAACATCACTTGTTTCTGACGGCGTCTTTTTCATTTGCTCTTCACACGCACCGTCCACCTGGTACCTGGCTGCACGCTACGTTCTAATGTTTGTCAGTGTGGATGCTGTTAATCCATCAAATTGAAATCGGCATGTTTTGAATATTGTCACCATTCAGATGAATTCAGACATCTGAACTGGGGCTGGTAGATATGGTTGAATTCACAGTATCAATAAGTATTTTCCAATATCACTATACATAGATTATGACATGCTACTTGTTTCCAATATCCCACATAAAGTACTCAAGCAGATGTTCAAAGCACTGTTATGGAGTACATTAGACCAAACTCTTCATACTGTATTGATAAAACAAAAGCTTCTAAATGTATTTTGTTAGTTTTTGATTACAGTCTGCTCAAAGCTAGAGCTAAAACTATATTTTTTTATTTGATGAATCAATGTTTTGGTCATTTATCAAGCAAAAAACAAAGCATAATTTCTTCCAGTTCCATTAATGTGATAATTATTTCAGCTCTTTTTTAACCATTGTACACTGAATTTATTTTGGGTTCGGGTTTGGTCGGATAAATCAAGTCATGGGATGATGTCACCTTAGGTTGTGTGAAATTGTGATTGGTATTTATTTTACATTTGAGAATTAGTCATGTCTGCTTGTTTGTAATTCCTACATTCATGAAAGAAAGTGAATGCAGCACCAGACCACGTGACCGACCCAGCTTTCTAACGTTAGCAAGGTGGCTAACAGGATTTAGCTAACTTGAGCTACGTTGCATCGCAGCGCAGAGTAATCCCCACTGGAGAAACGACGACCACGCACTCTTCGCCGTGTACTTGCTATAAGTTTGTGTAACGTTACACTTCGAAGCGAGCACCGAGAGCACAATGCCAGGTAATTTAAACTTTTAAACGCGTGACGGTTCGTCTCGTGTGCGTGTAAAGGTGTCGTAATCCCGTAAGGCTTGTTGTGTTGACCTGCTTCGGTGATGCTGCCATGCTGTAGCAGCGTGCTAGCTCAACAGACGACTTTGTTTGGCCTCAAGCATCCGAACGGGAATGGAGTTTTGGGTTTGACCTCCGCGTGTGGTTCGTATGTTATAATATCTCACCGTGTCCTTTTCGTTTGCGGCTCTGTTTTCGCGTTTTATTCGGTTTCACGTTAAAATCCGTGCCCGACGTTAATACAAATAACCTAGCCCGACACCCTTTGTTGTTACTGGGATAGCTTTCACCTTAGGCCCGTCCATTGACAGCACAGCTATGTGTGTCCATCTGTTTGCAGCTAACGCGAACTAGCCACTTAGCATTAGCGTTACCTCGGCTCAGACCGTCCAATCCATTCACCAACTTTCCAGGTAGGCCCGAACACCTGGTTTAGCCTGTTAGCTCTCCGTTAGCATGCTACAGGCCACTACGACACAGCGCCCATTACACACAGCACACTGTTACATTGCATAATCTGTCATGAAGCGGTTAATTATGTCAATCTCAAAGCTATTATTATCATGAACAGTTGATAAAGTTGCTTAAATCTGTCTTCGGTTTCTCGTGTCCTCCGTTTTTTGTCGCTCCGCAGATTGGATCTCTGTGGGAGATTTTTAACTGTTTTTTCCCCTTTACATGCAGGTACACAATGTATCTTAAGCGTTCTTCTAATAAATCAACAAAAATATATTTTAACAAGCTCGTCAGCGAACATTTTCACCTGTGTGGTTTAATATTTAGACTTATGAACAACTGTTCTTTCTTTCTGGTATTTGTAACGTTACATAAGTTTATTTTATTGTTATCACACTTACTTCACTGTTCAAACGGTTTATTATTGGGATGAATAAGTTGACTTGGGAGATCTTTGTTTTTTAGGACTGCCACCAAAATTCTTTACATTATCAGTTAAATAATGCTTTCTTTTTTGTGTGTAATTGTTTATTCTCTAAAACGTCAATCTATTACAGTAATCCTCCGTTATCCTGAATATGTTATCCACTCCTCAGAGAGAATATAGATGTCAGGTTAAGGATTTGCAGGATCATCCAGTCAGAAAATGTTGACATCGTCTACAATAAAGTGTTTGAGATGACACCATGAGGTCTTTAATGTTAATTTTATTTTCTGGAGTCCTCCTGCAGGTTTTACCTTTCCACTGCTTACCTTTCACCCTCATCAAATCACACTGACAGGCGTGAAGGATGCTAACTAAATATTACATGGTGACCAACACATGGTTATGCAACGCGAACATGCTAAGTGCTACATGCGGTACATAATGGCACAGTGCTCCTTGTCTCCTTGTTCACGACGACTCACCCGCCGTGCACTCCTGTGTCGCCTGAACAGAGGCCTGTGTACAGTGACTCATAACTGATTTAAAGGGTTGAGATTCTCATGATACTTTTTTTAGCGTCATCGATTTCATACTTTTTTGAAGAAATCTCCCATTTTGCTATAGATGTATCTTGGAAAAACCTTCTTACTCCTATCCCTGATTATATTAAAGTGTTGTGAATTTGTTTAAACTGTCTGGTAAACTTTGGAAATTAATGTTAAGTATTTGTTGTTCCATAACACTCTATGGACAGCAGTAGAAGTGGTTGAACACACTGGCAGACTCACACGAGCAGGCTTCCAACACCGTGCTCAACCAGTGCAGAGTTTAATTTAGGCTTGTCGTATTCTTTTACAAAATGTTCTTTCCTGCCCTGCCTCTCTGCCCTTCCCTGCCTCCTATTTGTCTTAGTCACTAACATCTTGTTTAAGTCTCTGCACTACATAATTAGACTGCTTTATCATTGTCCCCAGATAGACCGAAACACTGACGGCTTCGAGCGAGGCAGACACCCCCCCCCGTAGTCTACTAACCTACTTAAATGTTTATTTGAACTCCTCTGGAAGGACAGCGTGTCCGTACCATCACTGTGTACAGTTGGCAGCGACCCACCTCTGGTCAAACTCGCCTCCCGTGTGTCGATTGTGTCACATCGACCGAGACAGAAACGTCGGGAGTCGGTGTCTACGTTAACATTGTGTCCCGTGTTTGTGGAAATCAGGTTGTTCCTGTGAAGCTGCTGGGAGTTCATCCTCAAGTCCAGCACGGTGCGCCTGCATCAGGCTGAACCTGGGGCTGTGTGCGCGGCTCGGTTGAGATCATCGCTTTACTTTTTTCTTTTTTTTTTTTTCTCTCCTTGCCGCGAGGCCGTGGTTGAGTCATGACAAGTCTGTTGGAGCTGGCTGGCAGTATGAGGATTATGCCATTATAGTGGGCATTTCTCATCAGAGCAGGAGTTCTTTGTCACAGAAGTAGGAATGCACAAATAATCATCTAATCACCGTGTGTGTGTGTGTGTGTGTGTGTGTGTGTGTGTGTGTGTGTGTGTGTGTGTGTGTGTGTGTGTGTGTGTGTGTGTGTGTGTGTGTGTGTGTGTGTGTGTGTGTGTGTGTGTGTGTGTGTGTGTGTGTGTGTGTGTGTGTGTGTGTGTGTGTGTGTGTGTGTGTGTGTGTGTGTGTGTGTGTGTGTGTGTGTGTGTGTGTGTGTGTGTGTGTGTGTGTGTGTGTGTGTGTGTGAGAGAGAGAGAGAAAGTAAAAGCTATTTAAACACCAGAAGAAGTCCGATTGGATGGAAGTTCGTGACATGAAGCTGACTGTACTCGGTTGTCTTATGACAGTGTTTCCATTCATATTAATGGCTTCCCATCAGAAAGTACCCATAACGCATCAAGAGTACTAATTTAATGCCACTGTAGAAAGAGTGTCAGTTAAACATCTGTGCTGAACTTTAGTTTTTTTACCGTTTGAGCCGGATCTTAGTCATCTGGGAGCAGCAGGAGAGACATGCAACACCTGCAGCCTCTACGTTGCAACATGCAGCACCATTACATGCGATGACTCACCGATTCACTGTCTCTCAATGTGCTAAATTTGACATTCCTAGTACTAATAAAGCAGCAAACAACTGTTATCTATGTGAAGACATAGGGGAGTTGTGTCGAGCAGAGAATGTGTGTGTGTGTGACGTTATCTGAGCTCCTCCTCGCTTTGTTTACATAGCCGGGCCGACCATGGAGGCCTTTTTAATGCATGTTGGTGCATGTTGGGCTAGCACATAGCCGCCACTCTGCGCTCATACAGCGGCTACGGCAGATAACGGCGTTGGGCTTTCCTCTTGAATTGATTTACTGTTTCTGTCACATTTCCTGTTTTTTTTCATCTTTAAGTCTTAGATTAAAATATTTGAGATGATTGTTTCACTCCACACACCGAAGCTAAACTGTATGGAAATGAGGAGGTTGACATTGTGCTATATTTTCTGTTTTTATGAACGTAATCCAGTGTGTGTGTGTGTGTGTGTGTGTGTGTGTGTGTGTCTTGCTAATAATAATGCAGTGTGGCCTTTTACCACAGCACTGCAGTTCACCCCCCTGAAAAGCGATTGATTGGAGTCGTAAAATGCCAACAGCTCCGTTAAGCCCTCAGACACTCATTTAGGTGTTTGTGGTAAGAACAGTTGTAGATGTCACAGAGTGGTTTTAGAGAGCGGGATCCATCCCAGCTGGTGATGCAGCTTTCTATCCGTCTCTTATTTAAGATCTTGAGATATGGAGAATTGTTCTTTGGCGGTTTTATTGTTTGTGAATAGTGAGACTAATCTACCCGTGGGTGCAGTCTTTCAGCCATAGCAGTGTCTGTTTGGATCCCAGGCTGAGACGGTGCAGCCTTGATTCTTAGATAATGTCCAGCTGTGGGCTGAAGAGTAGGAGACAAGTCAAGCGTATCTGGCTGCAAGAAGGGAACAATGTAATAAAGTCTGTTAAAAATATTTTCAATAAGTATACAATACCCTGAAGGAAGTTCTGAACTTGATTTTTTTTAATTTATTTATGTCTTCTTGTGTCGCCCCGTCCAGAGCCAGCTGAGATGAGCGGTCCAGAGGTGGCCAAGACACCGGGAGGTGGTGCTCCGGGCAAGGAGGGAAAGGAGCCAGTGGCCAACGGGCACGCAGGAGAGGGCAGCGACGCCAACCCGTTCGCGGAGTACATGTGGATGGAGAATGAAGAAGAGTATAACAGACAGGTGTGTGTTCTCATAGTATGTTTTAAAAGACATAAAGCACATCGCAGACAATTTAGAGATTGAGACGTAATGCCTTCATCCTTTTCATGGTCTCAGTCTACTCTTGTTCCTTCTTTCTATTTAGTTTCTGTCCTTTGTTGTCCCATACACATACCGTCTCTCGTGCCACAATCTTCGTCTTTTTTTTTTTCCCGAACCAAGTGTCATCCTGGAAAATTCCGCAGGGGGAACTAATAAGTTACCATCATCTTCCAACATTCAGTGTTCCCCTTTCATCTTTCTGTATCTCTTGCTCTTGATTGCATGGTTGAGTCCTGTATTTTAACGCCACCACATTACTGAGGAGATGTCTCTTTGGGGAAGCCTTCCATCTACTTGTCATGCAAATGATCTCTTGTTTATTCCTCCTCTGTCCACCCACATGTCCTTGCTGTTTTTCCCCCACTATGTCACTCATCTCTCTCTCTCTCTCTCTCTTTTTATTCTCTCCCCCCTGTTGTCTCCCAGGTGGAAGAGGAACTGCTGGAGCAGGAGTTCTTAGAGCGCTGCTTCCAGGAAATGCTGGAGGAGGAGGACCAGGATTGGTTCATCCCTTCACGTGACCTCAACAACCAGGGGGTGGGGCAGCTGCAGCAGCAGCTCAACGGCCTGTCGGTCAGCGATCACCATAACAACCTGGAGGAAGTGGCGGTGAGTCAGAGACGCATCTCGTTTCACAACAAGAGAATTGATGAAACACTCGGAACGTTTTAGGTTAAAAGGAATATGTTCACTTTTTATTTATTTATTTTTTTTTCTTCTGCAGAGGAAGAGCATCTTGAATCCCGAAGCGAAGGAGTTCGTCCCGGGGAAGAAATACTAGGAGTCCCCCTCACCCCCATGGAGCCTCCACGCGCGCGCACACACACACACCAGTTCTCACATATTCTCAGAGACTCTGGCGGCCACGCCCGCATACACACTGATTCACACACTCACTCACACACACTCGCTGCCACACACTTGAAGTCAACGGCGTGCTGGCAGGCCCAGTTGGGGGGTGGGGGGATTTCTTTTTGTTTCTTTCTTTTTTTCTTTTTGTTTCTTTAAATCTTTTTATTTCCTGTTTGTTTCTTGTAAACTGAGGGACATTGGGAATGGGTGGGGGAGGGGTGTAATACCAGCACCGCCCTACAGCGGGCGCTAGCTCATCATTGCATTTCAGATGACACCGTTGAACGTGCACAGAGCCTGCAGAGCTCAGCGATTCTCTCTTCCCCCCCCATGGAACTGAGGCAGCTACCAAGCAGTGATACCGGGACAAAACGTCGACCCCAAAAAAACATCTAATAAACAAATTACTGCACATGCTCGTTAATCTGCGTGCTGTCAGATTTGAGAAAACATCGTCCATAGGCTGAGGGTCTTCATGACGGTGAGGGTAGACTCAAGGGACTTGACGGGTCTCTGCAGCCGCTCTGTCGCGTCCTCACGGTCGGTCGAACCCGTTAACGTTTGCTCCTATTTTGTCATAAGCTCATGTGACATCACAGCTCTTGTGCGTCTAGAAATGCGGGTTCTTGTTTGTATTTGCGGCGACTCCGTTCCAAACCAATTACAGACCCCCCCCTATCCCTCCCAGCACGCTTGTTTTGAAGTGATCTGAACAGACGTGGACAGGCGTAATCATGGATAAGAAGTTATTTTCCCGATTTATGTGGAAGTCCATGTTTATCGTTTGTCCAGTTTATTAGAACAGAAGTGTGAGTTTCTCAATCATGCATCAGCAGTCGAGTTAAGCAAGAAAAATATTAGAGAGGGAAGGTCAGAGATTTGTGAACCTTTAAAAAAAAAAGAAGAGAGAAAAAAATTCAGTTTGTTTTTGTTTTTTGTTCACGGCTTCATCCTTGAGTTCTATTTGGATTTCCGAGGTGTTGTGAACAACCTTGTTACATGGGGAGTATTTGGTCTGGAACACAGTCACTGCCTCTTTCTGCTAGAACAGCTTGGTTTGTCCAGCTTCAGATCGAGTGTCCATATCCAAATCAGGTTTTCAAATAGCCTCTCCTCTTTTTTTCTTCTTTTTTCTCCCATGTTTTTGAGGATGAGGAATTTTTGTGTCTCTACTGGGTATAGTAACCTGTGGTGTCCATTCAGGCCCTGTTTGCAGGAGGAAACTTGAGGGGACAATATTGTCATGGTCAATCAGAATAAAGCAGTATGGAGCACATGGCAGACAGTATGGCTTCCTTGCTGTTCTTCTCTTTGTACGTTGACTTTTTTTGAGGAAGTTCTTTTTAACCGTACATCTTTGTTGTGGTCTGGCTTTCCCTGAAGCATCGGTGCGAGTATGATCTCCGTTAAATTGTAAAACCTTTAGGAAAAAGTTGTACACGTGGAGATGCTTTTTAGGAAACCCAGATTCCGATCAACGGTGAACATGAATTATTTAGTAAGTTTTTCTCGCTCTCAGCCATCTTAGGTTGAAAATGCGGAGGGGATATTGTCGTTTTGTAATCCGATCCTTCATGCCACTGTTCATTTGTGGTATTAGTGACAATAATCTCTCGTGTATTTTACTGTCACAGTCGACACTTGTGCACTTGTACTCGAGTGTGTTCTTAACTCGGCAGTAGAGACGGTGAAATCCTGGTTAAAAGGAACTTCCTCTCACAGTGTTGGACCACAGAATGGCGCCCTGGTGAAGCCAATAGGAATGTCCGCCAGGTGGATTGTACAACATGAAATCATTTTTGGTGATTTTGTTTAGATGCGTTAGATGACAGAAGCCGTTTAAAAAAAAAAAGAAAGAAAAAAGAAAAGAGGTCCAGAAGACACAGAGTATGAATTTCAATACAAATAAAAATAATGAAAAAAGAAGAATAAAGATGTTAAAGACAAAATGCTCTCTGTCGGTCTTTTGTCACATATTGAAACACACTGGACCAGTACGCTCAAATAACATCTGATATTGTCAGTCAAACTATATAGGGGGAAATACCAAATGTTTTATTTTTTTCTTGCATTCTTGGACTGTTGATGTTAAAACTCATTTTTCTGAACACTTTATGGACTCTGGTCCGTGTTGGCTTAAAAATTTGGAGTTCACTCTTGACCGGAGAAGCAGCAGTTGACAAAACAATCTCACCACAAGGTCCTTTTAGTAGCCGTCCTAGAGCTTTCTATCATATCCCACCGTCTTCCTCAGCAGGTGCGTTGTTGATGTTTAAATATCAATTTGTCTGCAGACCTACAATTTTGATAATGAGCAACTCCATGAAAACTGGGTAAAATCTGTCATGACTGAAAGTGAGCAGCTTTGTGACAGAAGAAGAAATGGAAACTAAGAAGAAGAGGTTAGTATTTTGTGAATATGGAACTTGAACTTGGGCCAGTTCATCAGGTATGAACAGTGCTCAGTGATTTATCTGGAGCAGTTTCAGCTCATTAAAGATGCTGGTGTTTAGAAAGCTTGAAATCTCAGAAAACGGAAAAGTGATAAACATCAATCGGCTGCTTTTGACTGTTAAGTAATGTGATTTCATTTTTTTTTTTTTTACAATTTTACCCAAAAGAAGGTAATGTCCTTTCAAGTTATATGACTCTTGCTTTGCATTTAGGAAGGCGACGAGACATCAGACTACTCGTTATCAACTTGAGGAACCGTCTGAACACCTGCGCACCCTTTCCACTGTCAGTACCACAACTGCAGCGCCACCAAAGATGACTCGCATGTGTCCACGGCGAAGGTCGGGACACTGCGAACCGCCTTCGCTGATAAATATGAGGTCGTGCAGATTGCTACGTGCTGTCGTTTGGTCACAAAACAAGCACAGGTCATGGTGGCCCCAGCAGGCTTTAGGTAGGGCTGCAAGATATATACATTTTACTGTCTATCGTCATATTGAGATATTGTGCTCCACTTTTTCATGTTTAAATAGATTTATTGACTTAAATCTGCCACAACATAAGATTAAACAAATATGAATTTTGTCCATATTGCTCACTGCTCCCTCTAGGCCTCCTGCTGGCAGACTGCTCTCTCCAGTCCACCCAAACAAAGTTGATGTAGCGCTTCTGGAAGCAGACCGCAGGAATGACATCTTGCCTTTTGGAGTGGCGGGGTCCGCCGTACAACAGTCTCCACTGCTGCAGAGGAGGAGATGAGGGGCCTGGTTCAGGGTGTCCAACTACACCATCGATGGCCGCGTGATACTGTTGTTGTGCTACTTCCTCATTGTGGGACAGGAGGAGCCTCAGAAAAAGAGGAAACCTCCACTGATGAGAGCAGCACTGACCCCTTGAAATGAAGACTGAACACTATCCGAGTGATAAGACGACCTCAAGAGCGAGTACATTTAGAGACTTTCATTCTGCTGGCGTCACACTCGGCTGTAAACCACCCCAGGGTGCACTGAAGGTCACCATCTGATAGAGCAAGCAGAACGTCATCAAGCTGGTGAGATGACCTCGGTGACCCCCCCCCCCCAAAAGTCATCATACCAGCTTGGTCATCTCTGCTCCTCAGCTAAAAACGTGATTGACTTTGTACAAACAAATGTTTATTCTACTGTGTAATAAATAAAACGGCAACTGGAGAAAGGACCTATTTTCTTCAGTCTCACATATAGAATGCAACTTAATTCCTGGCAAGTCATGTAATTCAGTCATTAATAATAAAAAAAAAATTAAAATCTAAATACAATTAAGGTGGAAAGCTGAGCTCCAACTGTAGCCACAGCCACGTAAGCGAATATAACATTTAGAATAGAGACAACTCTGCATACCGTGTACTTTTACTTTTTAAAGTACCGTTTGCTGATAATACTTCTGTACTTTTACTTGATGCATTTGAATGCAGAACTTGTATTTTTACATTGTATGTTTATATTTCACTAAAGCAAAGAGTACTTCCTCCACCCCTGCACTGCGCTGCCGTGAGCACATTTCCACCTCATCCCAACAGGGTGACAAGAAGCCCATTTCGCTGTCTCTTTAAGTGCCGCCAACAGATGGTTTACTGCTGTTAGGACTCATCCTCAGCTCGTGTGTCCTGAGGCAAGATAATCTTGAACGTCACCTCAGTTTCAAGGGCTTTTTAATACGTGGCAGCCCCTTTTCGGCCTGGAAAGTGCACGTGATCGGACGAAGTGGCAGAATTTTGAGTGGTTCGTCGTGTTTGACACAATAAACAAACAAATGTTTTTAGTTATTCTACCGTGTATTGAGACAAAAGTTGAGATTCAGAGTGGATGATAAAGTATCTGGTGACGAGGAGGATGACGATGGTGAATGTCACTCTGCTGCATCTTAGGCCGGGCCCACTAGGAGGAGACACACACGTTAATAAAGGAGAAATACACAAGGAGAAAGTCAAAGGGCTAGAGTGTCATCACACACTCTTACCTAGGCAGTGTACTGGGCTTGGTACTCTATCAGCGGTAGCGTGCTGGTGGGCTCTATGCAGTCGAAAATGGGCTGTACATGGGCCGGAGGAATTGTGCTGCTACAGAGGGTACAAGATGGGTGTGTGAGAAGAAACAAAGAAATTTGAAAAGTGTGTTGGCGGTATAAAGGTGAGCTTTGTGCCTGTGGCTTACCGATGACACTGCCCGGAAGCAGGCTGCAGGAAGGTGCTGTTTTTCAGTCCAACAGCCGGTTCCATGCGGATTAGATGGTTTTCAGCATCTAATCAGAGGAAGGAATCAAAGCACATTGACCCTATGGGACAAGCGTCTTTCTGCATGTGTGTGTGTGCGTGTGTGACAGAGGGTTGTTCTACCTCTGGTTGTGATAATTGGACTGGAGGCCACAGGAAGGCTGAGCTGGTTCTGCAGACAGATCTCAGGAAATCTTCACAGCAGGCCGGACCGACATGGGATGAAAACACGATCACACCTAAAAGTGCACAATTATAGGGCAGATTTATGGAAACTATGCGTGGTTCTGTACTCCCAGGAGCCACTTAACATACTGTTTGAAGGCCCTTGAAACAATTACAGGCTAAAAGAATGTCTTGATTAAACAGTGAAAGCATCTGGTGATTTTTAAAAAGCCAAAAGTACTTCAAAAGGTTTCCTTTTTGAAAAATGACACGGTGAATCAAATCAATACTCCAGAAGTAAAAAGAGTAATCTTACCGTCCTCGTAGAGAACATCAATCTTCTTCTGAGGCTCATCTTTTGTGTCTTGCTGCTCCAACATATTTGCTATCAAAAGAAAATTGACTCAATGCAGCTGCCAGCTTAGATGGATGTGTGTGTGTGTGTGTGTTACAGCGTGACTCGGAGAACTCCTTACCCTTTCCACCAAAGACATAGTGCAGCTGACCTTTGTTCTCCCCACCAAGTAAAGGCCCAATCTCCCATGCAACTCCCTCTTCCTGTGTCCTCGCCTCTGTCAGGGAGGAGCCAACAAACGCCTCGGACGTGGAAGGAGCAGTGATGCCCAAAGGATGCAAGGAGCCAGGGAAGAGGGAACATATGGGAGGCTGAGAGATAGAGCCCTATGTGAGTGAGGGTGATGGGTGGTACTGGCAACAGAAAGCTACTTAGAAAATAAAGGACTTTATCTGCGAACTTGCTGCATGCGAGTGTGGTTCACCTTCGGTAAGCTAAAAGAGCCGTAGATGCTGTTTGTCGTCTTGTAAAAGTATGGACGAACTGTAGGCCAGGTTTCATGATGAGTCTGTGAAAACACCACAATCCACTGGTCAGTGAGTCAGTCTGTCCATCAACGAATATCCTTCAGTCTGTCTATCTAGCCATCCAACCTGAGGTGGGTTGATGAATGCAGGAGCAGCTGCAGCTTCACAACTGGGATTCAGCTGGTTGACCTGCAGGTGGCACTCACTGAAGGGTTTATAGTCGAGACTATAAGTGGTGACAAATCTCTCCAAAGGCATCAGCCCCACAGCCTGAAAGGGACAAACATGCATTGTGACAGTGGTTCGTATACACAGTGGGTTAGCCCAAAGACAGGATTCACTCCCTACAGTTTCAGGAACAATGGTTCGACCATGCACAGATTTTTGGTAAAGTAGTAGTGGAGGAAGTAATTAGATCCTTAGATCCTGTCGAAACTATGTTCACCTAATATGTTACATCTCTTGCAAAAGCAAACTGTGCATTCAAAACTATACTATAACTACGTTATTGGTAATCACAACTTTACACACAAACACCAAATAATGTATTTCCATTTGTAGCATGCTGTAAATATCGACAGACGGATCGGTGCGGCTGCAGCAGTAAAGCAGGCGCTGCACTGGACCGTCTTGGTGAAGAGGGAGCTGAGCCGGAAGGCAAAGCTCTCAATTTACCACTCGGTCTACGTTCCTACCCTCACCTATGGTCACGAACTCTGGGTCGTGACCGAAAGGACAAGGTCGCGGATGCAAGCGGCCGAAATGAGTTTCCTCCGTAGGGTGGCCGGGCTCAGCCTTAGAGAGAGGGTAAGGAGCTTGGTCATCAGGGGTCTCTTCCCAACTGGGAAGAGACCCCGGGGAAGACCCAGAACATGCTGGAGGGATTACATCTCCCAGCTGGCCTGGGAACGCCTCGGGATCCCCCAGAATGAGCTGGAACATGTTGCCGGTGAGAGGGAGGTCTGGGTCGGCCTGCTTGGCCTGCTGCCACCGCGACCCGACCCCGGATAAGCGGTGGAAAATGGATGGATGGATATTTGCAATGTAACGACACCTGCCAAATGAATGTGAATTAAAAAGTACATTTCACTCTGAATTGTAGTGAAGTATAAAGTAACAAGGACTGGAAATATATCACAAAGTGCAGTACAAGTACCTCTAATCTGAGTAAAGTGTGTGTTAATGCACCTTTGTCAGACAAATGCCTCCGGCTAATGGGCCACTAACTAGCTAGTAGCATTAGCCAATTAGCTTATCACCAGTTTCAGCGTCTTTAAATGCATTAGTTTAATAGGCCGATAGCGGCGCACGGCTAATTCACCGGCGTTAGCATCCTTTTAACGACTTTGGTAAAGGCAAAGCTAACTTTAATAATTACAACGATATTTAGTTAGAAAGGTACGAAGTTAAACTTTAGTTTAACACCATTAAATCAACTGAAAACATTACACGATCATTTTTATAAATATTTTAAGTGAATTTCTATTGGAACATTAGCTAGAAACTGTCCGGTTTGGGACACAACGCCGTTATATAATCACCTGTAAGGTGACGGTAGTGGCTTCAGTGTGATCCTCCGAAATTCCTCCTCAATCTGAGAGAGAGACCAAGAGAGATGGAGAAACATCACAAGATACAGAAAGAAAAGAATTAGAGACACAGTGCAAGAACAGAACAAGAGGTAGAAAAATTGTTACAGTGCACCGTGGATGTGAAATTACAACCGCATACTCGAGTTGACAACCACCTCACCTTGTCTCTACCACAGAAGCGAAGGTGCTGTATTATCACGTAAGCTAAGGTGATATAAAGTAAAGGAAACCCACGTCACCCCGAAGACCCTGTCGATGCCCATTATTACCGGACATTTAAACTAGCACGTTTTTCATTTGTCATTTTTTCAATACATTTTACCAGGGAAAACTGGCAAATACTGGCTAACGGAAACCCTGCTACAGCCCTTAATGTATTTCACACGCGACCTCTAGTTTAAGGCCACTTGCTAACATTAGCTTCAAGAAAAGCCTCTGGTTTACTTACATTTTTATTTCTACAAAAGATATGAAAACTGTAGTGTCTAACCACGTTAGCTTGCGGCTAAGCTAGCGCCGCGGACTAAGCTAGCATGACTTGTTATGTAATGGTTCCAAATGGAACGTCAAAGGAAAGTGGGCGTGTGCATGTGTGACCACGCCCACTTTCCTTTGATGTGGAATGATCAAAGCATCAGCTTCTTTATATAGGAGCAACTTTTGACCTCTTAACCACTTCAACTACATTTCAGAAACGAAAGGTTGTACAGGAGCAGTTTTTGACCTCTTTTAACCACTTCAACTACATTTCAGAACGAAAGGTTGTACATTTTACCAACAGAATACAAATAAAATGGATGTGGCTGAGATAGTAAAGCAGGCCGCTCCTGATGTTAACGAGCTGAATCAGAACATCGCCAGGTGGAAGATTGAGGAACAATCTCAACCAAAAGATAAATCCTCAGCTTTTTCTTACACTGAGCGAAAAACGAAGCAGTACTTGGCAGAGTTTTTTCACCGCAAGCGAATGTCTACAGAGAGAGAACTGAGAGAAGAGAGAGAAGCAAGAGAAGAGACAGACGCTGATTCAAAGCATGGAGGAGAGGCGGACGTCGCCGATTCAAAGCGCGGAGGAGAGGCGGACGTCGCTGATTCAAAGCGTGGAAGAGAAGCACTGACCAAAACGAAGAGGTTTCGGAAACAGAGAAACAATGAAGTTGCTCTGATTTCAGAAAAAGATAAGCCTGCGAAACCGGCGGACATCGCCGATTCAAAAAGCAGAGGAGAGGCGGACGTCACCGATTCAAAGCGCGGAGAGGCGGACGTCGCCGATTCAAAGAGCGGAGAGGCAGACATCGCCGATTCAAAGAGCGGAGAGGCGGACGTCGCCGATTCAAAGAGCGGAGAGGCGGACGTCGCCGATTCAAAGAGCGGAGAGGCGGACGTCGCCGATTCAAAGAGCGGAGAGGCGGACGTCCCCAATTCAAAGAGCGGAGAGGCGGACGTCGCCGATTCAAAGCGTGGAGGAGAGGCAGACGTCGCCGATTCAAAGCGTGGAAGAGAGGCACTGACCAAAACGAAGAGGTTTCGGAAACGGACAAACAATGAAGTTGTTCTGATTTCAGAAACAGATAAGCCTGCGAAACCGGCGGACATCGCCGATTCAAAAAGCAGAGGAGAGGCGGACATCGCCGATTCAAAAAGCAGAGGAGAGGCGGGCGTCACCGATTCAAAGAGCGGAGAGGCGGACGTCGCCGATTCAAAGAGCGGAGAGGCAGACGTCGCCGATTCAAAGAGCGGAGAGGCGGACGTCGCCGATTCAAAGAGCGGAGAGGCGGACGTCCCCAATTCAAAGAGCGGAGAGGCGGACGTCGCCGATTCAAAGCGCGGAGGAGAGGCAGATGTCGCCGATTCAAAGCGTGGAAGAGAGGCACTGACCAAAACGAAGAGGTTTCGGAAACGGACAAACAATGAAGTTGTTCTGATTTCAGAAACAGATAAGCCTGCGAAACCGGCGGACATCGCCGATTCAAAAAGCAGAGGAGAGGCGGATGTTGCCGATTCAAAAAGCAGAGGAGAGGCGGACGTCACCGATTCAAAGCGCGGAGGAGAGGCGGACGTCGCCGATTCAAAGAGCGGAGAGGCGGACGTCGCCAATTCAAAGAGCGGAGAGGCGGACGTCGCCGATTCAAAGAGCGGAGAGGCGGACGTCCCCAATTCAAAAAGCAGAGGAGAGGCGGACGTCACCGATTCAAAGCGCGGAGGAGAGGCGGACGTCGCCGATTCAAAGAGCGGAGAGGCGGACGTCGCCGATTCAAAGAGCGGAGAGGCGGACGTCGCCGATTCAAAGAGCGGAGAGGCGGACGTCCCCAATTCAAAGAGCGGAGAGGCGGACGTCGCCGATTCAAAGCGCGGAGGAGAGGCAGATGTCGCCGATTCAAAGCGTGGAAGAGAGGCACTGACCAAAACGAAGAGGTTTCGGAAACGGACAAACAATGAAGTTGTTCTGATTTCAGAAACAGATAAGCCTGCGAAACCGGCGGACATCGCCGATTCAAAAAGCAGAGGAGAGGCGGATGTTGCCGATTCAAAAAGCAGAGGAGAGGCGGACGTCACCGATTCAAAGCGCGGAGGAGAGGCGGACGTCGCCGATTCAAAGAGCGGAGAGGCGGACGTCGCCAATTCAAAGAGCGGAGAGGCGGACGTCGCCGATTCAAAGAGCGGAGAGGCGGACGTCCTCAATTCAAAGAGCGGAGAGGCGGACGTCGCCGATTCAAAGAGCGGAGAGGCAGACGTCGCCGATTCAAAGAGCGGAGAGGCGGACGTCGCCGATTCAAAGAGCGGAGAGGCGGACGTCCCCAATTCAAAGAGCGGAGAAGCGGACGTCGCCGATTCAAAGCGCGGAGGAGAGGCAGATGTCGCCAATTCAAAGCGTGGAAGAGAGGCACTGACCAAAAGGAAGAGGTTTCGGAAACGGACAAACAATGAAGTTGTTCTGATTTCAGAAACAGATAAGCCTGCGAAACCGGCGGACATCGCCGATTCAAAAAGCAGAGGAGAGGCGGATGTTGCCGATTCAAAAAGCAGAGGAGAGGCGGACGTCACCGATTCAAAGCGCGGAGGAGAGGCGGACGTCGCCGATTCAAAGAGCGGAGAGGCGGACGTCGCCGATTCAAAGAGCGGAGAGGCGGACGTCGCCGATTCAAAGAGCGGAGGAGAGGCGGACGTCGCCGATTCAAAGAGCGGAGAGGCGGACGTCGCCGATTCAAAGAGCGAAGAGGCGGACGTCGCCGATTCAAAGAGCGGAGAGGCGGACGTCGCCAATTCAAAGAGCGGAGAGGCGGACGTCCTCAATTCAAAGAGCGGAGAGGCGGACGTCGCCGATTCAAAGAGCGGAGAGGCAGACGTCGCCGATTCAAAGAGCGGAGAGGCGGACGTCGCCGATTCAAAGAGCGGAGAGGCGGACGTCCCCAATTCAAAGAGCGGAGAAGCGGACGTCGCCGATTCAAAGCGCGGAGGAGAGGCAGATGTCGCCAATTCAAAGCGTGGAAGAGAGGCACTGACCAAAAGGAAGAGGTTTCGGAAACGGACAAACAATGAAGTTGTTCTGATTTCAGAAACAGATAAGCCTGCGAAACCGGCGGACATCGCCGATTCAAAAAGCAGAGGAGAGGCGGATGTTGCCGATTCAAAAAGCAGAGGAGAGGCGGACGTCACCGATTCAAAGCGCGGAGGAGAGGCGGACGTCGCCGATTCAAAGAGCGGAGAGGCGGACGTCGCCGATTCAAAGAGCGGAGAGGCGGACGTCGCCGATTCAAAGAGCGGAGGAGAGGCGGACGTCGCCGATTCAAAGAGCGGAGAGGCGGACGTCGCCGATTCAAAGAGCGAAGAGGCGGACGTCGCCGATTCAAAGAGCGGAGAGGCGGACGTCGCCAATTCAAAGAGCGGAGAGGCGGACGTCGCCGATTCAAAGAGCGGAGAGGCGGACGTCGCCGATTCAAAGAGCGAAGAGGCGGACGTCGCCGATTCAAAGAGCGGAGAGGCGGACGTCGCCGATTCAAAGAGCGGAGGAGAGGCGGACGTCGCCGATTCAAAGAGCGGAGAGGCGGACGTCGCCGATTCAAAGAGCGAAGAGGCGGACGTCGCCGATTCAAAGAGCGGAGAGGCGGACGTCGCCAATTCAAAGAGCGGAGAGGCGGACGTCGCCGATTCAAAGAGCGGAGAGGCGGACGTCCCCAATTCAAAAAGCAGAGGAGAGGCGGACGTCACCGATTCAAAGCGCGGAGGAGAGGCGGACGTCGCCGATTCAAAGAGCGGAGAGGCGGACGTCGCCGATTCAAAGAGCGAAGAGGCGGACGTCGCCGATTCAAAGAGCGGAGAGGCGGACGTCGCCGATTCAAAGAGCGGAGGAGAGGCGGACGTCGCCGATTCAAAGAGCGGAGAGGCGGACGTCGCCGATTCAAAGAGCGAAGAGGCGGACGTCGCCGATTCAAAGAGCGGAGAGGCGGACGTCGCCGATTCAAAGAGCGGAGAGGCGGACGTCCCCAATTCAAAGAGCGGAGAAGCGGACGTCGCCGATTCAAAGCGCGGAGGAGAGGCAGATGTCGCCAATTCAAAGCGTGGAAGAGAGGCACTGACCAAAAGGAAGAGGTTTCGGAAACGGACAAACAATGAAGTTGTTCTGATTTCAGAAACAGATAAGCCTGCGAAACCGGCGGACATCGCCGATTCAAAAAGCAGAGGAGAGGCGGATGTTGCCGATTCAAAAAGCAGAGGAGAGGCGGACGTCACCGATTCAAAGCGCGGAGGAGAGGCGGACGTCGCCGATTCAAAGAGCGGAGAGGCGGACGTCGCCGATTCAAAGAGCGGAGAGGCGGACGTCGCCGATTCAAAGAGCGGAGGAGAGGCGGACGTCGCCGATTCAAAGAGCGGAGAGGCGGACGTCGCCGATTCAAAGAGCGAAGAGGCGGACGTCGCCGATTCAAAGAGCGGAGAGGCGGACGTCGCCAATTCAAAGAGCGGAGAGGCGGACGTCGCCGATTCAAAGAGCGGAGAGGCGGACGTCGCCGATTCAAAGAGCGAAGAGGCGGACGTCGCCGATTCAAAGAGCGGAGAGGCGGACGTCGCCGATTCAAAGAGCGGAGGAGAGGCGGACGTCGCCGATTCAAAGAGCGGAGAGGCGGACGTCGCCGATTCAAAGAGCGAAGAGGCGGACGTCGCCGATTCAAAGAGCGGAGAGGCGGACGTCGCCAATTCAAAGAGCGGAGAGGCGGACGTCGCCGATTCAAAGAGCGGAGAGGCGGACGTCCTCAATTCAAAGAGCGGAGAGGCGGACGTCGCCGATTCAAAGAGCGGAGGAGAGGCAGACGTCGCCGATTCAAAGCGTGGAGGAGAGGCACTGACCAAAAGGAAGAGGTTTTGGAAACGGACAAACAATGAAGTTGTTCTGATTTCAGAAACAGATAAGCCTGCGAAACCGGCGGACATCGCCGATTCAAAAAGCAGAGGAGAGGCGGATGTTGCCGATTCAAAAAGCAGAGGAGAGGCGGACGTCACCGATTCAAAGAGCGGAGAGGCGGACGTCGCCGATTCAAAGAGCGGAGAGGCGGACGTCGCCGATTCAAAGAGCGGAGGAGAGGCGGACGTCGCCGATTCAAAGAGCGAAGAGGCGGATGTCGCCGATTCAAAGAGCGGAGAGGCGGACGTCCCCAATTCAAAGAGCGGAGGAGAGGCAGACGTCGCCGATTCAAAGCGTGGAGGAGAGGCACTGACCAAAAGGAAGAGGTTTTGGAAACGGACAAACAATGAAGTTGTTCTGATTTCAGAAACAGATAAGCCTGCGAAACCGGCGGACATCGCCGATTCAAAAAGCAGAGGAGAGGCTGATGTTGCCGATTCAAAAAGCAGAGGAGAGGCGGACGTCACCGATTCAAAGAGCGGAGAGGCGGACGTCGCCGATTCAAAGAGCGAAGAGGCGGACGTCGCCGATTCAAAGAGCGGAGAGGCGGACGTCGCCAATTCAAAGAGCGGAGAGGCGGACGTCGCCGATTCAAAGAGCGGAGAGGCGGACGTCCTCAATTCAAAGAGCGGAGAGGCGGACGTCGCCGATTCAAAGAGCGGAGGAGAGGCAGACGTCGCCGATTCAAAGCGTGGAGGAGAGGCACTGACCAAAAGGAAGAGGTTTTGGAAACGGACAAACAATGAAGTTGTTCTGATTTCAGAAACAGATAAGCCTGCGAAACCGGCGGACATCGCCGATTCAAAAAGCAGAGGAGAGGCGGATGTTGCCGATTCAAAAAGCAGAGGAGAGGCGGACGTCACCGATTCAAAGCGCGGAGGAGAGGCGGACGTCGCCGATTCAAAGAGCGGAGAGGCGGACGTCGCCGATTCAAAGAGCGGAGAGGCGGACGTCGCCGATTCAAAGAGCGGAGGAGAGGCGGACGTCGCCGATTCAAAGAGCGGAGAGGCGGACGTCGCCGATTCAAAGAGCGAAGAGGCGGACGTCGCCGATTCAAAGAGCGAAGAGGCGGATGTCGCCGATTCAAAGAGCGGAGAGGCGGACGTCCCCAATTCAAAGAGCGGAGGAGAGGCAGACGTCGCCGATTCAAAGCGTGGAGGAGAGGCACTGACCAAAAGGAAGAGGTTTTGGAAACGGACAAACAATGAAGTTGTTCTGATTTCAGAAACAGATAAGCCTGCGAAACCGGCGGACATCGCCGATTCAAAAAGCAGAGGAGAGGCTGATGTTGCCGATTCAAAAAGCAGAGGAGAGGCGGACATCGCCGATTCAAAGCGCGGAGGAGAGGCGGACGTCGCCGATTCAAAGAGCGTGGGGGGGGTGGACGTCGCCGATTCAGAGAACGGAGAGGCGGACGTCGGCGATTCAAAGAGCGGAGAGGCGGACGTCGCCGATTCAAAAAGCGGAGGAGAGGCGGACGTCGCCGATTCAAAGAGCGGAGAGGCGGACGTCGCCGATTCAAAAAGCGGAGAGGCGGACGTCGCCGATTCAAAGAGCGGAGGAGAGGCGGACGTCGCTGATTCAAAGTGCGGAATAGAGGCGGACGTTGCCGATTCAAAGGGCAGAGAGACACTGACCAAAAGGAAGATGTTTCCGAAATGGAGAAACAATAAAGTTTTTCCGATGCCAGACACAGATAAGCCTGTGAAACCGTCAAAGGGGAAGAAACCTTCCCTGTTGAAAAAATTCTTGGTATTCTGCACATGCCGTGTATTCGCAGATGCAGATTAACCCTTCCTTCGGACAGCAGCGGTGATAGTCTGTCCATCGATGGAGGCTCGTTGCGGTCGATGGCGGCACGGTGATCGTCTTGCCATCGATTGTGGTTCGGTGCGGTGATCGTCTGGGCATCGATGGAGACTCGTTGCGGTGGATGGTGGCACAGTGATCGTCTTGCCATCGATTGAGGCTAGGTGGGGTGATCGTCTGGGCATCGATGGAGGCTCGTTAAGGTCGATGGTGGCACGGTGATCGTCTTGCCATCGATTGAGGCTCGTTGCGGTGATAGTCTGGCCATCGATTGAGACAGGGTGCGGTGATCGTCTGGGCATCGATGGAGGCTCGTTGCGGTCGATGGTGGCACGGTGATCGTCTTGCCATCGATTGTGGTTCGGTGCGGTGATCGTCTGAGCATCGATGGAGGCTCGTTAAGGTCGATGGTGGCACGGTGATCGTCTTGCCATCGATTGAGGCTCGTTGCAGTGATAGTCTGGCCATCGATTGAGACAGGGTGCGGTGATCATCTGGGCATCGATGGAGCCTCGTTGCGGTCGATGGTGGCACGGTGATCGTCTTGCTATCGATTGTGGTTCGGAGTGGTGATCGTCTGGGCATCGATGTAGGCTCGTTGGGGTCGATGGTGGCACGATGATCTTCTTGCCATCGATTGTGGTTCGGTGCGGTGATCGTCTGGGCATCGATGGAATCTCGTTGCGGTCGATGGTGGCACGGTAATCGTCTTACCATCGATTGAGGCTCGGTGCGGTGATCGTCTGAGCATCGATGGAGGCTCGTTAAGGTCGATGGTGGCACGGTGATCGTCTTGCCATCGATTGAGGCTCGTTGCAGTGATAGTCTGGCCATCGATTGAGACAAGGTGCGGTGATCATCTGGGCATCGATGGAGGCTCGTTGCGGTCGATGGTGGCACGGTGATCGTCTTGCCATCGATTGTGGTTCGGAGCGGTGATCGTCTGGGCATCGATGTAGGCTCGTTGGGGTCGATGGTGGCACGATGATCTTCTTGCCATCGATTGTGGTTCGGTGCGGTGATCGTCTGGGCATCGATGGAATCTCGTTGCGGTCGATGGTGGCACGGTGATCGTATTACCATCGATTGAGGCTCGGTGCGGTGATCGTCTGGGCATCGATGGAGGCTCGTTAAAAAAATAAAATAAATTAAAGCCGCGAGCAGCATTGATCGGGCCCTCGCAACTTCACGCACGTCGAGGGTACTAGCAGGACTCTGGCCATGCATTTCTGTGACCGTCATACACTGCGTGCATGAGTTAAACGGTATTTCCTTGTACTGGCAGGACTCTGGGTGACGTGGCCATGAATTTCTGTGACCATCACACTACTACACTACTATCTTCTCTCCAAAAGTGGCTTCCACACCAAAAAGCAAACCCGAATCCTGTTTGTTCAAACTCTGATTTCTAAGTGATCTAATTGGTTACAGGTGTTCTCACTGGTCCTTCTGTGTGCAGATGATTGGTAATTAAGGGTGGTTTCAATAGCAGTGTTTAGCAAACAAAACACACACAGGCTTTGTAGAAATATGCTAACGGTATTTACAGGCATGAACCGTATAAGTATTATGTGTGTGTGCTCATTTGCAATAGTGTTGCGTGTGTCATAGAGCAACCAACCCTGGCGTGTGCGTGTGTGAAGATAACTCGTCCCTGTGGCCGAACATCAGCCAACATTAGTGCAGTTTAAAGATGATGTGAAATGCAATTACTGTACCATCGGTTAAAATGCATTATACCTAGATTAATCACATCATGGTATTGTATTTGTTTAAATAAAATAATAATTGCAGTGATAAAGTTGTAAGGAAATCATTGTACTCTAATGATAAGGTAAGAATTTAGATGCATCCAGAATTAATTCAAAAAGAGGAGAGTCGGTATGCATGAGCTTCCTGAGATTTGAGATTGATAACGTAATCAACGTGATAATAAACATAGTTAACAGTAATGCTGACTGACACAGTGATGCAGCTTGTGGAGGGAGACGATCAAACTGTTCACAGTTCAATGAAAACATGATAGCCACAGGACATGTCTAAAAATATGAATCCAACTTAAAAAAAGAGCCGTCATCTGAACTTGGCAGTATATTTGAGCTGCTGTATATAACTATATATATATTCATGTTGAAGCTCTGGTGATCCCAGACGAGCTTCTTCTGAGGAGAATTCTCCACAGGATGCCTAAACTCAGTGCGTCATGACGGGGAGGGCCATCTTTTTAAATTATGAAAGTAGTGAATTTCCAAAATGTCAAAATCTGTCACCGCCTGTAAAACACCCTCCTATCATGTATGATAATATATTCTTTCTGATACCACCCGTATCCAAATGTGCCACAGGTGTCCCTGATGTACTGGGGAGTGTGCACTTGGAGCTCTTTTAAATTTACAAAATGTATAACATGAAATCAATGACAAGAAAACAACTGTGTTGCGAACGAAGACTTTCTTCTACATGCACTTAAGTCATACCTCAGCACATGTGGATTCATGAGAATTAGGGCTTCCTGCTAGTCATTACATTACCATTGAAGAAGTGACACTGTGATGTGTGCGTCACAAGTGGAGGGGTGGTAATAGCACTATCTAGTAGTAAAAAAACAACAGTGCAGACATCCTGCAAAAGATGCATCAAGTGTTACATTTCTCTGCCTATGATAACTGTAAAATATCAACAGTGAGCATTTTAAAACCTGCACTTATTCACAACACTGAATGAGTTGTCTGTTAACAGTCAACAGTCTCTTTTATTATAAATGTCAAATGCAAACAAGTGTTATAAAGGTGCAAAGAGTTACAATTACAGTAAAAGGAAAGACATATCAATTACATTATCAAAATAGCCTCTATGCAGATATTGGATATTTTCAACCACCTTCCACAGAAACCACCAAATCAAGTGCTTCACCATTATTACACAATCATTATCATCTTCATCATCATTATAGTAGGTGCTATTAACAAGGATGCTGAACACTAGATATTGGAGAATACGATTTCCCTTTAGCTGAACACTGATTGGTTCAGAATTACGGGGATTTGCAGCTGCACTGTCATTGGATGCTGTTAAAAGTGTGCTGGTAGAAGACTTTGGCGTTAGCGTCGTAATCCATAGTTAAGGTTTCGCCAATACTCTGAGCCCCCAGACTAGCGCCGCCGAGGGCCGAGGACTGCCGCAGAGTCAGGAGGCTGTAGCGATGGAAACGGCCCTTGAACTTGTCAGATGCTGCCACTTCATCCAAGACCTCAGTGAACCCTAATCACAGAATCAGAGACAGGAAGATGCAGAAACTAAGAGAGGAAACTGAGATTTGGAGGAACTTTTTTTACAGCTTCACCTCTTTCAGAGTCAAAATGATGGGGAAAATAAGTTAAGACCTCATTATCTTGATTTTCGGGGCACTGACCTGGCTTCAGAAGCTCCCAGCTCTTCCACACTGAGCCCACACACAGCACGGGCAGGCCGAGGTCACTACTCAACAGAGGCTGTCATCAGAGAGGGACGAAGAGAGTCATGTGTGAATGTTTTTAACACGAGTGAAGGTACAGTATATGTGTGTGTGTGTGTGTGTGTGTGTACATTACCTCTTGTGCTGTTGGTAAAACTGCTTCTACGTGTTTTGCCAGGACTCTCCCAGCCTGAGTAAACACATACTGACAGAGAGCGTCCCCTGCTTCCGCACCTGAGACACATGCAAACAAACACTTTTCATTTGACCTCCCCATTCAAATCTCTTACTCGTCACCTTAAAAGAACCAAGCAGGAAATGATGCGCCGTCCTACCTTCAGCCAGCTTTACGCACAAACCGGCAAAGTGGGACTTCTGGAAGTCTCTGTAGAGGTGCGGCAGCATGCCCATCAGATTTGACACCTGTAATAAATTGTACACTTTTATCCATATATGCAAAATACATCAGAAGAGCAAAACGTAATTTCTCGAAATCAGATGACACTCAACTGTTTGACTTCTCAGAGGTGTTTTTGATTCAAGGTTCGTTTCTTAGCCTGGCTGGCACTTCAAATGAACACATTTCTCACTGTGACGCTGACCTGGAAGTACTCCTCCATGGCCTTGCTGACATGCGTAATGTCATGGGGAGGAGCGACCAGGTTGTCCCTGGCATCAAACACCGTCTTCACCGCCAAACGAGAGATCCAGAATGCTGAGAAAGAGAGAGACCATTGAAAGGGTCTGGTGTCCAATCAGTAAAGCTGATTCATATACATATTGCCGTGGTTACCTCCTCCTTCGTCACCCATCATGTGACCCCAGCCTCCACAGCCGATCTCTGAGCCGTCGGGATTGACCAACTTGCAGTTAGAGCCGGTCCCTGATATCAACACAACACCTCCTACAGAGAAAACAGAGACGGCCCGATGCTGACTGGTATTATATGACAATGACGATCTCATTAAGCCATAAAGTGTGGAAAGACACGCTATAAATGATATCACTTTGATACAGCCACACCTAAGGGGGTAAAGTATCAGGTGTTTCCCTGATTTCCACTGTATCTGTCACTGTGAGTGTCTTACAATAGAAAGAGACT